>NC_050452.1:44273866-44573866 GCF_903995425.1 Onychomys torridus
GTGCGTGTGTGCTTTGGAAGTGAGTAAATAAACACCTCTACTAGCACTACGTGCCCGGGCAGGCGGCCCAAGTTCCCAGAAGGCTCGGCCTGGGAAAACGGCGGAAGGCTCGCGGGGGCGCGAGGTCAAGTCGGGGCGAGGAGGCACCGGGAGAGCCCCGGAGGCGGGAGGGGTGTGTCGCGGCCTGGAGGCCCGCCAGGCGCTGGAGGCCCGGGAAGCGGCCGCGGCGCCCGCCTTCTCTCGGCTCCCCGGGCCGCGCGCCAGGGCCCGCCTCCCGCGACGCCTCACTCCCCTTCCGGCCCGCGCTTGCCCGGGTCTCCGCGTCGCTCGCCGCCCGCCCGCCCGCCTCGGGCCCTCTCTCCTCTGGGGCTCCGCGCTCCCGGGATCCCCAACCCCCGCGCGCAACCTCTCCATCCTCTTTTTCCTCGCTTGGCCCCCTTCTCCCCGGGTCCCGTCGCCTGCCTTTCCCCTCGCCCCCCAACAACAACTCTCCGTCTTTACCTGTTCCCGGAGCGGGACGTCGAGGCCCCGGGTGCCGCGTCGTCGAGTGAGCGCCGCGGGTCCGCAACCCTTTCCCGCCGCCGCTGCTGCTGCGCTCTCCGGCGCGGCGCAGCGCGGCGCGGGGCTGGCGAGCAGCTGTGGCCGCGGGGAGGGAGGGATGGGGGGGAGAGAGACGCAGCGAGCGAGGGAACGAGCGTGCGGAGCGGGGACACACTGCCGCTCTCCGTCCGACCCGGGAAGAGCAGCAGCCTCTCCGGAGCCCGCCGCCGCGAGAGGGCGGGTGGGCGGCCGCGTGGGGAGGGGTCTCGCGGCCGCCGCAATGGCTGCCACGTAGCCAGGTGGATCGCCGCCCTCCGCCCCCGCCCCGGCTCGGGGCCGTGACCTCTGTCACTCAGTCCCCCACCCACCCCACCCCCGGGCACCCTCCAGGGTGCGTCGGCCCACGCACGCCCAAGGACCGGCCCGGTGACCCGAGCCCACCGGTGCTGACCACTCGCGGGCTCCCTTAAAGGGAAGCGAGTCCCGGGCCTGGCGGGCGGCGCAGCCTGGGACCCTCTCCCGGAAGCTTGCTGCGCTTCCCTCGTCCCCCTCGGGCTCTGGGGCAGAAGGCAAGCGCGGGTCCCTTTGGCGGTGCCGCGGGGCCCGCTTACTGCTTGTCCCGGGGCGCCGCGGCCGGGTCAAGCCCTCACCTCTCTTCCCCGAACCCGAAAAAGCAAAAACAAGGTCGTTTTTTTTGGCCCGGGCGGCGAGGGAGGAACTGGGAGCTGGGGCGGGCCGGGCTGCAGCTGCGAGGTCGGCGGGGCGAGGCGATGGGGCCCGCGGTGGCCCCACGGGGGCCCGCTCGCTCGGGGCAGACAGGCGGAGGCGCCCCCGCGGGAAACAAAGGGCCCGCGGCCGCAGCGACCCGGACGGAGGCTGCGGGTACCCGGCCCGCGCCGCCAACGTGCGGTCGGAACACGCTGGCCCGAGCCCAGGAGAGCGGCGGCCTTTGCCCCCGTGGAGCTGGAGTTTTCAGGTGCCAAGAAAAAGCAACAGTGTTCCCTTCCCTCTTAGGATCCTGGAGGATTAGCCCGTCCCCTAAGCCCGCTCCATGTTTTTCTTGCTGGACTCTTGACTTCCCTGTTTAATGTGTTCTGCCCTTTCGTGAAACGATCGGTGCTTTCAGAGCACAAAAGTGTCTCACGCTAGCCTTCTGATTAATGATGATACTGGACGTTTCGCCTTTTTTCTTTTTTTTTCTTTCTTTTTTTTTTTTCTTTTCTGTTTTCTTCAGGAGTTTGCTCTCTCTTTGTAATTACTTTGTAGTCTTTCACTGCCCCACCCCCCGGCCGCAGTAAAATAACCTCATGATAAAGTATTCGCCTACATCAAAGAGACAGATTAACTGTCAGTGCTGTTACGACAATTACTTAAACTGAATGTAAATTTGGAGAGAATACAAGTGAAAAAATGTTTCCCTTTCCCTTCCTTCGGGCCTGGTTTGACACACTCTCACACGCAATGAGAAAATGGTCTAGTGGGTTGGTTTTTTTTTTTTTTTTTTTTTTTTTCTAGAAACTAGTACATTTAAGCAGAGACCTTAGGGTGGTAAGTTTTCTGAAAAATCTCCCACACAGGAAAGAATATAAAAGGAAATCTTTTGTCTTTTTAGAGATGTTAAGTTTCGGTGTTTAAAAAAATTACTACACAAACGCCTTCATTAAGGCTTTTTCTAAATATCATAAACAAAAAATGTTAATAATCCAGAATCCCAAGCATAAATAGCTACTGGTGAGAACCTAACATTAACTCTGCTTCTAGGCAGCTATTAGGAGGCTAATAACTAACTAATATATGCCACTTTTGAAATGAAAGAACCTTAGTAATTATAAACTTCAAACAAATCTAGCAAACCTATATTAATTTTGTTCACCTGAAGTATGTTCAACATGATAATAAAACTTGTATTTAAGTTCTTGATTTTCTTTTGAACATCTGTTAAGGATTTATCACATCTTAAGTCTGAACAATAAAAAAGGAATTAACATTAGAGAATATATTTCAAGGCAAACACCACCCAAGCTGAATTATTTTTGCTTACTATTTCAAAAGAAAAATGTCAACCCCATAAAATGCTGAAAGTCAGACGCAAAGAACAAAGCAATCTCTACCAGCGTTCACAATGCCAGCCTGGCCTGATGAACAGTTACAAGATTCCTGGTTCCTTATTGGTTCACATTCTAAGCCAATAGGAAAAGTACAACACATCTTTCAAAGGGGGAGACAGCATTGGAATAAGTGGATTGTTTATCACGTTCTCTTCCAAGCTTGTGTGTCCTGTCATTTCAAAGAAGAAATGTAAGAATTATTGATGGATGCTACTCCTCATGACACACCCTCTGAAGTCTTCCAGTTGACTCTAGTATAATTGGTTATAATCAATTATGTGAAAGTAATATTTCTTTAAAATACCGGGTGAATGTGAAGATTGGCAAAATGCCTACTAGCTTTTTATTAATGAGGTAAGTCCTCAAGTTTTAGATAAGAAACTAACCTTTAAGGAAATGGTGAAAATGTGTAAATGTTTTGCCAAAATGACATCGACTTTTGTGAATAAAATTGCCAAGGCATCACAAATCTGTTATTTATCTAGCACCATTTTGGACATATGTAACAAATAAATTCTAAACCTGCTTGGTTATATTTGCATTTAGAACCTAAGTATGATTTGATTCCAACAAAAGTAATCTGGCACCTTAACATTCCTCTGCCTTTGGTTCTGATCTATAGCATTCTGGTTAATTCTAGCTATTTACATATATGTGATTTCCCTTACTGGGTTATCAATTCCTGGAAGATAGGTCATTCCCCGCCCAGCCTTGTATTCCTCACTGCCAAACCCAGATACTTGTACAAAATAAGGAGTGTGCTGAGGAAAGCTGGAGTAAGCAGATGGCAAACCGAAGGAAAATATGTCTGGTTTGTTTTTTTTCTTACATGATAGCTGATCAATTGTTTTCATTCCCAATTAGACTTGGAATTGTTGCTAGGCTGTTATTAAGAGAAAGTAGAGCATACACTGAAAGCCTGTGCCTTATTTCAGGTTTCGTAAGGGCTGGAGTTGTAGCTCACTGTATTGCTGAGGCTGGTCTCAAAATCATGATCCTCTAGGACCGGAGATCCTAGAAGTTAGGAACACATAATGCTCTTACAGAGGACCTGAGTTCATTCCCAACACCCACACTGAACAGCTCACAAGAGCCTGTAACTTTAGCCCCAGGGAGATTATGATTCTTGGTGTTCCTTAGGCATCTGCACTCCTGTGCAAATACCTACACAGACACTACACAAGTTTTTTTTTTTTTTTTTTTTTTTTAAAAAAGGTTTTAGATCATGCCTTTTTGCCTTGGCCTCTATTGTCATGGGATTACAGGTGAGTCAGGCTCATCCCAGCACTCAGGAGGCAGAGCCAAGCCGATCTCTGTGAGTTCGAGGCCAGCCTGGTAGAGCAAGATCCAGGACAGGCACCAAAGCTACATGGAGAAACCCTGTCTTGAAAAACTAAAAAATGAAAGAAAAAAAAAGTAAACCCAATGCCTGTTGACATCTGACATCTTTTTTGCTGTTGTATCACTCTTTCATTTGAAAGAATCACAATCTTCCCAATACGTTCTGTTTCTATAATCAACCATTTGCCTATTTCATCATTCATTTTCACTTATCTGTAACTTTACACTCCAAATGATCTTCCAGTAAAATGTTCCCAGATGTTCAATGAACTCCTTTCTCCTCTATGCCCATGTTCCCTCCTATCCTGGCTCTCCATTGCAATGGGAGCTTTTCATTAGATGGGGAGATGTGTGTGTGTGTGTGTGTGTGTGTGTGTGTGTGTGTGTGTGTGTGTGTAACTGCAAGTTATTTTCCTCTAGATAAAGACATATACCCACAGTAACTAAAAGATATTTCTTCCTCCTGTGTAGTGGTGGCACACACCTTTAATCCTAGCACTCCAGAGGCAGAGGCTGGCGGATCTCTGTGAGTTTGAGGCCAGCCAGTGTAGACAGAAATTTCTGTCCCAAATACCCAGAAGCTGCTTCCCAAATTACCACACAGAGGCTTACATTAATTATAAGTGATCGCCCAGTAGCTCAGGCTTATTACTAACTAGCTCTTACACTTAAATTAACCCATTATTTTTACCAATGTTTAGCCACGTGGCTTGGTACCTTTTCTTAGTGTGGCATTCTCATCTTGCTTCCTCAGCATCTGGCTGGTGACTCTGGACTCTGCCCTTCCCAGTATTCATAGTTTGGTCTCCCTGCCTGGCTACTGGCCAATCGGCATTTTTTTTTTATTTATATCAGTATTTTGCCAGTATGTTTGTGTACCACATGTGTGTCTGGTGCTAGCAGAGGTCAGAAGAGGACAATGGATCCCCTGGAACTGGAGTTATAGACAGTTGTGAGCTGCCATGTGGGTGCTGGGAATTGAACCTGGGTCCTCTGGAAGAGCAGCCAGTGCTCTTAACCACTGAGCCATGTCTCCACCCCCCCATCAGCATTTTATTAAAACAATTTGAGTGACAAATCTTTACAGTATACAAGAGTATTATTCCACAGCACGCCCCCATTTTTTGTCTAATTAAAAAGGAAGGTTTTAACTTTAACATCGTAAGATTATATACAACAAAAACAGTTATTAAGAATTACAGTAACACTAATCCATTTGTATTTGGCAAAATTAGAGAAAATGCTTAATTATCTATCTTATCTTGGTGAGTCTAAAGTTCTGTATCTATTTTCTTTTCTATTAAAACTAAGGAAAACTATAATTATAACTACTGAGTCTTCCAAAATCAAAGACCCCAGAAGGGTGAAATGTTACCTAATGACAGGTATCTCAAACTGCCTGGACAGTCACCCAAAGTTCCTCTGCAATATTGGGGCATCCAGCTCTAGCCTACAGACCTAGCATGTCTGACAGACTTTCCTGTGAAGGAGGATTTTTGAAGGGCTGTCCCACATGGTCATGGCAAAGTTCGGCAGTCATTCTCTTTTGTGTCCATCTTGTCCAATTGGACAGCACACTGTCAGCAGTCAAGGCAAGGTCAGTTTCTTGCCTAGTGGCTAACTTTTGTTCACAAAGAAAGTAAACTCCATATGGAGTTTCTTTGATAACCATCATGCTCTTTGAAGTAATTGGTGTTGCCAGGAGCAGACGTGTCTCATTGTCAAGAAAAGCCTAAGTTCTTAAAACATTTAAATGCCATATTCTGTAGGTCTTTGAAGAATTTGAAGATTACATATCTGTCTTAAATATATCTTTGGAAACCTAACTAACATGAGTATAAGTTTGCTATTATAGATTACTATTAATATGTATTTCTTAATTATATATTACATTTTTAAATGAGCTGCATAAAAATAACACCCTAAACAAGAGTAGAAATATACATACAGTATAACAAAATTAACTTTAAATTTGTATCAGTAAACCAAAATCCATACAATGTAAAGTATGTAAGATTTATGATTTTTTTTTGGATTAAAGTAGATTCAGTAATCTACTCTTTTATTCTATCATTCTATATCCCCTATTTTTCTTTTCAGAACAAGATCCCTGAATCTAATCTCTTTATTTAGTTTTGTTCCTGACCATTACCAGTAATAAGCTTGGTCTACAGAGTGAGTTTCAGGACAGCCAAGGCTACACAAAGAAAATTTGTACTGGGAAAAAAAAAAAAACATATTTGGGATAGGATCCAGTGAAGCCAAGCTTAATGACCTGAGTTTAAACCCAAGACTCATGCAGTGGAAGGGAAGGGAAGAACCTATTCCTACAAGTCCTCTGGCCTCTACTTACATGTGGCTGGCATATACCCACACACATCCACATATAAATAAATAAATATAATAAAAAGTGTAAGGCTATGATGATTTAATATATTGATTATTACATGTTAACTTTGGGAGGTGTGGCTGGAGAGATGGCTCAGAGATTAGGAGCACTTACTACTCTTAACCCAGAGGACACGGGTTCTCTGGTTCTGACACCCCCTTCTCACCTCTGCAGGCAAAACACACATACACATCAATTTTTTTAAATTATGTGTTTAAAAAGACAGTTTGGAAGGTGGTAAGACAGGGTCTCACTATGTAACCCTGGCAAACCTCAACCTTGCAGCCACTCCCAGCCTCCACGTGCTAGGAAAACTGGCATATACCAACATGCCAGCTACCCCTGTGTTGGTGTGTGTATTTGTGTGTGATGAGTATGTAGCAGGAATCTTAAGAGGTCTTATTAACTCAAACCTGAGACCAGTTATTGGGGTGACTGCTGGAAGATCAGAGAGACACAGCTACCTCACCTCACCAGTTCCTCAGCTGGTCTTGTTTGCTCAAACTGCAAGCTTCTGAGGCTTCGTCCAGTATGAATCTCAGCTGAACTGTGTAGCTTCAAAGCCTAAAAGCTTAACCAGCCAAAAGCTTCTGGTTTCTGGTCTTCACAACTTATATAATCTTTCTCTTTCTGCCCCCACTCCCTGGGATTAAAGGCATGTGTCACCATGCCTAGCTGTTTCCAATGTGGCCTTGAACTCACAGAGATCCACCGGGTTCTGCCTCCCGAGTGCTGGAATTAAAGGCGTGTGCTACCACTGCCTATCCTCATGTTTAATATTGTGGCCGTCCTGTTCTCTGACCCCAGATAAGTTTATTTCGGGGAACACACACAGTATTTCGGGGAACACAATACCACCACATGAGTATGTGATACGTGTGTGAGTGTGGACGCGCGTGTGCTGTGGTGAATGTATGGCGGTCAAAGGAGAACTGTGGGAGTCAGTTCTCTTCTCCCACTATGTAGGATCTAGGGACTGAATTTAGGTCCCGAAGTTTCAGCAGCAACCCCTTTGCCCACTGATCCATCACATTTGTGCTTGGTTTGTTCTTCATGTTTTAGATAGTGTCTCCTGTATACTAATTCTCTAGCTGAGGCTATCCTTGAGTTTCTGGTCTTCCAGTCTCTGCCTCCAATTCTGGGATTACAGGCATGCATCGCCAAGCCTGTCATACGTCCTGCTAAGAATGTAACACAAGGCTTTATGCATACTAGGGAAGCAGTCTATCTCCTTGCTCTATTTTTTTGTTTGTTTTTGTTTTTGTTTTTCGAGACAGGGTTTCTCTGTGTAGTTTTGATGCCTGTCCTGGAACTCGATCTGTAGACCAGGCTGGCCTCGAACTCACAGAGATCCGCCTGGCTCTGCCTCTCAAGTGCTGGGATTAAAGGCGTGCATCCCCGCTGCCGCCGCCGCCGCCACCACCACCACCACCACCGCCCGGCTATTTTTTTCTTTTTGCATTATTTTGTTTGCTTGTTTGTTTAGAGACAGGGTCTCTTTACATTGCTCTGGCTATCTGGAATTCTCTATGTGGACCAGACTGTCTTTAAACTCAGAGATTCGCCTGCCTCTACCTCTTGAGTGCTGAGATGAAAGGCATGTGCCACCACACCTGGCTTCTTTTAATTTTCAAGCATTTATTTATTTTATTTTACATGTATGAGTGTTTTGTTTGAATATCTGTATATATACCACATGTGTATCTCGTACCTGAGGATGTCAGAAAAGGGTATTGGATCCCCTGGAACTGGAGTTACATGCAGATGATGGTGAGGCACCAGTGCAGGTAATCAAATCCACATCCTCTTCAAGAACATTAAGTGCTCTTAACTGCTGAGCCACTTTCCCAGCCCATTAGTTTTTTGCTTTTTGTCTTTTCAAGACAAGGTCTTGCTATGTAGTCCTGGCCAGAAGATACTCAATGTGCAACCCAGGCTGCCTGGGGAGTCTCAGCAAACCTCAAATATTGGGATTACAGGGTTGTGCCAGCACAAATGGTTTTTTTCTTCTGGCTTTAAAGGAAATACAAAAATTATCATGGATCTCTGTAAGTACCATAGACCCTAAATATTGTGCTCTCTTTGGGTGATGGAGAGTTTGACCTTGGTAACCTCTGTACCCTGGAGGAATTGTGTACTCTCTGAGAGATTTACTCAAGAGAAAGGAGCTGAGACCAGCAGGTCTAGGCTGTTCTTCCAGAATCTGTCAATTTGGTAAGCCTCTTCCCCCCTCAATTGGAATCAGTGAAGAGGTAGCAAAAAACTAGAATTTGGGGCTGGAGAGATGGCTCAGAGGTTAAGAGCACTGACTGCTCTTCCAGAGGTCCTGAGTTCAATTCCCAGCAACCACATGGTGGCTCACAACCATCTGTATTGAGATCTGGTGCCCTCTTCTGGCCTGCAGTCATACATGCTGTATACATAGTAAATAAATAAATCTTTAAAAAAAAAAAAAAAAACTAGAATTTATGCCGGGCGTTGGTGGCTCACGCCTTTAATCCCAGCACTGGGGAGGCAGAGCCAGGTGGATCTCTGTGAGTTCAAGGCCAGCCTGGTCTACAAAGCGAGTTCCAGGAAAGGCGCAAAGCTACACAGAGAAACCCTGTCTCAGGAAAAAAAAAAAAAAATTTACACCACTTCAGCTCAACTCCCAGAAAAGATAATATCAGCAGAGAAGCATCAGTTCACCATGTATAATCCCAGCACTTGAGAAGTAGATGCAGGAGGATCAAGAGTTCAAGGCTAGCCTTGTAACCTTGGTTACACATCAAATTTGAAATCAGCCAGCTATAAGAGACTATGCCTCAAAAAAAGAGAGAGAAAGAAAAGAAAAGAAAAGCATTTCTTAGAAATTCTATCCTTATTACAAAGACAGTTGTATTGAGTTTTGTGTGGTCCCAAATGACACTTAAGAACTAAGGGCGGTGGTGGCGCACGCCTTAAATCCCAGCACTCAAGGCAGAGGCAAGCAGATCTCTGTGAGTTCGAGGCCAGCCTGGGCTACAGAGCAAGATCCAAGACAGGCACCAAAACTACACAGAGAAAACCTGTCTCAAAAGAACCTAAATAAGTAAATAAATAAATGAATGAATGAATGAATAACGCTGAGGGCATCTTGGGAGAGTTTGGCTATATGGTTTCCTGTCATTTTGACTAAGACATTTGGTGTGCCAGTTGTAGGGGCTAATTAGCTCTCTCTAGTCTTGCCATTTTGCTCCAACTTCCCATTAATCAGAAAATAGTCTATGATTAGGCTTCCTTTGAAGATTTTCCTACAAAAGAAAAGTGTCTCAAGTAGGTGACAAAATAAGCAATCTGCTTTATATTCTTATAATAAATCAGCAGTCTGGTTTACAAGTCATTCTAAGAGACAATATGAAAACCCACAGATGCATGCAACATATTTGTTGAACTGAATTTTTACATTATTGAGTCAGAGAAGTACCGTGGAATAATTCTCTTGTACACTGTAAAGATTTGTCACTGGAATTGATTTAATATAATGCTGACTGAACAGTAGCCAGGCAGGAAGTGTAGATGAGGTGACCAAACTAAGAATGCTGGGAAGAGGAAGGGCGGAGTCAAGAGTCACCAGCCAGGTGCAAAGGAAGCAAGATTTAAGAATGTCCCAAGGGTTGGGGATTTAGCTCAGTGGTAGAGTGCTTGTCTAGCAAGCACAAGGCCCTGAGTTTGGTTCTCAGCTCTGAAAAAAAAAAGAATGTCACACTGAGAAAAGGTACCAAGCCAGGGGGCTAAACATAGATAAGAATTATGGGTTAATTTAAGTGTAAGAGCTAGTTAGTAATAAGCCTGAGCTACCGGCTGAGCATTTATAAGTAATATTAAGCCTCAGAGTCAATTACTTAAGAAGTGGCTGCCAGGTATTTGGGAACAGGCAGACGGGAGAGAAACTTGTGCCTACAGAGAAGTTCAGGTTTAGAGTCTTGGCCATGATGGCTTGATCCAAGTGCCTGCAACCCTACAAGACTCTATCTTGTAGCAAGTTTTTATTTAGCTGAGGCTCAATTTTCCCATTTTCTAAGCACAACCCCACTATCCTTACGCTGCTTCTCATAGTTTCCTATCTTAAGGCCAGTCAAGGGGGTGGAGAAAGAAACATTCCAGCAATTTTTTTTCCCCACAGCTATTACTTTCCTACAGTTCTATCCAATGAGAGGGACTTAAGAATACATGATTTTATTCCTCATGGCTCCTAACTGGGAAAGGATTAGTCATTAGCGGTTAGTTCTATGTAAAACAAGTCATGTCCTTTATTATTGGCCAAAGAACAGGGCAAGCCTCACAGATCAGCTCCTCAACTCATCCTTCCTGTCAAGCTGGCTGACGGGACTTTTAAACTGGGTTGTAACCATCTGTTAGGCTCAAAAAGAATTCAGCTTCGAGGGGGAAAAAAGCCTAATGCTGAGGATGTTGGTACACACTTGCAGTGCCAGCACTTGGGAGGCCGACGCAGGATTGCAACTTAAAGGCCAACCTGGGCTAATTTAGAGATTCTTTCCAGGAAAAAAAGAAGGAAGGCAGGAATGCAGAGAGGGAGGGAGGAGTCAAGCCTAGTGGCAAAGGCATGTATTCCAAGCTACTTGGGAGGCCAAGACAGAAGGAACACAAGTTCAGGCATGCCTGAGCTACAGAGTGAGTTCAAAGCCAGCCTGGACAGTCCAGCACTTGGAAGACTAAGACAGGCAGACCACGGAGGGTTTGAAGTCAACCTGGGCTACATAGTGTGTTCCAGGACAGCCTCGGGCTACAGTGTTAGAAATCTGTGCAAAACAGATTAATCACCAGTCAAAGTTTGTTTTGGTGCATGTTGTGTGATATTTTGATTGTGTTCTGACAAACAAAGCTTGCTTGGAGTTGGAGGGTGAGACCAGCCACTAGTTGACCAAAATTAACCATAGAGGTTTGGAGGACTGTAGAGAGAGGAGACAGGGCAGAGGGATGGAGGAACCAGAGAGGGAGGAAGTAACTGTGGCTGTTCCTCTGTTTCTCTGATCTTTTCGGTTTGTACCCCAATATCTGACTCCCAATGTTTTATTGATAAAGATGAATTAGATCAATGTTTCAGGTGCATGCATGTCAATGGTTCTATTCTTTCACCAACTCAGCAAGCATAGATGACCAGCAACTTGAGGCCTGGACATTTGTGTGACAGCTCTCCTTAGAAGAAATAAGAAATAGAAACAGATTTTATCAAATACATGGTAATGCCTCCCTTGACCATTAGGACCATAATTATCTCCATTTTCAGAGTAAATTGAAGTTCAGACAGAGTAAGTAATTTCCCTAAGGCCACACAAGGCTAGAACTAATGATTGAATCATATCGGAGTAATGACTCGCATGCAAACATGTCAGTAAACATCACTTGAGTCTGGACTATATGGTAGGCCCTTTGAGTTGGCATTGAGGGTACAGCTGCAGTCTGTCCTTGAACTCTATCAGCTCCCACCACTAAGTCAGTAAGCCTGCCCCACACGACACTCATGCTTTGTGCAAACCCTTGGAGAGAGGGGCATCATTCCTCCAAGGGCTCCTTTCCTTAGTATCCAGATCTTCATCTGGATCACCCCTCTTCTCTACCTGCCCCCTTTTTCCTCTGAGATGATCTCATATTGCTCAGGCTGGCCTCAAACCTAGTTCAGAACTGAGGATATCCTTAAACTTCTGATCCTCTTACCTCCCTCTTCTGAGTCCTGGGATCACATGTGTGTACCAATGTTTACCCATCTAGAGGCAGTGTGACTGGAAAGTGGGCTAAAGTCTCATGCAATAGCCAACTTTATTCAGAGCATCAGACAGTTTATACTCATAGAGTTAATAGGGGTCACATGAGTAAAATGTACAGTCATAACGGCAAGCCATATGTGGCTGAAAGCCACACATGGTAAAAAGGTGTTTTTCCATAGAGACATATAAACAAATAACAATAGCCAATTGTAGAGAATAATCTGAAGTAAACCCATTCATATCCGATACACTTGGGAGGGGTATGAAAGCATAATCCAAGAACGATTCTGTATTTGTGAAGAAACGAGGGTCACAAGACTCTTGTCTTGGGTTTCTTGAAATTTTCTCGCAATCACTCCGAAGTCTCCTTACATGACTTCATTCCTGGGCCATGTTCTGACATACCACCACACTCACTTTATACAGTATTGGGGGGGAAACCCAGGGTTTTGCTCATGCTAAGCAAGCACTCCAGAACCTGAGCCACATCGACAGCCTGCACTTTTTGAGGTAATTGGGCACAGATAGAAAAGTTACAAAAATATGTCATTGTTCATGTACACTCTCCACTCAGCTTCCTGTAGTTTCAAGTTGCATAAGCACAGTCCTCAGGGCCAGCTTGTTAATGGGGTAAGAATGCTACCGGAGAAACTATGCTCTAGACGTCTCGTCTCAGCACCGTGACAGAAGCCTAGGAGAGAAGTTTGAAGACCTGAAGGTTTATTTTGCCTCGCTTTCTCTTTCACAAGTCCCTTTTCCTTAATTATTTATTTTCTGCATATGGGTGTTTTGTCTGCACGCGTGTCTGCACATCAGAAGAGCAGATCCGCTCCCACAAGACTAGAGCTATAGACAGTTGTGAGCCACTGTGTGGATGCTGAGGAGCAAACCCAGGTCCCCTGGGAGAGCCGCCACCAGTGTTCTTAACATCTGAGCCGTCTCTCCAGCCTTCTTTCATGAGTTTCGGTTCCAGGTACATTGGCTCCTTTACTTAGTGTCTGAGATAAAACATCGCGGCATGGGGAGTGTGTGGAAGAGCTACTTACCTCATGGCAGCCAAGACACTGAGAAGAGGCACCACAGAGAAGGGTCTGGGAGGAGAAACAGCCTCCAAGAACATGTCCCAGGTGCCTTACTTCCCCCAGGTAGGCCTACCTCCTGAAGCTCTCTCTAAATCGTGTTACCAGCTGGTGACCATGTCCTTGGCACATGCGCTTAAGGGAGACATTTCATTTTTAGCATAACAGCTACACTTTACCGTATTTAACCACCTTTTCTCCCGGTGTTCTTTTTTCCCTGTTCTAGAATCCAGTCTAGAATCCTACACTGCACATAGTCAATGGGCTTAGTCTCCTTCCATATATGGATGGCAGTTCCTTTGGTCTCATGATCTGGGCACATTTGATCAGGACTTGAACAGTCCCCTATTGCTTGAATGTTTAGTGGTCTTACAAATAAAAAACCTCAGAGCCAGATATTGGGGTAAATGCTGGAAGGTCCAACAAACAAAGGAACAAGCCACTAGAGAAACTTCTCACCACTACCGAATCCTCAGGCCGAATGGGAGGTGAGATCCTATCTCCACAAATCTCTGACTGAAAGCCTCTGAGTCCTCAGCCAAAAAGGCCTTCTTAGTTCCGTCTCCTCAGGCCTTATGTGCCTTTCTCCACCCAGCCATTCCACTTCCTTCCTAGTACTTTGATTAATGACATTTGTGCTTCCCAAATACTGGTAGCAAAGGCATGAGATCTCAAGTGCTGGGATTAAAGGCACGTGACTCCCAAGTACTGGGACTAAAGATGTGTGCCACCACTGCCTGGCTCTGTTTCTCTCCTAGACTGAATCAATCTCATGTAGTCCAGAGTGGCTTTGAACTCACAGAGATCCAAACAGATCTCTACCTCTCAAGAGCTAAGATTAAAGGTGTGTGCCATCGCTGCCTGGCCTCTGTGTTTAATCTAGTGGCTGGCTCTGTCCTCTGACCCTCAGGCAAGCTTTGTTTGATACACAATATATCACCACATTTCCCCTTTTTTGTCTAAAATAATAGAAGAAGTTTATAACTAATATAAATAGGTTTCTTCTGTATCCTAGAATCTAATCAATATTTATATGTGTAATTCAGCTATCATTTGGCTTAAAAGGACTAATTGGGAAAATTATAACCTGTTTTTATGTTCAAGCTGTCCGTGTATTATTTCTCCAGCAGTTGTACATAAAATGTTTTTACATTAAAAAAAAGACAAATACTATAGAATTTTATTACATGAAATATATAGAATATACAAATTCATAATGACATAAAGATTAGACGTTATCTCAGATGGAGAAGAAAGGAATATAGAGAAATGATTTCCTAATTACAGAATCTCTGTTTTGTGTGATGGAAAAGCCCCACAAATGGTCAGTAGTATCAGGACATGATATCATGAATGTAATAAATCAATACAATTAATGTAATTAATGAATATCATAAATATAATTATTGAATGAATACTGCAAATGTAATCAATGAATTAATGTAATGTAACTATATTGTAATTAATATGAATGTAATTAATGAATATCATTAAATTAATTTAAAAATAAATAAATAAATACACAAAAAAGAAAAACTATATATAATAAGTATATACCATATATACAGCCAAGAATTACATTAACAGGGTTGGAGAGATGGCTCAGTGGTTAAGTTCATTAGTTCATGGGTCCTTTTGATATTCCACTTCTCTTTTCAAGCACTTCTTTATTTCCTGGTACCTCAAGATGTTTCGGGTTCAATATGTCCCTCAAATCAAGTCCTTTGAATTAAAGAGCAGTATTGAGGAACCAAGATCTGGGCATGAGCTGTGCTCATTGCTGTAAGTTCTCACTATTCCTGGTCCCTCTTAATGAACAGAAATAGTGAATTATATGTATGCATGTTAACATACACACAGACTCACATTTATACTTCAGTCTTGTTGGATATTGTGGCTCACACTGAGTAGGCTGAGACAAGAACAATGCCTCAGGCTGAAGGCCAGCTTGACCTACACAGTGAGTTCCAGTACAGCCTACCAGACTTTAAAGAATTAACGTCAATATTTCTCAAACTATTCCACAAAATAGAAAGGGAAATAAGACTATCAAGCCAGTATTATCACACTACTAAAACCAGATAATAACACACCACCAATAAAATAGGAAAACTATTTAATAATTTCACTGGTGAACAGACACAAAATTTGAATCACAAAGGCATTGGGCAACATTGACATACCTGTAATTCTAGCCCTTGGCATGTAGAAGCAAGATCAGGAGTTAGTTCAAGGTCATTTTAGGCTACTTTTTTGTTTGTTTGTTTTTGAGACAGGGTTTCTCTATGGATCCCTGGCTCCTCTGGAACTTGTTTTGTAGACCAGGCTGGCATCGAACTCACAGAGATCCATCTGCCTCTGCCTCCCGAGTGCTGGAATTAAAGGTGTGCGCCGCCACCGCCCAGCGGCTATCAGTGTTGTTTCTAACAGCTGTTCATCCAGCAGTGTGTTAGAATTCCCTTTTCTCCGTCTAATCCAACATCATCTTTCATCCTTTGATAGAAGCCGGGAGACATCTCATTGGGGCTGGGCTTGCACTTCTCTGATGATTAGTGATGCTGAGAATTTTTCATCTAGCTCTTTGCAGTTTGCGTGTCTCCTTTTAGAAATGTCTGTGCATATTCTTTGGCCGTTTAAAAAGTCACGGCATGTGCTGCACCTTGGACGGCGCACACGTGGAGGTCACAGGACAGCTTGAGGGAGGTGGTTCTCTTCTTCCGAGCATGAGATCCCAGGGTCAAACTTGAGTCACAAGCTTGGCGGCAAGTACCATGATCCATTGAGCCATCTCATTGGCTCCAACCTTTTCTTTCAAAAACTTCCCTGAAACACAACCCAAACAAACGGAAACAAACCTCCTTTCCGTGAAACGAGGAGCCATCTGTACCCAAACACAGAGGAAGGGGAACTACTAGGAGAGCAAATGAATGCCACACACCCCAGGAAGACACAGCAACTGAATGCTGGAAGGTGTATTAGGAACGAGACACTGCAAACAGCAAGGGGTATGCTGGGAATGGTGGGTACCCCTGTGACCCAACACTGGGGAGGCTGAGACACAAGGAATTGAGAGTTTGAGGATAGCCTGGGCTACTTAGTAAGTTCGAGCACTGAGCACTAAGGAAGGGAAGGAGTGAACAAAAGAAGCCTGGGAGAGAGGGAAAGAGGAAGGGGGGAGGGAGAGAAGAGAAGAGGGGAGGGCCCGGCATCAGTTAGACAACCTTCCCTCCCCACAAACCCATTATCTAAGAAGAACCAAATGTGTGGCCTGAGGCAGGTGGGCGGATCCCTACATCCTCCCTCCCTCCCTTCCTCTCCCTGGACTACAGCCCCAGAAGTCAGGGTTATTCTTCCTGGCAGGAGGTTAGAGACTCTGTCGCCTGATTAAATTGCTACAGAGAAAATACCTAGATAAACAGGCGCGTGCCGGAACACCCCCACCCAAGCTGGTTAGCTATCTCATCGATCTAAAAATAACCTCACCAGCAACACGACCTGCCTCCTCACACCCAGCTTCCAATTAGATTTGCCACAAGTCCACTGAAAGCCAAAACAAACATCCATGGATCAACAGACCTGGAAGGCTTAGAGGAAAGCTTCCAACAATAAAGATGGACACCAAGACAAACAAGCTGGAGGAGGAAGATCAGGAAGATAATCCAGGGAGCAGAGGAAAAATTTGAAAAGTAAGTTAGTGTGATTTTACACCAGAGGACTCACATCCTGTAAGGAGGAAAAGAAAAGGAGGGTGGAGGGATGAGGAGAGAGCTAATGAAGAAGGAAGAAAGGAGGAAATGGGCTGGGCTCCTACCTCAATTGGTAGAGTGCAGGTCTAGCCTTCACTAAGCACTGAGTAGAGTTCCCCCCACCACATAAATTGGGTGTGGAGGCACACACTATGTCAGCACTCAGGAAGTGGAGGCAAGGCAGGAAGATCAGCAGTACTTGAGTCATGCTCAGGGACACAAAGAAGTGGGGCCAGCCTGGGCTACATGAAACCCTTTGGGGACACAAAGAAGTAGAGGCCAGCCTGGGCTACATGAAACCCTTTGGGGACACAAAGAAGTAGAGGCCAGCCTGGGCTACATGAAACCCTATTTCAGGGACAAATTTGTCTTAGGGGAAAAAAGATATTATCTTAAAGTTTTATTTGGAGAGTGGGAGGGGTTAGTGTTACTTTTGTTGTTGGTTTGTTTTTTTTTTAAGCCGGATCTCATTCTACAGGCCAGGCT
Source organism: Onychomys torridus (assembly GCF_903995425.1). NCBI lineage: Eukaryota > Metazoa > Chordata > Mammalia > Rodentia > Cricetidae > Onychomys > Onychomys torridus. The sequence continues at coordinate 44,291,303 of NC_050452.1, forward strand.
GACCTAAAACTCACTATGTGCCCAAGCTGGTCTTGAACTCTTGGCAGTCCTGATTCTGCCTTCCTGGCATCACTCAGTTCAAACTTTCTAAGCACTGGGTAAAAGGAGAGGGGCAGCAGCTCTTTAAGGAGGGAAGGGAGGCTAAGCCTGCTTGTGAGTTTGGATAAATTAAACTTCTCCATGACAGAAGACAATGGTTCGTTGCTCATCACCTGCAGAATTAGTAATAATTTTAACTTAGAATATGACATGCATGGTAGCCTAAGGTTTCACTTCTTTGCCCTCCTTTCGGGACGATGCTGAAGTAAAGTGAGAGAGCAAAAGGAAGGCGTAAGCCATCAAACCAGGACAGGAAGTGGGGTAGCCATGAACGCTGCACAGGAGTCCAGCCAACCAGAGAGGGTCAGCCAGCTCAGGAGGCTAAAACGAGAGAGCTCCTCCTGCAGGCTCCAACTCCTACCTGCTCTGGCCTCCATGCTCACACACCAAATAAGATACATACATGTAATACAAGATTTTCAACCAGCGGGAAAGATCTGAACGGGACAGGGACCTCCAAGAGGTGGGCCTGTGTGAAGGCGTACAGCGCGGTGAGAAAATGGAGTTCAGGCACGGGAAGACAGGGGAGACAATGCAAACACGGCGAGAAAGCTGCTGGTATTCTTCCATAATCCTGAAATTCAAGGAGGTAGCCCATTTTCCAAATTCAGAAAAAAAATCCACAGATAAAAATATCCGGGCCGTGGTGGCGCACGCCTTTAATCCCAATGCTTGGGAGGCAGAGGTAGGTAGATCTCTGTGAGTTCAAGACCAGCCTGGGCTACAGAGCGAGATCCAGAACAGGTACCAAAACTACACAGAGAAATCCTGTCTTGAAAAAGAACAAACAAACAAACAAAAAGACTCTGTAAAGCCCTAGCCTGGCGGTGGTGGCACACGCCTTTAATCCCAGCACTCGGGAGGCAGAGGCAGGCGGATCTCTGTGAGTTCGAGGCCAGCCTGGGCTACCAAGTGAGGCTACAAGAAAAACTCTGTCTCGAAAAACCTATATATGGGGCTGGAGAGATGGCTCAGTGGTTAAGGGCACTGGCTGCTTTTCCAGAGGACCAGGGTTCAATTCCCAGCACCCACATGGCAGCTCACAACTGTCTGTAACGCCTGTTCTAGAGGATCCAACACCCTCACACAAAACATCAATGCACATAAAATAAATTAAAAATATGTTATATAGTAATTAATTATAAAATCAGGGTCTCATGTAGCCCAGGTTGTCCTAGAACTCATTGTGTACCAGAGGATGCCTTTGAACTCCTGATCCTCCTGTCTCTACTTTCTTTCTTGTTTTGTTTTTTGAGATGGTTTCTCTGTAGCTTTGGAGCCTGTCCTGGACTAGCTCTGTAGCCCAGGCTGGCCTCAAACTCACAGAGATCCACCTGCCTCTGCCTCCCAAGTGCTGGGATTACAGGCGTGCGCCACCACCGCCCGGCCATGTCTCTACGTCCTTTTTTCTTTCTTTCTTTCTTTTTTTTTTTTTTTTTTTTTTTTTTTTTTGAGCTGAGGCTGGAACCCAGGGCTTTGCACTTGGTGAGCAAGCGCTCTACCACTGAGCTAAATCCCCAACCCCATGTCTCTACTTTCTAAGTGCTAGGGTTACCATGCCCAGCTTCCTCTCTCTTGCTTAATTATTTGAATACATGTGGGATTTAGTGTATGCATTTATTTAGGACAAATTCTTAGAAGAGGAATTGGCAGGTCAATAGTCACTCCATTCTCTCCACTTCTGTGAGATAGTTTTTAAAACATTTACTTTAGAAACATGGCGGACGACGTAGATCAGCAACAGACTACCAATACCGTACAGGAGCCCCTGGATCTCATCAGGCTCAGTTTGGATGAGCGAATTTATGTGAAGATGAGAAACGACCGAGAGCGTTGAGGCAGGTTATATGCTTATGATCAGCGTTTAAATATGATCCTGGGGGGGGGGGGGGGCTGGAGAGATGGCTCAGAGGTTAAGAGCACTGGCTGTTCTTCCTGAGGTCCTGAGTTCAATTCCCAGCAACCACATGGTGGCTCACAACCATCTGTAATGAGATCTGGTGCCCTCTTCTGGCCTGCAGACAGAACACTGTATACATAATAAATAAATAAATCTTTAAAATATATATATATATGATCCTGGGAGATGTAGAAGAAACTGTGACGACGACGATAGAGATTGTGAAGAGACCTAAGAAGAGAGACATAAATCAACAAAGCGGAACATCCCCATGCTCTTCGTCCGAGGAAATGGTGTTGTCCTAATCACCCCTCCACTGAGAGTGGGCTGAGATGGAGGGTGGTCCTGTGTGAGAAGTGGAGACTGCCTCTTGGATGTCCAGAGCACTCAGAGAGAAGGAAGCTCACGTGCATTCTATTCTGATGGTCAGAAATGACCCAAGGGTCCCTCCAGCTAGATGTCATGTTCTCCTTCTCCAGCCTCCTGCCAGGGTGGCCACCTTGCTCTGTTCGGGAGCTGGTTTGCCCATTGTTCTTGCAGTTACTTTCTGGTGGTTTTTCTTTAAAGTAGAGTTGATGTCCCTTTCTTATTAAACAACAAAACGTTCACTTTACTTTGATCTATGTATGTGTTTGCACGTGTGTGCAGGTGATTACCAGAGCCAGCAGAGGATGTAGCATCTCCCAGAGCTGGAGCTCACAGGCGGATGTGAGCCTCCTGAAGTGGGTGCTCAGATCTGAACTCTCTCGTCCTTTAAAACAACACAACACGCTCTTAACTGCGAGGTGGGGTGGGGAGGTGAGAGGTGGACAGGAAAAAAAAAATCCAGCTCTTAGTGCTTCATGGTAAGAAATGCAGAGTAAAATATTTTTGGAGGAATATGCCAATAACTGGAAGGAATAGTTATGCCTGCTCCAGGAATGCACGAAGATTTCTCAAGGAATTTGGACTTTGTATCCTTCCACTGTCTTTATGAGTCTGGTGGTAACCATGGCAACTGGACTAGCACTAGAAGGTGTGTCATTTAGCTGGAATTTAATGTGTCATTTAGGGGGAATTGAGAAGCTCGAGATTGTCTTGGAGATACTCTGGCAGCCATCTTAGCTCCTGCCATCTTTGGCTAGTCCACCAGAAGAGCAACTTCTGGCCTACAGGCACCCTGCCCTCAAAGATAAGAGTAGGGTAGGGTAAACAAACATTCCCCTGTCACTGAGGCAGCACCAGCACATCAGCCCATCAGAGACAGCCTTGCTGTTCCCAGCAGCTACAAGCGTGACATCCTGAAGGCTTCTGTAAGGTCCGCAAGCTAAGAGGGAGGAACTCAGCGGGTAACTGTTCGCAACCCCGCGCCCCAGAGGCTCTAAATGCCGTAAATCATCAGAACTTTAATTCTGATGCAACAGGGCTGTCAGATGTTTCCATAACTGGTCAACTTTGGGTCTATCTTACCCCATCCCAAACAAGGCAGACCAAACAGAAGGCAAACATAGGTACCAACATTTCTTTCCTTCCTTTTTTTTTTTTTTTTTTTTTTTTTTATTAATTGTAGTGACAGGGTCTCACTATGTAGCCCTGGCTGTCCTGGAACTCACTCACTCTGTAGACCAGACAGGCCTCAAACTCACAGAGTTGCCTGCCTTTGCCTCCAAGTGCTGGAATTGAAGGTATGTGGTCCCATCCCTATATGTGTGTGTGTGTGTGTGTGTGTGTGTGTGTGTGTGTGTGTGTGTGTGTATGTATATGTGTATATATACATATATGTACATATATATATATTTTTTTTTAATACTGAGACAGACAGACTGGTCTACAGAGGGAGTTCTAGAGTAGCCAGGGCAACTACACAGAGAAATGCTGTCTCAAAAACAACAAACAAACAGAGACAGAGTCTCTTGTAGCCCAGGCTAGCCTCAGATTTTCTCTGTCGAGAACAGCCCTGAACTTCTGCTCCCGCTGCCTGCACCTCCTGAATGCTGAGGTTCCAGGGGGCATCACCTCACCTGGTTTATGCTATGTTGGGAGTCGAACCCAAGCTTTGTGTAGGCTAGTCAAGGGCTCTATGAACCAATCTATAGTCCTAGACTCCTACATCAAATTTTCTTTTTTTTTTAAATTTTTTAAAATTTTTATTTATTATGTATACAGTGTTCTGCCTCCATACCAGAAGAGGGCACCAGATCTCATTACAGATGGTTGGGAGCCACCATGTGGTTGCTGGGAATTGAACCCAGGTCCTCTGGAAGAGCAGTCAGCGCTCTTAACCTCTGGGCCATCTCTCCAGCCCCGAATTTTCTTTTCTTGGCTACAGCTGTTGGAAACACAAACAGCTCCCGTTCTCACCGGCCTCAGTAGGGAACCACTTTAAGGAAAGGGGGGAGTTCTCCAGGGTGGCACCCTCTTAGTCACTCATACTCTGCCTCTTCCTTCTCCTTCCTTTCCCTGCCTTGTCCCTCACAGATCCCCCTTTCTATGCCTCCTTGGGTCTGCATTATTGTTTTCATTATTGCTGATGCTAGGTAAGCCTCTGCCATGTCCTCAGCCCCTCCCCCACCTTTTTTCTACCCTTTTTTTTTTGGAGCTGAGGCTCGAACCCTGGGCCTTGCACTCTGCCACTGAGCTAAATCCCCAACCCCTTTTTAAAGTGTGTGGCCCAGGCTGGCCTCGAAATCGTGATCCTCCACCTCTGCCTCATTCAGCAAATCCCACCGGTGTACCACCACAACCGGCCATTTTTCTCTGTTAGCTATTAGTAAGCCCTAAGAATAAATCTGTTTCCTACTCAGTTGACCTTTTCTCCCCTCCCCCCCCCCACAGGGTTTCTCTGTGTAGTTTTGGTGCCTGTCCTGGAACTCACTCTGTAGACCAGGTTGGCCTCGAACTCACAGAGATCCGCCTGCCTCTGCCTCAGGAGTGCTGGGATTAAAAGCCACTGCCGCCCGGCCCAGTTGACTTTTCTTTCAAAGTAAACCCCTTCTCTAATTCTGCTAAGCAAAATTATCTGTGGTTCCCCTATTCGCCCCTTTTGACTAACACTATTTTGGAGAAAGTACATTGAGACAAGGTCTCTCTGTAGCCCAGGCTGACCTGGAACTCACTATGTAGCCCAGGTTGACCTCAAATTCCTAACTCAGTCTCCTAAGTGCTGATATTACACGCATGAAACAAAGGCAATTGGATTTCTGTGAGGTCCAGGCCAGCTAGACTACATAGTGAGACCATGTCTTTCAGAGAGGCGGGGAGGGGAAGGGAGAGGAGGAGGAGGAGGAGGAGGAGGAGGAGGAGGAGGAGGAGGAAGGAGGAGGAGGAGGAGGAGAAAGGACTTTAACAAGAGAGACCTATTATAAAACTATAGTAAAAACATTGGTGTTGAGAATTAAACCCAGACTTCCTGCATCATGGGCACACATTCTACCACCGAGTTACACCCCAGCACTAGATGTATGCTCATAACACACAGACATGTTTACTTCCTGTCTCTGGTCGTGCAACGTCCTAGGCCAGCAAGAAGACCATCACCAGATGCACACCTTCAGTCTTGCAGCTGCCAGACCATGAACCAAAATAAATGCATCCCAACCCCTCCTCCCCTGTCTCTCCAACAGACACAAGCCAGTATGATCTTGGGTACAGAAGTCAATTTAAAACAGTGGGAAACTTTCTTCCTATTCATCACACAGGACACGAGGTGGGTATTACTGCCTCAGGACACTACCACCTAGTTCCTCAGGATCTTGCTCAGTTTCCTCCTGCAGGGCTTCTATACACTCCCTGTCTTCCCCATACAGCAAAGTCAGCCAGGGGCTGGAGAGACAGCTTAGGGTTAAGAGCACCTGGGTTGCATTCCCAGCATCTCCATGGTGGCTCACAACCTTCTGTTACTCCAGTTTTAGAACTGAGGGCACTGCATAATGTAGTACACATACATACATGGAGGCAAAACACCCCCACACATAAAGTAAAATAACTAAAAGAACTGTTGCCCAGCAGTGGTGGCGCATGCCTGTAATCCCAGCACTCGAGAGGCAGAGGCAGGCGGACTTGTAAGTTTGAGGCCAGCCTGGGCTACCAAGTGAGTTCCAGGAAAGGCGCAAAGCTACACAGGGAAACCCTGTCTCAAAAAACAAAAAAAAAACAACAACAAAACTTATTTGGGGCTGGAGAGATGGCTTAAAGGTTAAGAACACTGACTGTTCTTTCAGAGGTCCTGAGTTCAATTCCCAGCACCCACATGGTGGCTCACAACCATAATGAGATCTGGCACCTTCTTCTGTATACACAATAAATAAATAATCTTGAAAAAAAAAAAAAGAACTGTCAACCAAGAGAGAAAGAAAAGAAAGGGTGTCCAAAGATAAAGTACAGTAGAGAGCGCATTTCAAAGTCTATGGCTATGCGGATCACAGTCAACTGTAGGCATTTTCATATTGATCAAGGCAGGGGCCATTTTTTGTTGTAGTTGTTCTAATCTGTTTACACTGATTTTTGGTTTTGTTTGCTTGTTTTGAGACAGAGATTCACTATGTAGCCCTGGCTGTCCTGGAACTCACTATATAAGCCAGACTGGCCTCAAACTCGCAGAGATCCACCTGCCTCTGCCTAGTGCTGGGATTAAAGGTGTGTGCCACAATGTCCAGCTTGCATTTATTTGGTTGGTTAACTTGTACATGTGCTGAGGTCAGAGGACGCCTTTTAGAAATCAGTTTTCTCCTTCCACCATGTGAGTCCTGGGGAATCAGACTCAGATCGTTGGAATTGGCAGTGAGTGCCTTTACTTGGTGAGCCTTCTCACCCACCAAGGGGAAGATTTTAAAGGCAAAATTGGGTAGGAAAGTCAAGCATGGTGGCACATACCTACTGTCCCAACATTTAAGAGGCAGAGGCAAGAGGATCACCAGAAATGTGAGGCCATCCTGGTAGTGCTTAGGAAATCATAGACCAGAAAGGGCTATATATAAAGAAGCTAAGCTGGGCGGTGGTGGCACACACCTGTAATCCCAGCACTCGGGAGGCAGAGCCAGGTGGATCTCTGTGAGTTCAAGGCCAGCCTGGTCTACAAAGCGAGTTCCAGGAAAGGAACAAAGCTACACAGAGAAACCCTGTCTCGAAAAACCAAAAAAAAAAAAAAAAAAGAAGAAGCTACCAAAAAAAAAAAAATGTTTTTAAGGAAGCTGTTGATCTAACTTAATCAATAAAATGGTGGCCAGACATGTACAAAGCCCTGGGTTTCATCTCCAGAACCACATAAATCAGGTATGGTGGTGCATACCTGTAATCCCAGCATTTAAGAGGTAAAGAAAGGAGGATCAGAAGTTGAAGTTTGAGGCCGGAGTGGGCTAAATGTCATACAGTCTAAAAGAAATAAATAAGGGCTGGTGATGTGGTTCAGTTGGGAAAGTGCTTGCCTAACATACACGGAGCCTTGGGCTCCGTCCCCAGCATCATATAAAACCAGATGTAGGAGACCCTGCCTGCACATGAGAGGTAGACGTAGAAGGACCAAAAAGTCAAGTTCATCCTTGCCTGAGCTCTCCTGTCTCAGAAATAAATAAAGTATATGAAAAACAAATTATAAATCCAGGGTTGGGGATTTAGCTCAGTGGTAGAGCACTTGCCTAGCAAGCGCAAGGCCCTGGGTTTGATCCTCAGCTCTAAGAAAAAAAATTATAAATCAAATAATTATAATAGCCAACTATTATTTTTTTTAAATACCTGATGTAATCCTCATTTGAGTGAGGTCATCTTATTTGTTTTTTTGTTGTTGGTGGTGGTTTTTTGGGCTTTTTTTTTAATGTACATTGTTTTGCCATGGGTGTCAGGTCCCCTGGAACTGGAATTACAGACAGTTGTGGGCTGCCCATATGGGTGCTGGGAATTGAACCCAGGTCCTCTGGAAGAGTACTCAGTGCTCTTAAACACTGAGCCATCTCTCCAGCTGCCTTATTTGGTTTTTTAATATTTATTTTATTATTTTTATTTTATGTGTATGGATGTTTTCTATGTGCACCATCTGCATGCCACTGAGGTCAGAAGAGGGTGTGGGATCCTCTGGAACGGGAGTTTTGGGGCTCTTGTGAGCCAAACCAGGGTCTTCTGCAAAAATAAATGTGTGTGCTTAACTGCTAAACCATCTCTTCACCCCCTTATTTTTGTTTTTAAACGGGGCCCATATATATCCATGCTGACCTGGAACTCATTATGTATTCCAGGCTGTCTTCACATTTGGGATCCTTCCCTTCAGCCTCCTGAGCGCTGGGATTACAGGTGTGTGCCACAAAAACTCAGCTTCACAATGATTCTTGGGAGTGGTAGTAGTCCCAGGTGGAACAAACAGTTGCTAGGTGGATGACCCTGTAGAAGTGTACCTTCTGTGTAAGGTTGGAGTGGCCAACCTTTATACACGCTGGGATTTTAGGAGAGTCTCTTGTAATGAGTCTTTTTCTGTCCAGCCAGCCAGCTCCCAAATAATGACACAGAGACTTCTTATTCATTATGAAAGCTTGGCCTATAGCTTAGGCTTGTCCCTAACTAGCTTTTGACACTTAAATTAACCCATTTCTATTAATCTACATTCTATCATGTAAATCTACCTCCCTCCTATCTTGCACCTCCTGTTTCCTTTCCGTGTTTCCTTCAAGCCTAGATTCCTCCTCCTTTCTTTCCCTGGAAATCTGCCTATCACTCCTGCCTAGCTATTAGCCATTCAGCTTTATATTACACCAATCACAGCAATACACTTTCACACAATGTACAAATATCCCACAACAGTCTCTTGTCAAAATTACTACCCAAAAATCTTTTTTAAGATACTTTCCTTTGGCCTGGCAGTGGTGGTGCACGCCTTTAATGCCAGCACTCAGGAGCCAGAGCCAGGCGGATCTCTGTGAGTTCTAGGCCAGCCTGTCTACAGAGTGAGATCCAGGACAGGCACCAAAACGACACAGAGAAACCCTGTCTCAAAAAAAAAAAAAAAAAAAAAAACTTTTCTTTATAATCTTCTGATTCTATTTACTCCCTACCCCACCACTTCTGATTCCAGGTTCTTGACCTGTCCATCTTCAAACAGACAGCCCTCATTCCACCTCTGCATCTCCTCAGAGGGTCATCCCTGGGTCTACCTTCAAAACCAAGGATTCAACCATTCTCATATGAAAGTAAACGAAGCTTGTTTGAATGAGAACAGAAGCCATTTACTGCACACAGTGCCTGCCAAGAGTTGGCTGTCCCCACTTGCTTTTGGCAGAGGCTGGAAGGTGAGCAGGAAGTTATCTAGTGAGAGCAGAGAAGGCATCAGGTTTAATGGGATTAAACACCAGATTCAGAGACCATGAGGAAGCTGGAGCTGGGGTGACTAGAAGTGAGACATCTTACAGGGTTGGCATAGAGTGCTTATTTAGTTTGGTCTTAACTTGAATTTGAATGGAAAGAGGGGAAGACTAGAGGTCCTGCAGAGGTAATTCAGCGTTCTATCGTTATATTGTGTTCTACTGTTGTACTTGGTGTGGCCAATGCTATTTGCATATTCAGTGCTTTACTATTTATTGGGCTGTGACTGTGAGCTTTTTTACGTTAGCTTGTGCAGTTATTCACACTGGATGATTCCTTGCCTTTGGACTAATTCCTATCTCTTTTAATGATTTTCCTACTTCTCTAAGCCTTACCTTCTCTTTATTAGATCTTCTATACCTGGCCTCATCTTTTCTTTATTAGATCTCCTCCTCAGTGTGCAAATAAGATGTAGTCTTTCTCATAAATCTTAATTTGTCTATACATGTTTCCAGTTGTGAATCTACTAGAAATCTAATTACCTTCTCTCTCTTTTGGGGTAGTCACTATTCTAAACATTGATGTGTGTCTTTTTCCGTGTGGATGGCTCCATCTCATGGGCTGAGGCTCTACACTGAGTATACGAAAAGCAAGCAAACTGAGTACCAGCATTCATTTCTGTTTTCGTTTGTGAACACAATGTGAGCAGCCACCTCATGTTCCTGCCACCATGCCTTCCTGTCAAGGTAGACATGACATCTATTCATTCATTTATTTATTTACAACATTTATTCATTATTCTTTATTTGTGACAGTTATTCCCTCTTAAAGTGTGAGTCGCAACAAATCCTGTCTCCCTAAAGTTGCTTTTGGTCAGGTATTAGAGCACAGCAAAGGGAAAAGGAACCACTACTGCTGTGGAATAGTCTCTGGACACTGTGAAGATGTGCTGCTCTCATTGTTAATAAAAAGCTGATTGGCCGATGGCTAGGCAGGATTTGGGAGCAGAGAGAATGCTGGGGAGAAGAAGGGTCAAATCTGGGGAGACAATGGGACACAGAACCAGCAGGATGGGAAGTACAAAGATGAGGTAAAGGCCTCAGGGCAGCACATAGATCAATAGAAATGGGTTAAAGGATATAAGAACTAGCTAAAAACAAAGCCTGAGCTATCAGCCAAACATTTATAATTAATATTAAGTCTCTGTGTGGTTATTTGGAGAGTGGCTGGAGGGACAAAGCTGATCTGTGGTCTAGGCGGAAAACTCTGCCTACATTCTACCCCATCCTCAAATGGATTTCAGCTTTACCAGTAGATTTAACTGGTAAATATTTAGTTTGAATATTTAGTTATCTGGAATTAAAAACAAGCTCATTTCATTCAACTTAATGTAAATATAATAGACATTAAATAATAGATCCATTTTCCATCTCTAAAGTTTGTCATTTGAGAAGACATAGAGGTGACTCAGCAGATAAAAGTGCTTGCCAACAATCCTGAGTGAAAGGGGTCAATCCCCAAGACCCACACTGTGAAAGGAGAGAGACAATTCTGTATGCTGCTCTCTGACCCACACACATTCCCTCAGCACACAAAATAAATAAAATATAATTAAAAACCTGTCGTTTTTGAGAAGGTTTTATAAATCAAAGAACTCAGTGGATATCTTTTGAACTTGGCTTTCATGCCACACAATGTCTTGAGACCCCCCCCCCCCTTAATGTATCTTTAATTGTTCCAGGGCAGGTAAAAAGCTCTGCAGATCAAATGCACTTGTGGAGCAAGCCTGGCAACCTGAGCTCGAACCCTGAAAGTTACATAAAGGTGGAGAACCCACTCCACAGAGTTGTCTTCCTACAGCCACGTATGCACTGTGGCATATGTGTCTACACACATACATACCTTAATATACACTATATATACTACTAATAGTAAGTAATAATAGTTGTATCCAGGAGCAGGAAGATTGCTGTGAGTGTGAGGCTAGCCTAGGTTACACAGTTAGTTCACAGCCTACCTTAGCCTTGGGAAAAAAAATGAGTTCTTTTTTGTTTGTTTGTTTTTAAAAGGTTTATTATGTATAGTGTTCTGCTTGTATGTATGCCTGCAGGCCAGAAGGGGACACCAGATCTTATCACAGATGGTTGTGAGCCACCAGGTGATTGCTGGGAATTGAACTCAGGACCTCTAGAAAAATAACCAGTGCCCTTAACCTCTGAGCCATCTCTCCAGCCCTTTGTTTGTTTGTTTTTTTTGAGACAGGGTTTCTCTGTGTAGTTTTGGTGCCTATCCTTGATCTCACTTTGTAGACCAGGCTGGACTCGAACTCACAGAGATCTGCCTGCCTCTGCCTCCCGAGTTCTGGGATTAAAGGCGTGTGCCACCACCGCCCGACTAAGAGCTCTTTTTAATAGGGAGTTTCCTTGATCTTCCATGTCACCTATTAGGCATATCTTTGATGGTTTCCAGATTAGAACTATTTCAAATAAAATAATTATAAACATTTATATCTAGCTAGTATGTAAACATAAATTTTCTTTATCCCATTTGTTTTTTGTCTTGTTTTGTTTTGTTTTGTTTTTGACAGTCTCCTGTGCCCATACTAGCTTCAAATTCTCTATGGAGCCAAGGATGACTGCAACCTTGTAAATGCTTGGATTTTGTTTGTTTTGTTTGTTTGTTTGTTTGAGACAGGATTTCTCTTCGTAGGCCCACCTTTCCTGGAACTCACTTTGTAGACTAGGCTGGCCTCCAACTTAGGGATCTGCCTGTTTCTGCCTCCCAAGTGTTGATTGGGAGGTGTGTGCCACCATGCCCGGCTAAGTGCTTGGATTTTAAGAAAAGAAACCATCAAACCAGTCCTAGAGTGGTTGGCTATGAACTCGACAACAGTTTATTTATTTCAGGCGGTTGTGACAGGGTCCCACACATCCCAGGTTGGCCTTGTACTTGCTATAGAACTGAAGATGGTCTTTAGCTCCTGACTCTCTTGTTTCTGCCTCCCAAGTGCCAAGCTTGGATTGCAGGCGTATGCTAACATGCCCAGCTTTGTACTCCTACCAGGTAATTGCATCCACTTGCACAGCTCCAGATGTCAAATGTTATCTCTATGCACAAGATTGATCTTCTCCTTTCCAGATCTTTGTCTCTAACTTCAATCTCAACACCTCCACTCCAAGGCCACACACTTGGACATCTCAAAACTTAATATTATCAAACGTATACTTCTGATAAGACTTACAAACCTAGGCTGCCTCCTGTGTCCCATTCCTTGGCCAACAACCTCACAAAATCATGTCAGAACCTACTTCATAATGCTTTCTTCTATGTCCATCTTGTAAGTCTTGCTTTGTTTATTTGCCTTTTTTTTTTTTTTTAATGAGACGGGGGTCTTACGTAGTACAAGCTGGTCTTAGAGTGGTTGTGTAGAAGACAGTGACCTTGAACTGCTCCTCCTGCCTCCACCTCCTGAGTGCTGGGATTATAGGTTTATGCCGTCATGCTTGGTTGATAATGGTGCTAGAATCCACCCCAGGATTTTACGTGTGATAGGTAAACATTCTACCAACTAAGCTACATCCTGGGCCGCTAAATCTTCATTTTTGTCCTTTCTGTTGGATGGAAAGGGGGTATGGATGATGGAGGCCAAGAAACCATCTTGGCTCATGAGGAGAAAGCATGGTAAGTGGCAAGAAGGCAGAATCTATGAAACAGTCCCTCCTTTGCCAGCCCTGGGATGCCTGCCTGTAGATGCTTTTGTTTTTTTTAGACTGAACTCCAAGTGCTCTTAACTGATGAAGGAACCATCTCTCCAACCGCTATATGTGTGTTTTATTTTGTTTTCTGTTTTGTTTGAAACAGGGTTTCTATGGTATCTGCTCAATCTGAGAAGCTGAAAACCTCAAGACAAGGAGGAAGTACTGCTGATGCTGGAGGCCTGGAAGTTTCCTGATAGTCACTAGCTCAAGGCCCACTGAAAGATGGAAGAAGTCGCAGACAGCAGCAATGGCAGTAGATGCACTGGCTTAGGGAGACGGAGCTTTCATTATACTCTGGCTGGCTTCCTCTTCCTCCACTTGTGTTCCAGCCAGGCCCCTGGCTTGGTACTGCCAGCTAGATTCAAAGACTGGGGAGTGAGTCTCTCTTCACAGGCACACCCGGAAGTGTGCTTTCTTGATCCTAAGCATCTCTCAGTCCATTCAAGGTGACAGTCGGTATTAAGTACCTGGAGCCCATGGCCATTTTTGTTTGAGCCTTAGGAGTTGAAGGCTAGGGCTGAGCAGTGTGGGAAGACCCCACCCTATAAATAAATAAACAGATAATAAGTAAATAGCATATGCCTTTAATTCCAACACTCCCGAGGCAGAGGCAGGCAGGATCTCTGTGAGTATAAAGCCAGCCTGGTCTCCATGACAACTTCCAGGCCAGCTAAGGGCTACATAGTGAGAATGTACTTGGTGGGGAGGGCGGAGAATTCGACCTTGGCTACCTTCCACTTCAGAGCTTTAGTCCAGCTCTTCTGTTCCCTCTGAGCCTGGCCAACTCCTCCAGGGGAGACGCCCTCTTTTCAAGGACAGCTTCTCTGGACCCGTATGTTGGCTAGCTCCGAGCACATCTTTAACCAAAGCTTTGACATAATGATCCTACTTATATGTCAGTCATTATTGACTAGATGATGCTTAGTCTTAATTACCAGCTTGATACTATTTAGAGTCACCTAGGAGATGCAGCTCTTGGTGTGTCCGTGAGCACATTTCTAGAGAGGTTTAACTGAGGAAGACCCACTTTGCATGTGGGCAGTACCAGTCCACAGGCCAGGGTCCTGTACTGAATGATGATTTAAAATAAGGTGAAAGCGAGCTGAGCGTCAGTATTCATCTCTGATTCCGGACTCTAGAGGAAATGTGACCTGCTGCCTCACGCTCCCATCACTGCGTTCTCTCCAGCATGGTGGATTGTATCTTTGGCCCATGAGCCAAATGAAACGTCTTCTCCTCCTCTTCCTTTTCCTCCTCCGACTTCTTCTTTTCATCATTCCTTTTTGTAATTATCATCTTTTAAAATTATGCGTATTGTGTAGTATGAATATGTGAGTGCGGATGCTCACAGAGGCCAGTGGTGTCAGATCCTCCTGGATTTGGAGTTCCAGGTGATTGTGAGCCACCTGACATGGATGCTGGGAACTGAACTCAAGTCCTCTGGGAGAGCAGTAGGTGCCCTTTTTCCACCCCCGAGACAGGGTTTCTCTGTGAAACAGCCCTAGCTGTCCTGGAACTCACTTTGTAGACCAGGCTAGACTTGAGTTCACAGAGATCTGCCTGCCTCCGCCTCCCAAACGCTGGGATTAAAGGCGCGCGCCACCACGTCTGGTCGGTGTTCTTAAACCCTGATCTATCTCTCCAGCCCCACTTTCTTATTTAAATTGCTTTTGGCAGATATTCTGTAACCGCATTAGGAAAAGTAGCTGTTAGTACAGATAGTGTGTGTTAGGGGCCTACTCCATCTTGTTTTGAGAACACCATGTTGTCACAGATTACTTACACCTATTTACTGTCCTGTTAGCCACCCTCAGTTCCAAGTATAGTCGGCAAGTAATACACATATCTGTGGAATAAATGAATAATTGAAATGGGCCACTGTATATTTCTACATTTTTTCAAAAATCTGGTGATCTTTAACCACCCTTTTAGATGACAACGATTTCACAATAATATTTCTCTTGGATATACTAAGGACAACCCAGTCTTTAATCTTTATGTTTTTGGTGAGTTTTCTCCCCTTATTGCTAGCTTCTCAAAATTTATAACGACTGCCGAGGGCCATGGGAGTATACAGCAGGTGACAGCCAGTGTTTGAGAAGTCGGCCCACCAGACCAAGCCGTGGGGGTCACTGGCTGTGGAAACCGGTGGTTTCTGTCTGTGACTTCCTCGGGTGTCACTGTTACGCCTCCCTAATAAGGACAGCTGTGGGGTGCTTTCCACAGCCCCTTGGTAGTGTATTCTACATTTCTGGGCACACATTTAGCTCTGGATTTCTGTTTAAGCTGTATAATTCTGATGAACAGAAATATTTCCAGAATATTCTTTCCTGAGACAGGAAAGTAACAGCATTCTCAGTCTCAAAGACAGACTTTTACACATTTTGCAAAGACCTTAGAAATAATCCAAAACAGACTAAGCTGCCCCTACAGAATATACACCCAGACTAATTCCCAGGTGTTGTTTATTGCTAAATCAAGGCCAGGTTGTTTACATTAAGATTGGCTCCTTGCAGCAGCTCCCTTTCTGCACGTACCCTGGCTGCTCAAGGTTCAGCCAGTTGTTTAATGTCTGGGACCCCTCACCAACTTAGAGCTCCGTGAATGGGTCACTGTGACATGACTAGCCTAAGCGAAACTATGTGACTTATCCTGTGTTTGGAGAATGGGTAGGGCCCTGGAAATGTAACCTATAATTGTCCAGAGTTTGGCTGTGAGCAGCAGCAGCCGTACGGAGAGAGATGTCTGTGTAGAGCTCTGTGAGAGCTGCTGCAGAATGTGAGGGAAGTGTGTGTGTGTGTGTGTGTGTGTGTGTGTGTGTGTGTGTGTGCGCGCGTGTGTGTGTGTTGAATGAGAGATGAAGAGGCATGAGAGAAGTGTGAAGGAGGGAGTGGGTGAAAGAGTGAGTGAATAATGCAAAAGAAAGATGTGTGTGTGAGAGAGTGTGAGAGAGAGCTCCTGCTGTGTAGAGGAGCCGTGACTAGGAACTGTGTAAAGTGTACGGTGAGAGAGCTGTGTCAATGAGATGTTTAGCTGTGGCCGTGTGGAGATTTGTAACTGTGTGGAAGCAAGGAAGATGAAGCTGTGTAGGAAAGAGATGTAGAAGAGACATGTATGTAAAAGATGGATATGTAGCCATGTGAAAACAGATGTAACTGTATAGAGATGTGTGGCCATAAATATATACATAGAAGAGGGCGCCAGATCTCATTACAGGTGGTTGTGAGCCACCATGTGGTTGCTGGGAATTGAACTCATGGACCTCTGGAAGAGCAGTCAGTGCTCCTAACCTCTGAGCCATCTCTCCAGCCCATGCCATAAATATGTAAAGAAAGATGTGTAGCTGTGTGCAGCAGTGTGGAGATATGTAGCTGTGTGGAGATAGACAGAGTCAGAGACCATCTTTAAGCTGAAGTAAAAGAGAAAGTTAACACCAGAAAGCTTGTGTGTTTCCTTATTTCACCAGTCATAGATTGAAACTTATTCCTAATTACCCCCAGATAAAAGTTTCCTATCCATCGGTGCTCTGCGGCATTCCTTTTATTACCCTGAGCTGAGCTGGTGTCCCCTGGTCCACGTTAAATGACACTTCAATTTGTTTTAGTAACATCAGATAAACTTTTTGATAGTTGACAAGGTTGGGAACCACCCCCCACCCCAAATCAAGTTTCCTTCTTCGCGGATAAGACGCAATTTTCAATGCTCAGCCTTGACGACAGCACAAATGTGAAAATGTTACACTGAGAAAAAGAAGCCCTATACAGGGACTAGAGAGGAGGCTCAGCAGTTACAAGCATTTACTGAGCTTTATCAGAGGGCCAGAGTGTGGATCCACACACCCACACTGGGCAGCTCATAAATGCCAGTAACTCCAGCTCCAAGTGATCTGATGCCCGATTCTGATATCTGTGGGCCACTGTGGGTATCTGTACACACACACACACACACACACACACACACACACAAACAAATAATAAGATAAAATATCTTTTAAAATAAAAAAAAAGCCGGGCGATGGTGGTGCATGCCTTTAATCCCAGCACTCAGGAGGCAGAGGCAGGCAGATCTCTGTGAGTTCAAGGCTAGCCTGGGCTACCAAGTGAGTTCCAGGAAAGGCACAAAGCTACACAGAGAGACCCTGGGGGGGTGGGGGAGCCAGCCAGGCATAGTGGTACACACCTTCAATCCCAGCCTTTAGGAGGTAGAGGCAGGTGGATCTCTGTGAGTTCAAGGCTAGCCTGGTCTACATAGAGTTCCAGGACAGGCAGGGCTACAAGAGACCCTGTCTCAAGATAAATAATAATAATAATACCTACAGGAAAATGTGTATGTTTCAAAATATCTTGGGTAGTAATAAAGCTCAAATACTATGTGTTGCTTTATTTTGTATCTGCAGAAACCAAACCCAAGGTCCTGTGTAGACTAAGCTAGCGCTGTCCTATTAACATTCATTAGTGAGTTGCCGTGGTATAGTTCCTGGAAGCCACTCCCATGCTGGGATTATAATGTCATAAGGAAGCAGAAAAATGAATGTAAACTCCATTGAATCCCAAATAAATGTATCTGAAATTCCACTTCTCCACAGCTAAATCCCCAAATGTCTAAGGGCTTTGTAATGTTGCCCATCATAAGGGTCATGCTAAATAGGGGCCCGAAGCAGGGTCTTTAGTGTGGATATGGGTGTGTGGGGGGCGGGGGACGGGTTGTTCCAAGTTTATAGCTGTTTAAATCACTTAGTAAATGGACCCAGTTGTCATTTATTTCTAGTAAAAACATGAAATTAACAGTAGTGGTGGTACATGCCAAGAATTCCAGCCCTTGGGAGGCTGAGGCAGGAGGATCAGAGCTTGGGAGTAGCCCGAGTTATACAAGGAGACCCTGACTCAAGAAACAAAATAAATGAAAAATTTCAAAATCCTTATACATTATAAATAAATAAATAAATAAAATGGGGCCCAGAGAGATAGCTCAGTGGTTAAGAGCACTGGCTACTCTTCCAGAAGACCAGGGTTCAATTGCCAGCTTTCACAGGGCAGTTTACAACTGTCTGTAACTCCAGTTCCAGGGAATCTGGTACCCTCTTCTGACCTTCTCAGGCAACAGGCAAGCACATGGTACACATACAGGCAAGCATGCATACACATGAAATAAAAATACATACATATTAAAAAGATGAAGCACCGTATACCTAAGTTGTTGCAAATAACCGGACTGTATCCTTTCTACAGGTACACAGCAATCTATTCTGTGTACTGCGTTTTTCTCTCTCATTCATCAGCTAGCTGGTGAGCACGTCTGTTGTTTGCAGATCTCAGCTATCCTGAGTAGTGCTGCATTGAACACTGCACAGTGATTTCATTTCCTTTGGATAGACATCCAGTAGTGGGATTGTTGGATTAAATGGGAGTTCTATTTTTAATTTTCTGAAGAACTCCCATACTGTTTTCCATATGGCTGTACTTATTTAGTTTCCATTCCCACCAATGATGCTTTTACACATACATCCACATCCTCACCAGTGTTTTATGTCTTCTGTCTTTTTCATAATAGCCATTCTTGCTGGCAACAGACTATTTTGATTGTTGATTTGGCTCTGCTATTTATATATAGTGGCTCAACCTACCTCCCCTTTGGTGATCCAGTGCCACTGCTTGGCCACTGCCACCCTGGCATCCAGTCACTCCCATTGCATTTTGTTTTTCTAATTAAATTGTGTAATTGCAGTTCCCTGCAAGAAGAGTAATCACAGAGCTCTTCAGAGATGCTAGGGCTCCTCCCACACAAACGTAATTTTCCAAGAATTTAAGTTCTCAAAAAAAGTATGATTTGGTGGAAACTTAGGCTGAGATCACATGGAACAAAGATTTGCACCAAGATATCATAAGCAAAGACATGTGTTCACTCTCCTAGACAGAGAGGGGCCAAGGCATTAAGGATATTGGCCCTCCGTTGCTAGAGGCTAGAGTCTGTCTAAGGTTGACAAAGTTAGTATCTGCTTCCCAGAAGTTGTCCACAGTGCAGTCGCTGGGCTGCTTCCAAGAAGCTGCCTGCAGGGTGGCAGGATTTCCCTCCTTTGTCCCTTATCTGGCTAGCAGACATGTCTCAGGGTGAACACAGTGCTTTTCCACTCAGCTAAGACTCAAAGAAAAAGCAGCTTAAAGGCTGGGCATGGGGGGCAGTTTTGAACTCACAGCCTTATGAAGTTTGGCTCTTTCAGCCCATCTTCTTGGCTCTCCTAGTAAAAAGGAACAATGTTACTGGAGTTAACTGTCTGTAACTCCAGTTACGGAGGATATGACACTCTCTTCTAGCCTCCCTGGGTACCAGGTACACATGTGTTACCCATACATACATGCAGACAAAACACTCACCTAAATAAAATTAAATACTCGTCTACATAGTGAGATCCAGGACAACCAGAGCTTCATAGTGAGACCCTGTCTCAAAATGAATATAGAAAGAGAGAGAAAGAGAGAAATTGTAGACCAGGCTGGCCTTGAACTCACAGAGATCCAGCCACCTGCCTTTTTCTCCTGAGTGCTGAAATTAAAGGCGTGCACCACCTCACCCTTCTGAACCGGTACCAATACCATAATGTCATCAAAATACATTGAGCCTATATAATCCTAGGGGCATATTAAAATATCAGGACGACCAGGCCAGAGAAAAAAGACACAGAACGGCCACCTAAACTCCATACAAAGGAGGCACCAGAGAGCAGGGGAGATGGCTTAGCAGGTAAAATGTTTGCCATGCAAGCATGATCTCATTTCCTAGCACCCATATAAAAAATCCGGGCATGGTGGGTCACACCTGTAAGCCCAGTGCTGGAGAAGCCGAGACAGGAGCTTTGCGGCCAGCTAGCTGAACTGGCAGCTCCAGGCTCAGTGAGACCCTGCTTCAAGATGATAACGACAACAACAATAATAATAATGAGAACAACTGAGGGAAACATCTGACGTCAGTTTCCGGCTCTGCTTGGACACACACACACATGCCTGAACACAGACATACACACACAAGGGAAGACACCTAACACCGTGATGGTGACTGCCCCTATTTAGCTGTCATCTGATCATATGTGTCCCGTCATAGGACCAACAGGCAGAGGACTGACCGGCAAGATCTGACTCCAGAATCTTCAGCTCAGCTTGGTCTCCACTGCTGATATGGCCTGTTCAAACTGCCATGCATCTATCTGCCTGTTTGTCCTGAACCTCAGAGGAGCAGATGCACTCAACAATGAGTCTTGTTTGTTTCTTTGTTTGTTTTGAGACAGGGTCTCATAATGCTGCCTTGGTTGGCCTGGAACTTACTCTGTAGACCAGGCTGGTATGGCGCTCAGAGATCCACCTGCCTCTGCCTCCTAAGTGCTAGGATTAGAGTACATCACCCTGCCCAGCTCAAAATGGAGTCTTGGATCCACCCTGTGACTCTGGCTTGACTCCGTGGAGAATCCTTCAGCAGCTGGCCAACAGACTTTGTTATCTAACAGCCTCCTATTCCTGAGATGCTCTCTGTATCTGTCAGCCCACTGACTTTGCCTCTGTGAACTTGAACTTTACTGTAGCCTTATTTGTTTGCTTGCTTGTTTTTGTGTTTCTCTGTGTAACAGCCCTGGCTGTCCTGGAACTCCCTTTGTAGACCAGGCTGGCCTCAAACTCACAGAGATCTGCTGAGAATAAAGGCATGCACCACCACATCTGTCTGTCCTTAATTCTTTTATAGCCATTCTGTAACCAACATATATACATGTATACACACACACACACACACACACACACACAAATATAATTACTGTGTGATATGAGAGTTAACATTAGTAGTTAAGATTGAAATAAAAGGGATAGGGAAATGGCTCAGTGGGAAAGTGCCTGCCACATAGCACAAGGACCTGAGCTTGGACCTCCAGAACACACACAAAAAGCCAGGTGTGACAGTGTCTCTGTAACTTCAACCCCACAGTGTGGAGACAAATCCCTGAACCACACGGGCCAGCCCACCTAGTTGAATGAATAAGCTTCAGATTTAAAGAGACCATTTGTTGGCTAGTTTTTGTTTGTTTGTTTTGGGTTTTGGGGGTGTGTTGTTTGTTTGTTTTTTGTTCTTGAGGTGTTTGTTTGTTTGTTTTATCGAGGCAGGGTTTCTCTGTGTAGTTCTGTCTGTGCTGGATCTCGTTCTGTAGACCAGGCTGGCCTCGAACTCACAGAGATCCACCTGCCTCTGCCTCCCAAATGCTGGGATTACAGGTGTGCGCCACCACCGCCAGGCAAGAGAACTTTTTGAAACAGGATTTCTTTGTGTAGCCCTGGCTGTCCTAGAACTAGCTCTGTAACCCAGGCTGGCCTCAAACACATGGACATCTGCCTTCCTCTTCCTCTTAGTGCTGGCATTAAAAGCATGTGCCACTAAAAAAAAAAAAAAAAAAGGAAAAATAATAAAATGTTTGGCTTGCACTCATGTCTGTGCAGTGTGTGTGTGTCTGGTGCCAGGGGACCCATTGGACCCCCTGAAATTGGAGTTACAGATGGTTGTGAGTCACCACGTGAACCCAGGTCTTCTGTAAGAACTAGGAGTGCTCTTAATCACTGAGCCATCTCTCCAGCCCCCAATGAATTTGTTTTTAAAAGGTGGAGAGTGAGGGTTGAGGGTTTAGCTCAGTGGTAGAGCGCTTGCCTAGCAAACGCAAGGCCCTGGGTTCAGATCTTCAGCTCAAAAAAAAGGTGGAGAGTGATACAGAAAAACAACCAACTTCAGACCTCCACACACGTGCACATGTGTGTGTACCACAGACACATGCAATACCACACACAGAATTAAAAATAAATATAGATTGGGATGGAAGCACTTGTGTTTGTCACAATCATCAGGAAAATTGGGACAACTGGCAGTTTTCAGCCAACAAAACCACTGCGTCTTGTAAATTTATTGTTAATGAACTCTGACGTTGTGGAAAGACACAAACAAGTCCATCTACGTTTCTGACATAGCAAATTCGCAGGACCCAGGCTGGCCTAGAATTCTTAGGTTTTCCCTGCCACGGAGAATTCTCCCGAAGACTGTGCCCATCGGCAGGGGCTTTGGGGACTCCCGTGGTGACTACATTAAATGTAGACTCTCTTAATGGGTCTGCATCGACGAACCAGCCAGATTCAGTTTTGTGGCTTCTCACCATCACCCAACACCTTTACTATCTCTCACGTGTTCCCTGGATCTCCACTCACATGAACGTGTTTATTCAAATGCTTCCGTCCAAGCCCAGGACACCTCCTCATGGGCCTCACTCGGTACCTCACTTTAGGGGCCTGCGGGGACTTGAATCTGGCCTACAGCTCTAGAAACAAAGAGTGGTGGTCGAGGTGGGCCTTGAGATCTTGCCTGACTGTTGCTTCTGGTCACGTATATCGTTTCCTCAGGCAACACAGGGTTCATTCAAAGCCAAAACCAGGAGGGTGGCTGTGTTTGGGGGGTGTGGGCAGTTCCACTAGGGATGGGGAGATCTCTCACCAGCAAAGAAGATTCGGCAGAATCAAGAAACCCAAAGCCCTGATGTGCCAGGGGCCGTCTTGTCCCTGTTTTCTTGAAGGAAGAACAGACTTTCTGGAGGTCTCTTGAAAAAGCAAGCTGTAGGAGAGGAACCAGACTGCCTTCCAGATAGTCTTTCAGTTCTTTCTCAGTTCCTTGTTGAGCTGTAATTTTACCCTGGTGGTGGTGGCGGGGTGTCTCGGAGGCACCAGGGTGTCTGTCTGTCTATCACTATCTCCTCTTTTGCTGTCTGCCTGTTTGTCTCAGTAGCTTACTCACACTAGTTACTTTTCCTTTGTTCCTTACAAAATGAACCAACAGCAATGATGGTGTTAATACTCTCAGTGGGTCAACATACACTAAACACACAGTGGGTGCAGCACTGTGTCTAAGTATGTTAGGGCTTTATCTTATTAGACATAGATTTTGTTTTGTTTTGTTTTGTTTTGTTTTTCAAGAAAGGGTTTCTCTTTGCGTGTAGCTTTGCGCCTGTCCTGAAACTCGTTTTGGATACCAGGCTGGCCTCAAACTCACAGATATCTGCCTGGCTCTGCCTCCCGAGTGCTGGGATTAAAGGCGTGGGCCACCACCGCCCCGCCCTAGGCACAGATTTTTGTCTAGCAGTTTTCTTTGGTTTCTTTTTAGTGGTGTTGGGATTTAACTCAGGACCTCAAAGATGCTGAGTAAATGGTCTGCCACAGAGCTACATCCTCAGCCCACTGTCTGACACTTTTTATTTGTCCATCTGTCCCTGTCCCCTTGTGCCCACCCCTCCCCCAACCCCATAGACTCTGTGTAGCCCTGACTGTCCTGGGACTTGCTCTGTAGACCAGGCTGGCCTCAGACTCAGAGATCCATCTGCCTCTGCCTCCCAAAGCATTGGGATTAAAGGCCGCCACCACCACCTGGCTACTTTTTTTTTTGGAGCTGAGGATCAAACCCAGGGCCTTGCGCTAAGCTAAATCCCCAACCCCAAGGCTACTTTTTTAAAGAGGGGTTTTGTTATTTAGCTCAGGCTAGCCTTGATTTCACTATGTAATCCAGGATGGCTTCAAATTTACAGTCCTCTTACCACCATAGACATGATCTAGGACACCTAGCTGTCACGTTTTACTTACTTTTATTTTTTAAATAATTTATTTACTTTTTAAATTTTATATGCATTGGTGTTTTGCTTGCATGTATGTCTGTGTGAGGGTGTCCAATTCTCTGAAACAGGAGGTATAGACAGTTATGAGCTGCCATGAGAGTGCTGGGAATTGAACTTGGGTCCTCTGAAGAGCAGCCAGTAAGTTCTCTTAACTGCCCCTTATTTTTATTTTTTTATAACTTACTTATTTTTATTTTATGTGCATTGGTGTTTGCCTGTAAGTATGTCTGTATGAGATGTCGGATCCCTGGAACTGGAGTTACAGACAGCTGTGAATTCTCATGTGGGTGCTGGGAACTGAACATGGGTCCTTTGGAAGAGCAGCCGGTGCTCTTAACTGATGAACTATTTCCTCAGGCCCTATTTATTTTTATCTTATTTTTGTTTATTTATTTGTTCTTGTTGTTTTTTTCAGGCAGGCCTGAAAATACCCGGTGAAGACTAGGGTCACCATGAACTTGCAGGAGTCCATGAACTTGCAGGAGTCCTTCTGTCTGTGACTTCCTCTTACTGGAATGACAGGCCTGATCAACCACACCCAGCTTGTCTGTCATTTTTTCCTTTTCTTTCTTTTTTGAGACAGGCTGTCTCTATATATACCTCTGGGTGTCCTAGAACTCCAGACCAGGCTGCCTGGTTCTGCCTCCTGAGTTCTGGGATCAAAGTCGTGTGCTCAGTGTATCTGTCATTCTTGGGCCTGGTGGTGTGCACACACACATCTGTAATCTCCTGGCTGCTGGGGTAGATGCAGGACTGGCCTAAACTGGAAGTAGCCAGATCAACATAGTTCCAGGGTAGCCATAGCTACATAACAAAACCTTTTTACCAGAAACAACAGCAAGAGCTGGGATGTAGCTCAGCTAGCAGAGTGCTAATGCTTGACTAGTATGCATAAAGCCCTGGGTCTAAGGCTGGGCTGCGGTGGCACACACTTTTAATCCCAACATTTGGGAGGCAGAGACAGGTGAATCTCTGTGAGTTTGTGGCCATCCTGGTCTACAAAGTGAGTTCCAGGATTGTTAACACACAGAAACCCTGTTTCAAAAAACAAAAACAAAATAATAATAATGATGATGATGATGCCCTGGGTCTGATCTCCAGTATAGCATAAAATCTAGCACATGAGAGGTAGAGGTATGTAGATCAGAAGTTCAAGACCATCCTCCACTATATAATGAATTCAAGGCCAGAGGGGATACGAGACAGAGAGAGAGAGAGAGAGAGAGAGAGAGAGAGAGAGAGAGAGAGACAGAGAGAGAGACAGAGAGAGAGAGAGAGAGAGAGAGAGAGAGAGAGAGAGAGAGAGAGAGAGAGAGAGAGTTTATGTATTCTAAAGGGATTACTGTTAGGCTGACCCACCCCTGAGTTCTGTCTCTGGGACCCGTGCTATGGAATGAGAACAGGCTCCCAAAAGTGGCGGCGGCGGTGGCGCACGCCTTTAATCCCAGCACTGGGAGGCAGAGCCAGGCGGACTCTGTGAGTTCGAAGCCAGCCTGGGCTACAGAGCAAGTTCCTGGACAACCAGGGCTACACAGAGAAGGAAATCCTGTCTTAAACAAACAAACAAAAATCCAACCATATCATCAGCCAACATGCTCTAAGTAATATTTACAGAGCAGTGCACCCAAGACATCAGAATAAAAAGGGGGAAGAAGAGCGTTATAAACCCTACCTACTCCTGGAAGACCCAATAGTCCTTGTTAGCTTTCCTGCTCTGTTTGATTCTTTAGCCTCTAGACAAATCCGCAACAAATGAACTCAGAAGTCTTTTCAAAACCATGGTTTTCTAGGCAGCCCATATTTCAAAAACTACTTCGTTTCTGGGATTACCTGAAAATGCCCAGGAAGCAAAGCCTGTGCAAAACTCTGGAATAATCCTTGGATAAACCGTATGGTGTTGACTACCACTTCTAAAATGGCTAGGTCATGCTGGGTGGTGGTGGGCGGCGGCAGCGGCACACGCCTTTAATGCCAGGACTAAGAGGCAGAGGCGGGCGGATCTCTGAGTTCGAGGTCAGCCTGACCCACAGGGCTAGTTCCAGAACATGGGGGGAAAAAAGGCAAAGCCTCCAGGTAAACTGGAAATGTAAAGTTCAGGTACTTAAAACCTGCCAGTAATTATTTTAATGATATTTGGCTGACTTTAACTAACAGAGAATAGTACTCATAACAATTCTTAGTTGGCAAGGTGACTCAGCAAGTAAAGAGGGCTTGACCACAAGCCACAATGACTGGAGTTCCATTTTGGAACCATGGAAAGGCGGAAGGACAGAACCAACTCCGCAGAGCCATCCTCTGCCCTCCACATGTGTGCTGTGAAGTATGCCCATTCTACTACTAATAATACATAAAAATTTTAAAATCTTAGTTCACAAGAAGAATATAAAATACTTCTCTGTAGCACGGATATGTTTTGTGTGCCTGGACATGGTGGCACATGCCCTATCACTAGCATTTGGGAACTTAAGGCAGGAAAATCACTGGGGGTTGGAGGCTGCCCAAGCCTCACAGCAGATTCCAGGCTGGCCCTGTCTCAAATCAATGAATACATAAATGTTTGTAAATGATTACTTTATTAAAATGTTTCCCGATGTTGTCTAACCTCCGCTAGCATACTATATATTTCAACTGCTTTTGTAGCATTGGATTTTTTGTTTTGTTTTGCTCTGTTTCCTGAGACAGTGATTTGTTTGTTGGTTTGGTTTTTGGTTTTCCAGACAGGGTTTCTCTATGTTACAGTCCTGGCTATCCTGGAACTTGATTTGTAGACCAGGCTGGCTCAAACTCACACAGATCGGCCCTGCCTGTGCCTCTGGAGTATTGAGATTAAAGGCGTGCACCACCAACAGCCCAGAGACAGAGATTTAATGTTCTATAACCCTCCTGCAAAAGCGGGGTTGTACCTGTGACACCAGTGCTCACGTGGGACTTCCCGGTGAAGACAAAACACCGTTGTGAGCTGGAGTCCAGTCTGAGCTACAGGAGGCCCCCCCTCAGAAAACGAACCATAAAGGCCAGAGAGATGGCTCCACGGGTAAAGGTGCTTGCTGTGAAAGCAGAGAGATGTGAGTTTGATCCCCACAACCCACAGGACAGTGGCGAGAACAAACACCACAAAGTTGTCCTCTGCCTCTTTTATCTCGGCAAAACACCAATGCATGTAAATAAAAAAAAAAAAAAAAAAAAAAAAAGAGCCGGGCAGTGGTGGCGCACGTCTGTAATCCCAACACTCGGGAGGCAGAGGTAGGTGGTTCTCTGTGAGTTCGAGGCCAGCCTGGTCTACAGAGCTAGTCCAGGACAGGCTCCAAAGCTACAGAGAAACACTGTCTCGAAAAAACAAAAAACAAATAAAGAAAAGAAAAGAAAGAATAAATTAGAAAAACTTAAAAAAAAAAAAGTACTGTTCAGAAACTTCACAAGTCAAAATAAACTCTTCAAAAACGAAAACAGAACAGAACAGCAAAACCACAGGAGGCTAGAGAGATGGCTTGGTGGTTAGGAACACTTCCTGCTCTTGCCAAGGAAGATCAGAGTTCTGGTCTCCTGTCAGTGTCTCCCGTCAGTGAGTGTGACTCACAACTGACTCTGACTCTGTTCCAGGGAGTGCTCTTCCGGCTTCCGCGGGCACCAGATACAAAAGTGGTGCACATGGGGACCAAACACTTATACACATAAAAATAAACAAACCTTAAGTAAACAAAATAATCTTAAAAAAAAAAAAAAAAGGAAGGAAGGAGAGAAAGAGGGATGCATGACTTATCAAAAAAAAAAAAAAAGAGAAAGAAAAAAATCAGAATCTACCTCAGTTAGCTCAGGTTGGGCGTGGGGTTCCTCACAGCAGTCCCAGCTACTCAGGATCTGAAAGGAAAAAAGAACCAGAACCTTGAGATTAGGAGTTTGCGGCCCACTAAGGCAACACGTTGCACCCTTATCTAAATAATTAAATTACAAATAAGAGGGAAACAGGGCTGGGGATTTAGCTCAGTGGTAGAGCGCTTGCCTAGCAAGCACAAGGCCCTGGGTTCGGTCCTCAGCTCCCCCACTACCCCCCAAAAAAATAAGAAAAAAAGAGGGAAACAACCCCTACTGAATCTAAGGACTGAATCTGTCTGAACAAACACAAATGAAGGAACTCGGGTTTCCTGGGCCTGTAGATACAAATCGAGCTAGAGAGCCTGGCTGTAATTCCCCTGCCTTTAATTCCCCCCTGCCTTTGTTAGCTTCTTATTGTATGGGGGTTCAATCTAGGGCCTTGTGCCTTCCAGGCAAGCCAAAAACTTTTACTGAGCTACATCACTGGGATCCTTTTTGGTTTTTGGTTTTTTTCCTATTGTTTTTAGTCATGTAAAATTATTTATTTCAACTTACATTTTAAATGTTGTCGTTAGATGCCAGATGCATGCTAGTACTGATAAAAAGCTGCAACAGAAAGGCACCTGGAAAGTAGGCACAAGGTACGCTCCTTGTTAGTGTGACCAAGTTTTGCTTGTTTTTTTTAAATTATTATTATTATTATATTTGTATTTTAATTTTACACATCAGCCATGGGTTCCCCTGTCCTCCCCCTCCCTGTCATCCCCCCACCTTCCCCCCCCCATCCCCTCCCCTCCATTCCCATCTCCTCCAGGGCCAAGACACCCCTGGGGACTCATTTAAACCTGGTGGATTCAGTACAGGCAGGTCCAGTCCCCTCCTTCCAGGCTGAGCAGTGTCCCTGTGTAAGCCCAAGGTTCCAAACAGTCAGCTCATGCACTAAGGACAGGTCCCGGTCCCACAGCCTGGATGCCTCCCAAACAGTTCAAGCTATTCAATTGTCTCACTTATCCAGAGGGCCTGATCCAGCTGGGGGCTCCACAGCCTTTGGGTCATAATTCATGTGCTTCCATTCATTTGGCTATTTGTCCCTGTGCTTTTCCAATCTTGGATTCAACAATTCACACTCTTACAGTCCCTCCTCTTTCTCGACAATTGGACTCCTGGAGCTCCACCTGGGGCCTGGCTGAGGATCTCTGCGTCCACTTCCACCAGTTATTGGATGAGAGTTCCAGCTCGACTGGTAGGGTGTTTGGCCATCTGATCACCAGACTAGGTCAGATCAGGCTTTCTCTCGACCATTGCCAGCAGTCTACAGAGGATGTATCATTGTGGATTTCAGGGGACCTCTCCAGCACTCTGCCTATGCCTGTTCTCATGTGGTCTTCATTTATCATGGTCTGTTATTCCTTGTTCTCCCTTCCTGTTCTTGGTCCAGCTGGGATCTCCTGCTCCCCTAAGCTTTCTTTCCCTCAAACCTTGCCCTTCATTACTCCCACTGTCGTCCAGGTTGTTCATGTAGATCTCATCCATTTCTCTGTCATTGGGTGATCCCTATGTCTTTCCTAGGGTCCCGTTTTCTAGGTAGCCTCCCTGGAGTTGTGTAGCAGTCTAGTCATCTTTGTTTTACATCTAGTATCCTCCTATGAGTGAATACATACCCTGTTTGTCCTTCTGAGTCTGGGTTACCTCACTCCAAGTGTGACCAAGTTTTTGAGACACCGTCTCATTTAGCCCAGACTGGCCTCCAACTTACCATGTATCCAAGGCTGAACTTGAACTCCGATCTTCCTGCCTCTACCTCCCAGGTTCTGGGATTGTAGGCATGTGCCACACCAGGTCTGGTTTCCTCTTTCCACTGTTCATGTTGAGACAGAGTTTCACTGAGTTGCCCAAGCTGGCTTTGAACTCATTTTGTAGCTCAGCCAGGGCTTGAACTTATGATCCTTATGTCTCAGATTCTCAGTAGCTGCCAGTTCCATTTGGCACCAACAGGCCTGGCTAAAAGTTCCGTTGTTGAGGAGTCTTAATTCAAAGCTCCTCTCACTAATATGCTGTTTCTCAGCTAAGCCTGCATTTTCTCTTTCCCGTTTTCTTTCCAGTGCTGGCCAACGTTCGGCATGCTTTCACGGTCACTCTGGGCTTCCTCTGAAATTCTCTTTCCGCCAGCCTCTGCTTGCTGACCTGGACTGTCAAGATTCACAGCTCATCTTCCCTGTTGCTTTCTCCCAAACTGTTAGTAAAACTGTCCTCAAGCTCAAGAAAAACAAAGAAAAGAAACCAAAATACAGCTCCAAAGAATTCCTCGTGGCAACTAGCATTGTTGAGAAAAAGAAATGGTATAATGGCAAAATGTCTTTGGCTTGAGGGAGATAGAATTTTAATTTTTTTTTTTTTTTTGGTTTTTAGAGACAGGGTTTCTCTGTGTAGCTTTGCGCCTTTCCTGGAACTCACTTGGTAGCCCAGGCTGGTCTCGAAATCACAGAGATCCGCCTGGCTCTGCCTCCCGAGTGCTGGGATTACAGGCCTGCGCGCCGCCACCACCACCCGGCAGAATTTTTTAAATGAAAATTTCCTTTAATTTTTATACGGATATGATTTTTTTTAAATATTAAATTATACTAAGAGTTTTATAACTCTTTTGGGAGTATGGGATGTGCTCTCCTCCAGCCCTCATCCCAACACTGCAGTTACAGACACTCGAGGCCTGGTCCATTTTTACGTGGTGCTGAGAATTGGAACTGAGGTCTTCACACTTTTACAGAGAGCATTCTTGCTTACGGATTCATCTCCCCTGCCCTTGTTTTAGGTTTTGAGATAAGATCTCAAAATAGCCGAGGCTAGCCTTGAACTTAATATGCAGCTGAGTATGACCTTGAACTTCTGATCTACCTCTCAAGTGCTGAGGTTACAGGCATGACCTACTATTCTCTAATCTTTTTCTGAACTTTACTGAAAGTTCTAACAAAAACAAAAAAACAAAAAAAACAAAAAACACTAGCTGAGGATACCACAAGAACTACTCAATCCTCTGAGCAGTGCTGAAGAACTGGATGCCACCTCTTGAAGGTCTCATTAAGAACTAAGTCTTTACATACGATGGTTGGAGGACACACCACATCCACACTGTTACAGTCAGACTTCAAAAATGTTTTTGAGACTAACCCCCTCAAATCCACAATCCTGTAAGCCCCCTCAATGCTGGAGTTACAGAGGTAAAGCACCATGTCTTACTCTGCTTTCCATTTTATGGAAGGTGCACACAGATAAAACACTATTGGGTACAATTACATAGTCTTTAAATAACTATGCTCTGGGAACCATCCCTTGATGAGGACAGGTCCCAGGAGCGGATGTATGGAGTTGGGGTGGGAGGTAGCCAGGCATGATGGTCGGGAGAATCTTGCAGCCTGATGGACTAGCAGCCAAGGGTTCTTTTTTATTTATACAAAATTTAGTAAGTAGGGATAGATTCATGTTATTCCAAAACATAGATCCTATCATTTTTGGTTTTGGACATGTGTTTCACTTTTTCTTGTTCATTTTTTAGTCATCATTGGTAAATTATGACAGAACAGACATCATTTTCAATCATTTTCCCTTAAGTTTTGACATCATTGATAAACAGAGTTATCATTTTTACTCATTAACCCATAACCCAATTTTTAAGAATCTAGAGGCATACGACAGACTGTTCTCAGGCTGGTTGCTTTGGTTGCTTCAAGGACAAAATCTTCAAGCCAGCCCACATATATTGCCATGTCCCAAGCAGTGTATTATTAACTTTTAAAGATCAGAGTGCCCAAGAAAAATCACGAGGCCAAAGCTGCTGCAGTTATTATTCAAATTCTGACATGGTAACTTCAGCTA
Organism: Onychomys torridus; assembly: GCF_903995425.1. Lineage (NCBI taxonomy): Eukaryota > Metazoa > Chordata > Mammalia > Rodentia > Cricetidae > Onychomys > Onychomys torridus. The sequence goes on from NC_050452.1 coordinate 44,322,681, forward strand.
ATCCAACTTTGTTCTGTATGTGCCACATAATTGTCGGAGTGTACAGTGGGGAGAGGCTTGCAGTCTGAACTGTGGCCAGCTCCTCTAGCACACCGACTCTTGTTGACCTTTTTGAGTGTACCTTTTTGATTATCTTGTTCCTGAGTAAGTACGGGGACAGATATTTCAAGAACTTCTCACAGCCTCATAAAGAGACCTCTGATTTCTTTGTGTGTGTCACAACCTCCAGGGCGTGCGGAAGACCTTCAAGTAGATAAGGGTATTCCCATAAAAGTGGGAGGGGTAATGTGTGAAGACTTTCTTTGGGAGTCTTAGAAGCAATACTCCTGGAAGAATGCATAAGAAATTTTCAGCCGGGCGGTGGTGGCACACACCTTTAATCCCAGCACTCCAGAGGCAGAGGCAGGCAGATCTCCGTGAGTTCGAGGCCAGCCTGGACTACAGAGTGAGTTCCAGGACAGGCACCAAAACTCCACAGAGAAACCCTGTCTCGAAAAACAAAAAGAAAAGAAAAGAATTTTCCATCAATCCAATATCCCCAAATTGTACAAATATTAAAAGTCTCCCAAGTATGCAACAGGTAGAGATGAAAACCAAAGGTGACATGGCGGCCATCATGTGGCTCAGCTTTGCTGGGTCCTTGTCAAGCACCTGTGCTTGATTTATGACTTCTGCTGTTCCCATCAGCTACGGCTGTGCCAACTATGGCAAAAAGAAAATTAATTATGAAAAACTTGATCACGCCAGGCACAGAGACACATGCTTGTAATCCCAGCACTCCCGAGGAGTGTTTGGTGCAGCCTGGTCTGCATAGCCAGTTCTATGCCAGCTAACACTAGTAGTGATGAGCCTTTGTCTCAAAAAGCAACAAAAATACATTTGAGCTGGATCCCCAGCAGTATGTACACCTGGCATTGTGGCCCATCCCACTAATTACCATTAATCCTAGAATTTAAGCTGTAAAATCGGAAGGATCAGAAATTCAAGGTTGTTCTATGCTACATGCCTAAAACTTCAAACAAATAGAGATCCGAGACGGCTCAGAGGGTAAGGCCATGCAAGCCTGGTGATCTGAATTGGACCCCTGGATCCACCTAATGGTAGAAAGATAGAATTGACTCCCAAAAGTTAGCCTCCGACCTCCACAGGGGTTCTGTAGCATGCACAAATAATAAGTCAAACAATATTCAAACAAACAAAACCAAAAAGGAATGTAGTCATAGGAAGCCTAAATGATTCAGACTCCTTCTCTTTGTCTTTATCAGTCACCAGCAAAACACAGGTACACTACAAGGCTATATTTTAATATGTAGTCAGCTCTCTATACCTGCAGCCTTTTGTACTCATGTTCAACAATGTAGATTGAAATACTCAGTTCAAGGCCAATTGCAGGAACGTATTGAGTTCAAGGCCCACCTGAGCTCCAGGAGGCTGTACTGAAGGAAGAGGAAAAGGAAGAGAAGAAAAAGGATGCCATGTTGCCCCAGGCCTGCAGTCCCTACCCTGGGGAGGGTGAGGCACAGAGACACTCTGTCTTCAAAAACCAAAAGAGAAAAACAGCCATAGCAGCAGCAGCAGCAGCTCTTCTAGAGGCCTGAGTTCAATTCCCAGCACCCACATGGTGGCCCACAACAGTTTATAACTATATTCCAGGATATCTACTCGAAGAATTTCACTATGGTTCTGTCTCCATCTCCCACCTTGTGTAGGAGTGAGTGATGGGATTGTAGATGAATAACACGTCTAATTTTTTTTACATTTATTTATTTTTATTTTATGTGGATGGATGTATTGCCTGCATGTATGGCTATACACCCTGTGCATGCAGTACCCAAGGAGGCTAGAAGAGAGCATTGGGTCCTCTGGAGTCACAGACTGCTGCAAAACAAGGTGGAAAGGGAGAACTAACTCCAGCAGAGTTGTTCTCTTCCGTCAGTATCATGCTGTAGCGCAGGCATGTCCGCACTCACACACACACAAAGTAAACTACAGCAACAATACAGTATACAAGAGAACATGCATGGATGTAAATGTTACACGCTTTTACGTAATGTGCAGAGAGTGTATACAAACATCATAGCATTTTATATAAAGGTCTGACATGTTACCTCTGCAATGATCAATCTCCCAGGTTCCCTATTTGTTTAGATTTGCTTTAGTGGTACCAGGGATACCCACAGATCTGGAGCCCACAGATGCCAGGCAAGTACCCTGACAACTGAGCTGTATCTCCAGCTCCCATGTTTTTAAAATCTAAGCCACGACTTTAGAGATATCTGAAAAGACACAATTGAAGTCTCACTTTTATTTTAGTTTGATGGTGTTTGTTACATATTATTAAAAGTTCTATATAACTAGAGATATAAGGATAACTAGGGTCTCCATGAACCAAACAGACTAAAACTGAATAAACCAAAGCTGTGTTCAATAGTCTGGTCCACATAGTGAGTTCCAGCATAGGCTACACAGTGAAACCCTGTTTCAAAATAACAGGGCTGAAGAAATGAATCATCAGGTAGAAGCTGTGGTTCCATATAACTAGAGATAGAAGGGTGATTCCTATTCATATTTGTGAAAGTACACAGCATAGATTTAATTAGTTATATTTCAAATTAAAAAGCAACTTCAAATAAACAGAATCAATACAGTTTTGCTCTGGGCATCTTAAACGTTTTGTGTTTTTATTTATTTGGTTGTATTTCGTCTCCGTTCACTTCCATTGTAACAGCTCTTATCTCCTGTTACCTTAATTCATCCCTTTAAACGTGCTCAGTATCTTCCTGGGCATCCTGGTAAGAACAGTCTATCTTCGTCAAAAGACAAAATCACAACAATTTTTTGTTCAGACTAATGGCTGTTTTGATAGTTTTAGGAACTGAGGCAGAATTCATCCTACAAAATAAAAGGAGAGCTTCCACTAAACAATAGACTAACCAGAAGTTGCTCGTTTTGTTTTGTTAGTTTTGAGACTCTTGAACAGCCTAGGCTGACCTCTAAACTTGAAGTTGCTGAGGCTGACCTTGAACAACTTTTCTGTCTCCACCTCTCCAAGCATTGGAATAACAGGCATGCACCAACATTCCCAGCTGGTTTTTGAGATAGGGTCTCCCTGTGTAGCTCTAGGCTATTTTCAAACCAGATCTTCCTGCCTCTACCTCCCTAGCTGCTAGATTACAGGCCTGAACCACCTTGCTGGTTTGCACTGTATTTTGTTTCTAGAGACTGGCCTCAAGCTAAGTGATCCTCTTTCTCAGACTTCAGAGTAGCCAGGACTACAGTTGTGTACCACCACACCCATCAAATACCGAGAATTTGAAGTCTCTGTAACCAGGGTCTCCACGAAGCAAACAGACTAAATCTGAGTAAACCAAAACATGAAGATAATACCTGTTTGCTATGGTTTGAATGTTCACCCTAGAAATCAGATCTCCAGCACCCATATAAAAGTCAGGAGGTAGAACCACCTACAACCCCAGTGCTTGGGAGGTACTGAGGCAAACTAACCCTACACTAGCCGAATCAGAGACTTTTCAGGTTTATTGAGAGACCCTGGCTCAGTAAATAAAGAGGAGCACGGGGAAGGAAGGCACCTAGTGTTAACCACACAAATATGTATGTGCACTCCCACAGTGCACCCCAAGATGAGAACAGGCATACAAACATGTTCAACACACACACACACACACACACACACACACACACACACAGAACCATGCAGAAAAAAACAAAAAGGGGGTGGAGTCCTAAGCACTCGCTACTTGGGAAACCTCTGAGAAGCAATTAAAGTTAAGTAAGGCCTTTACAAGACCTGATACAGGACACTGTGGATCACCACGTGATGCCTTGTACAGCTTTTGGCCTCTGAAGAGAGGTTCCACCAGAAAGAAGCAACCACCAGATGTAGCTTCCAAGTTTTAACTAGGCTTCAGAACCCTGGGCCAAATACACTTTTCTTCTCTTTCTCCTTTGTTTCCGTTTTTTGAAACAGGGCATCTCTATGTAGTCTAGGCCAGCCCTTAACTCATTTTGATCCTCTTCCTGATTACAAGCATAGGCCATCATACCCAGCGCCTTTTTCTCTTTAGAAATCAGTCATATTGTTGGAGTTTTCCTGCCTGGCCCACAGTCAGAACAAATCTCTCTCACCCACCAGGCCCATAGATGCTCAGAACCAACCAAGTAAACACACAGAAACTTATATTGCTTACAAACTGTATGGCCATGGCAGGTTTCTTGTTATCTACTTCTTCTATCTTAAATAAACCCATTTCTATTAGTCTATACTTTGCCACGTGGCTTGTGGCTTACCGGTGTCTTTACATGTTGCTTGTCATGGCAGCGGCCGGCAGTCTCTTTCTCCAGCCTTCTACTTCCCAGAATTCTCTTCTCTCTTGTCCCGCCTATACTTCCTGCCTGGCCACTGGCCAATCAGAACTTTATTTACACAGAGTGATATCCACAGCACAGTCATTCTGTGACACCTGTTTATACCAATGACATATGAACTAATGCCCCCATTTTTGAGACAGGGCCTTGGAGTGTAGCCCAGGCATGCAAACCAGGGGTGGTAGCACACATGTGTAACCTTAGCATTCAGGAGGCATAAGGAAGATCACAGTTCGACGCTAGCCTGGGCTACACAGTGATTTGAAGGTGTGGGGTAGGACTTCTTAAACTTTTCCCACTTGTGACATCTTTTCATCCAAGAAATTAATTAATTTTGAGACAGGGTCTCTTGAGGTAGCCCTGACTGTCCCAGAACTTGCTAGGTAGACCAGATAGCCTTGAACTCCCAGAGATCCTCCTGCCTCTGCCTCCTGAATACTAAGATTAAAGGTTTGTGCCACCACACCTGGTTTGCTTAAGAAATTTTTAAATGACCCAAGTATCTAGCTATATAAAATAAGTATCCAAATTAAACATTTACTTGCAATATTTCATGAAAAAGTTTAAAAATTAATTTTTTGGCATATATCTATTATTTACTTATTATGTATACAATGTTCTGCCTGGCATGTGCACCCACAATCCAGAAGGCAACAGAACTCATTACAGATGGTTGTGAGCTACCATGTGGTTGTTGGGAATTGAACTCAGGACCTCTGGAAGAGCAGTCAGTGCTCTTAACCTCTGAGCCATCTCTCCAGCCCTTTTTGTTTGTTTGTTTGTTTTTGTTTTTTGAGACAGGATTTCTCTGTGTAGTTTTGCATCTTTCTTAGAACTCTCTTTGGAGACCAGGCTGGCCTTGAATTCACAGAGATCCGCCTGGCTCTGCCTCCTGAGTGCTGGGATTGAAGGTGTGCGCCGCCACCGCTGCCGCCGCCGCCTCGCCACCACCACCACCACCACCACCACCGGGCATATATCTTTTAATTATATACTTATTTGCTTATTTATGTATTTATTTATTTGCTTTCTTTTGAAACAGGGTCTTGTGTAACCCAGGCTGGTCACTGTGTAGCCAGGCCTGGCGACCGATGCCTTTGTTCCCAACGTTTGGGAGGCAGAGGCAGGTGGATCTCTTTGAGTTCGGGGTAGCTTGGTCTACAGAGTAAGTTGCAGGACAGCCAGGAATCTGTTACACAGAGAAACACTGTCTTGAAAAACCAAACCAAAATAAATAAATAAGTAAAATAAGTCCCTGTGTAGCCAAGGATAGCTCTAAACTCCTGATTCTCCTGCCTCTACCTCCCAAGTGCTAGGATTGCAGGTATGTGCCATCATGCCCAGCTAAATTCAACATTTATTAAAACTTTAAGCAGTTCCCATTTAAGGCCCAGAGACCATTGAGGAGGAGGTGGGAGCAGAAAGAATGTAAGAGCTGGCAGATAGGGAGGAGAGCTGTGTGAGATGCTGACTTCATGGCTAGTGCATACATCAACTCAGAAGCCAGGGTCATCTACACAATATCAAGTGGTCAACATTCCATCGTGAATGAGGGAGGGGCTGAGAGGCCCACTCTTGGAAGGAGAGCGATTGGCAATTGATGCTGCAGGAGAGTCACTCTTTGTGGGAACATGGCCCAGTGGGCAGCCTCATGCTCATGCATATGTAGGCAACACTAATTAGGTTGGGGGGGGGTATTAATACCACACCAAAAAAGAGACATTTGGGGCCTTTAGAGGAAGTTAAAGGGAAGCAGTGGATGGATATGGTCAAAATACATTGTGTAAATGTGAAGGCTGGAGGGATGGTTCAGCTGTTAAAAGCGCTTGTTGCTTTTGCAAAGGACCTGGGTTCAATTCCCCGCACCCATGTGGTGGTTCACAACCATATGTAACTGCAGTTCCCCGGGATCCAGTGTCCTTCTCTGGACTCCAAGGGCACTAGGCACACACTAGTGCACACAGGCAAAACACATAAAATGAATAAATCTAATAAAATGATACATTGCATAATACAATGTACATACTTTCAATGTATATATATATATATGTATATATGTATATATATATATATGTTTTCAAAGAATAAATAAAATATATTTCTAAAAAAAAAAAATAACCAAGCACACACACATGTGCTGTACCATGCACACCCCCGCCCCCACGCACACACACAAAATAAGAAAACCAAAAAGAAGGGGAAAGTGTAAGCAAAGAAGATTTTAGTTAGGTTATCGTTTACTCTATGTGTGTGTGTGCTTGGTTATTTTTTTTTAGAAACATATTTTATTATTTCTTTGAAAACATATATATATATATATACATATATATATACATTGAAAGTATGTACATTGTATTATACAATGTATCATTTTATTAGATTTATTCATTTTATGTGTTTTGCCTGTGTGCACTACGTGTGTGCCTAGTGCCCTTGGAGTCCAGAGAAGGACACTGGATCCCAGGGAACTGCAGTTACATATGGTTGTGAACCACCACATGGGTGCGGGGAATTGAACCCAGGTCCTCTGCAAAAGCAACAAGTGCTTTTAACAGCTGAACCATCCCTCCAGCCTTCACATTTACACAATGTATTTTGACCATATCCACCCACTGCTTCCCTTTAACTTCCTCTAAAGGCCCCAAATGTCTCTTTTTTAGTGTGGTATTAATACACCCCCCCCCAATCTAATTAGTGTTGCCTGTATGTGCATGAGCATGAGGCTGCCCACTGGGCCGTGTTCCCACAAAGAGTGACTCTCCTTCTGCAGCATCAATTGCTAATTTCCAGAAGTCTGTTCTCTCCTTCCTCCACGTGGGGCCCAAGATTGAATTTGGGTCTTAAGGCTTGTCAGTTTACCAATTTGTTTTCTTTTTCTTTCTTTTCTTCCTTCCTTCATCTCTCTCTCTCTCTCTCCCCTCCTCTTTCTGCCTCTCCTCCTCCCCACTCCACCTCCACCCCCCCACTCCAGGTTCTCTCTGTATAGCCCTGGCTGACCTAGAATTTTCTCTAAAGATGAGACGGGCCTCAAACTCACAGAGATCCACCTGTTTCTGCCTCTGCCTCCTGAGTATTGGGATTAAAGGTGTGAGACACCATGCCCAGAGGTTTGATTTCTGAGATGGGTCTCATGTAGCTCAGGCTGGACAGGAAATCACTATGTAGCTGGAGATGACTGTAAACTCCTGATTCTCCTGCCTCCACCTCCCAAATTCTGGGAATACACTTATGCACAGCCAAGCCTGGATCTTTTGTTTACTTTTATTTCTATTTGTTTTAAATTTTATTTTATTTATTATAGGATAGCACCTTGCTTACCCGGGGTGATCATGAACTCGCAAACCTCCTGCCTCAGCCTCCTGAATGATCGGTTTAGAGGTATGCTTCCACTCTTACAATTCCCACCTATGTAGTTGGAGAGCTTCTCTCCATCCCCCCCACCCCTCCACCCCACCCCACCCCACCAAGCCCTGATAGTCCAACAACCCACTTATAAAATAAACACACAGACATTCATATTATTTAAACTGCTTGGCCATTAGTTCAGGCCTATCATTATCTAGCTCTTACTCTTATATTTAGCCCATTTCTATTAATCTATACTTTGCCACGTGGCTTGTGGCTTACCAGTACCTTATCTCTTTCTTGTCATGGCGGTGTCTCGCTGCCCCAGCCTTCCACCTCCCAGAATTCTCTTCTCTCTTGTCCCACCTATACTTCCTGCCTGGCCACTGGCCAAACAGCATTTTATTTATACAGCGCGATATCCACAGCACACCTATGCAGGGAATTAGAGGCACAGGACCTAGACCCAATCAATACCCACCACTGTCAGGGACAACATTGCTGCTCTCTCAGGTACGCCGCTGAGCCTTTTATCCATCCCTCCTCTCTCCTTGCCCTGTCCGTTCCTCCCCTCTGCCCAGCACCTAGGAGCAGAGGAATGCTGCCCGGGAGATGAGCAGCAGGGCAGTCTCATCTGGCCTTCGTTCCTCGGATGTGGCTTTGGGTGTCTCAGTACTACTCAGCTCACAAACTCAGCTTCAGAAGTCTGGGACCTACTGTGGCCCAGCAATCCCCGGGATTATAGACATTAGCCACCATAATGGGCATTTGTTTGTTTGCTTGCTTGTCTTTTGAAACAGGGTTTCTCTGTGCAACAATCCTGGCTGTCCTGGAACTCACTTTGTAGACCAGGCTGGCCTGGAATTCAGAGATCCATCTTTGCCTCCCAAGTGCTGGGATTAAAGGCGTGTGCCACCACTGCCTGGCTTTCATGATGATCTTCTTCTTTTTGGTTTTTGCAGACAGGGTTTCCCTGTGTAGCTTTGCACCTTTCCTGGAACTCACTTGGTAGCCCAGGTTGGCCTCAAACTCAGAGATTCACCTGGCTCTGCCTCCCGAGTGCTGGGATTAAAGGCGTGCACCACCCCTGCCTGGCTCATGATGATCTTAAAAGTATCAGAAACCTGCGTTTTTCAGAGTTGTTCCTAAGAATTGCCTTAAATACACAATATTTTCATGTTATAGTTGTCTATAAAGTGACTGGTGTTTTGTTTGCTTTTGTTTCTTTGGTTGGTTTGGCTTTTTGTTTTGTGTTTGTTTTGAGACAAGGTCTCACTGTGTAGACCTAGTTGGTCTAGAACTCATGAGATCTGCCTGCCCTTGCTCAACACATTCATGATTTCTAGACACACATATTTCCTTGTAGAACAATTCTATTCTATCCATGTTCACTAATAGACCCAAATGGGGAATATTTTTTTAGGATGTGTTACATGTGTTTATGCTGTGGAGTATTTAATGATGCAAAGATGTGTTGCATCTTTTATATTGCATTGTTTAACTCTGTAAAGCTGTGTTGCTTTGTCTCTGACTGGCCAATAGCTAGGCTGGAGAGAGAAATAGGCAGGGCCAGACAGAGAATAAATAGGAGAAATCTAGGGAAGAGATGGAGGAGCAAGAAAAAGAGAAGAGGAGGGTGCCAGGGTCCACCAGCTACCCAGCCACACAGCCAGCCATGGAGTAAGAAGGAATAAAAGATATATAGAATAAAGAAAGATAAAAAAGCCCAAGGTATGGTGATATTTTATTTGTGCTGAAATGTGACTTTATTTGTATGTTAATAAAGTTGCCTGGGGATCAGAGCTAAGAGCAAGCCATTAAGCAGAAGTCTGGTAGTGGCAGCACACACCCTTAATCCAATCACATGGCAGGCAGAGTCTCTGTGTGTTTAAGGACACAGCTAGCATGGAGACACATGCCTTTAATCCCAGTATCAACCATAGAGACCTGGAGATCTATATAGACAGGCAGTGATGAGGAGGTCATGTGGTTGGGTTTAGAACCAATGAGAAGGCAGAACAGAAAGGCCATTAAAAAGACAGGACACAGGAAGTAGCTCTCTCTCAGGGAAAGGACAGCAGCAAATGGTAAGATAAGGTGGTCTTAGCAAAGAGAAATGGGATAATTTTTTTGTTTTGTTTTTTGTTTTTCGAGACAGGGTTTCTCTGTGTAGCTTTGGAGCCTGTCCTAGAACTCACTCTGTAGCCCAGGCTGGCCTTGAACTCACAGAGAGACACCTGCCTCTGCCTCCCGAGTGCTGGGATTAAAGGCGAGCACCACCACTGCCTGGTGAGAAATGGGATAATTTAAGTTAGAAAAGCTGGCTAGAAACAAGCTAAGCTAAGGCCAGGTATTCATAAATAAAAATAAGTCTCTGTGTTTTTATTTGGGAGCTGGGTGACAGGTCCCTAAAGAGTACAAAAGCCCACTACACCAAACTTATTTAGTTTCCTTACAGTTATTTAACTTAGAAAGCTGAGCCCAATGGAACACTCTTGTAATCACAACTAGTAGGGAAGCTGAGGCAAGAACCTTTAAAATTCAAAATGATTTCAACTTAGTGAGACCTTGTCTTAAAATAAAAAGCAAACAACAGAGCTGGACATTGGAGCACACCTTTAGACCCAATACTCAGAGGCAGAGGCAGGAGGATCTCTGGGACTTTTAAGCTAACATAGTGAGTGCCAGGACAGCCAGGGCTACTTAGAGAAATCTTGTCACAAAAACAAACAAACAACAACAACAACAACCAAAACGGGGTTGCTGGGAGATGGCTCAGCAGTTAAGAGCACTTGTTGCTCTTCCAGAGGACTTGGGTTCAGCCCCTAGCACCCACATAGCAGCTCACAACATCTGTTACTCCAGTTCCAGAGGGTCCAAAACCCACTTCTGGCCTCTTTGGACTCTGCACATATATGGTGTAAGATATTCATGCACACAAAACACTCATACACATAAACTAAAAATAAATAAAATCTAACAAAAAGACAAAGAAGGTTAACAGTGAAGCTGAAAATGTTCTATCACCCGGTGACAGCAAAGCCATCACACGTAACCCTGCAGCCTAACACATTCTTACATTTGCAGTGATGCTCCTATAAAGTTACTGCACTAAGTCACGGCACATTTTTGAACACACAATTATGTTCAGTATAATACTTGTTATTTGGTTTACATATTTACTATGCTATGGTTTTTATTTACTTATTAAACTATACTTTTTATCATTATCTTAGAGTGTATTCTAACTTATTCCATTTTATTTTACTTTCTTTTTTTTTTTTTTGATTATAGTCTCATTTTGCCTAGGCTGCTCTTGGACTCCACCTCAAAGTGCCAGGATTATAGGAGTGTGCCCCCATATCTACACTCACCTCCTGGTGAACAAAAGTTTGCAGTGTACATCATGTCACACTGGCTGCAATCTCATAGACCTCACATTTACCAAGAGTCATAACTAAATCAAGAGGCCACATCAGCGCTGTGGACTTGGCTTAGCAGGTAAAGTACTCGCTGCCAAGCCTGAAGACCTGAGTTTAATCCATGGAATCTACAACCTGGAAGGGAAGAACTTACTCCCAAAAGTTGTCCTCTGGCTTCCACATGTCCCATGCACATACATGCCCGTATTACACACAATAAAAAAAGAAAAGTCTGTGTCAAATAACCGACCTATATCATCTGAGTTTGTGCAAATATACAATGTTTGAATAAACATTTATCAATGTATTTTCAGAAGCTTTCCTCATTAATAAGTGACATGTGGTTATAGTTTATTTACCAAAGTTTTACGCAAGTCACAGGAAGTAAAATATAATTCAGTCCATTTCTACTTTTCTGGGATAATTACATCACTGTTTTTCTTTACCTTTATTGCCCCCATTTAATTGTTTTGTAGTGGGAGTGGAAGTACTTCTTATTACAAAGTAGTAGCCTAGACTACTTCCTCAGTGCTGGATCATGGACATGGATCTCCATCCCTTGTTTCTTCTTTACACTGATGTTTTCTTTGTCATTACCCATCAAACCCAGGGCCTCCGGTGAGCTACTTACTGAACCTGCTTAAATTTCATTTAGATCCAATAAAATAGTTTTTTTGTAAGTTTTTCATCATTAAGGTAGAAAAATACCATCTATGTAATAAATATATAGGCATATCAAAACCAACAGCTCTTACAGCAGTCATTAAGATTTTTTCATTACTGCTTTCAATAAGACAAAAAGACAGCCTACAGAATGGGAAAAGATCTTCACCAGCCCCACATCTGACAGAGGACTGATCTCCAAATTATATAAAGAACTCAAGAAACTAGTCATCAAAATACTGAACAACCAATTTAAAAATGGGCTAAAGAGGTAAACAGAGAATTCTCAAAATAATCACAAATGGCTGAAAGACATTTAAAGAAATGCTCAACATCCTTAATCATCAGAAAAATGCAAATCAAAACAACTCTGAGATACCACCTTACACCTGTCAGAATGGCTATGATCAAAAACACTAATAACAGTCAATGTTGGAGAGGATGTGGAGCAAGGGGAACACTCCTCCACTGTTGGTGGGAATGTAAACTTGTACAACCACTGTGGAAGTCAGTATGGCTGTTTCTCAGAATATTGGGAATCGATCTACCTCAAGACCCAGCCATATCACTCTTGGGCATATACCCAAGGAATGCTCAATCTTACCACAAAGATACATGCTCAACTATGTTCATAGTAGCACTATTTGTAATAGCCAGAACCTGGAAACAACCTAGATGCCTGTCAACTGAAGAATGGATTAAGAAAATGTGTTACATATACACAATGGAGTACTACTCAGCAGAGAAAAACAATGACAGCATAAAATTTGCAGGCAAATGGATGAAACTAGAAAAAAATCATCCTGAGTGAGGTAACCCAAACCTAGAAGGACAAATATGGTATGTACTCACTCATAAGTGGATACTAGATATAAAGCAAAGAACAATCAGACTGCAACCCACAGATCCAGGGAGGCTACACAGCAGGAGGGACCCTAGGATGACTGTGGCTTATAGTAAGTTTTGGTTTTACTTAATTACTGGGCAAGCCTCAATGAAACATTTCACTATTAGGATAAGAATTTATACTATATCAAGCTGATAACAGAAAAATAAATTAATTAATTAAAGATTTTTTTTTCATTTACTGCTTTCCAAGTAGTTTTTCTTCACCTTTCAGAGTATCAACCTTCCAATCACCCATTCATTTCCCTAAGGAATTCTTAGCAAGGCATGTCTAAATTTGTACTTAAATGGATGACTCTGAGGTAGAGGAGCATCTACAATTCAGAGGCACAGAGAGAGAATTCATCGTTTCTAACAAAGCACATAGGGCACCTTGCCAGCTACCAGAGGTCAGTTTTACATAGGCTTTGGCACTAACTCTTAGGCCTAAGTTGCCTAAAGGTCATTGGGTGGACAAAATATCCATTTCCACTCTAACTGGATCAGGGGATTTTTCCTGATTTCTTTGAGGTTTCTCTCTGAGGAGGGGCTTTGAACTGGAGCCCTGCCTTGAAGTGAATCCAACAGTCTGGTACATGTTTATAGAGGTCTTTTGAAGAACACTTCTTCATCCTGGTGGTCATGTATGACCATTATGTGGCCAACCTAATGTCTAATCCCATAACCAGTGCCCTCTCACAGGACGTGAGTTTATACTGGTGGATGCCTTTGTTGGGTAGCCTGTGTCTGACTGTTCCTATCAGGATAGCTATACAGATATACTCTAGGAGAGTTTCCAGGAGGAAGAAAGGTCAGTTTGTGTGTCAGTCAGTCTAGCCGCAAGAGAGAATTCAAAACGGATACAGAGACAACAGAAATCAACTTCACTACAAATTTACAAAGGAAGTAAAAACGGATGGGCTTCAGAGAAAATTCAAAAGCCCATTCAAAGAAACCAGCTGTGAAGCCATATTTTGGAGACCAATTTAGTTAGATATGTGACTTTCCAGTTTGGCTTGTTTCTTTTTCTTTCTTTCTTTCTTTCTTTCTTTCTTTCTCTCTCTCTCTCTCTCTCTCTCTCTCTCTCTCTCTCTCTTCTTTTTTTTTTTTAAGATTTATTTATTATGTATACAGTGTTCTGTCTGCAGGCCAGAAGAGAGCACCAGATCTCATTACAGATGGTTGTGAGCCACCATGTGGTTGCTGGGAATTGAACTCAGGACCTCAGGAAGAGCAGCCAGTGCTCTTAGCCGCTGAGATTAACTGCTGAGCCATGTCTCCAGCCCCTTTTCTTTTTTTAAATTTTTTTTTCAAGACAGGGTTTCTCAGTCGGGTGGTGGTGGCATACGCCTGTAATCCCAGCACTCGGGAGGTAGAGGCAGGTGGGTCTCTGTGAGTTCAAGGCCAGCCTGGTTTACAAAATGAGTTCCAGGACAGCCTCCAAAGCTACAGAGAAACCCTGTCTCGAAAAAACAAAAACAAAACAAAACAAAACCAAAAAAAAAAAAAAAAAAAAAAAAAAAAAAGACAGGGTTTCTCTGTGTAGCCCTGGCTGTCCTGGAACTCGCTTTGTAGACCAGGCTGGCCTTGAACTCAGAGATCTGCCTGTTTCCTGAGTGCTGGGACTAAAGGTGTGCGCCACCACTACAAGGCGGCTTCTGTTTCTTTTTTTTCTTTTTTTTTTTTTGGTTTTTCGAGACAGGGTTTCTTTGTGTAGCTTTGCGCCTTTTCCTGGAACTCGCTTGGTATCCCAGGCTGGCCTCGAATTTACAGAGATCCACCTGGCTCTGCCTCTAGAGTGCTGGGATTAAAGGCTTGCGCCACCACCGCCCGGCTTCTGTTTCTTAACAGGATTATTACTGAGTTCAAGGTGGATGGAATCCATTAAGGAATAGGGCACACAAAGTATTTTCAATGCCTGCACATAGCATGGAAATCTCTGAAAAATCTGCATGACCAGAGGGCCTAACATGCTTGCGAATGTTATGCGTGCATGTGTGATACATGTGAGGGTGCCTTCCAGGACCAGAAGAAGTTGGATCATCTGGGGCTGGAGTTAGAGGTAGTTGTTAATTGACCAAAGTGTGTGCTAGGCACTGAATTCAAGTCCTCTGGAAGAACAGTAAGTACTCTTTTTTTTAACTGGAGCTGAGGACCGAACCCAGGGCCTTGCGATTGCTAAGCAAGAGCTCAACCACTGAGCTAAATCCCCAACCCCTCCCCCCCTTTTTTTTAAAGTACTCTTAATCTTGAACTTCTGATCCTACTCCTTCTACCTCCAGAGTGCTAGGATTACAAACTTATATCACTATGTTGGGTTTACATGGTGCTAGGTTCAAACTCAGGGTTTCCTGCATGCTAGGTGAGCACTCACCCTACCAACTGAGCTGCATGCATTCCTGGCCCTTAAATGCACTTCTTTTATGCGTTTGGGTGTTTTGCCTGCATGTATGTCTCTGTGCTCCAAGTGGTACCTACAGAGGCCAGAAGAGGGCATCGGAGCTCATGGAACGGGAGTTACAGCTGTGAGCCTTTGTATGGGCACTAGGTATTGAACTCAGGTCTTCTGTAAGAGCAGACAGTGCTCGCAGGTTGGTGGTGGTACACGCCTTTAGTCCCAGCACTCAGGAGGCAGAGCCAGGCAGATCTCTGTGAGTTCGAGGCCAGCCTAGTCAACAGAACAAGATCCAGGACAGGCACCAAAACTATATAGAGAAACCATGTCAAAAAATTTAAAAAAAAAAGAAAGAAAAGAAAAAAGAAAGAAAGAAAGAAAAGAACTTGCTCTGCAGACAGGGCTGGCCTCAAACTCACAGAGGGATTAAAGGTGTGCACCACCAATGCCTGACATTTTTGTTTTTGTTTTCAGACATTTTCTTGAGGCTGGCCAGCACTGTCCCATTCTGTGTCCAACTTATCCTCTCCTGGTGATGATGGGTAGCAAAGTGTGAGGGGATAATGGAGAGACCTCCAACCAGTACTTCCAGGTTTTTGTAATTTGTCAGAGAAAGAATTCAGATACAATCCAAAATAAGGAATTGGGAAAATTTATCACAAAGCAAAGATGCATACTCAAGAGGTGAGTGTAGGCATTCTGTGTAAGTCACACTCAACAGAGTTGGAGGAAATTTTGTTTGTTTTTGCCTTTTGGTCTTACTGTATAGCTCTGGCTGGCCTGGAACTCATTATGTAGACCAGAGAGATCCACCCACCTCTGTCTCACAAGTGCTGGCATTAAAGACCTGTGCCACCACACCAAGCCTTTTTTTTTTTTTTAAATGATATCTCACTTTGTAGCTTTGGCAGACCAAGAAATTGTTATGTAGACCAGGTTAGCCTCAAACTTACATTGTTCCTTCTGCCTCCCAAGCAGTGCTGGAATTGCAGGCATGTGCCACCATACTTGGCTTGGGGCAGCATTCACCATAGGTCCACTTAATGGTGGAGAGGATTCATCAGTTATGGTGGCGAAAAAGTGGTATATTTCCATGATATGGACTATTCCCCTTTTGGTCTTCATATGGGGGTTTTCAGATGTTTCATAGAGTCAGATACACGATGGGCACATTCACAACTGTTATGTTAATAAAAGGTGGAACACTATTATAATGAAGCAAACAACAGTCTGTAGTTGACTGCCATGTTGTCAGCTGGTGGTGGCCAGAGCTGGTTTTTCATGTTTGAGTCGGTTCCCTGCTGCCCTGCTGTAAGGCAGCTCTGCTGTTGCATCAGCCTTGAGCGGCTCTGCAGCTGCCTCATCATGCTGGGGTGCCGGCTTCAACGGTAGTCTTGCTCTTGGCCTCTGAAGGCATCAGGCATGCAAGTGGTGCGCAGCCATACATGCAGGCATGCACATATACATGTACATGAAAATAAACCCTTAAAACAAAACAACCTCTCCAAAAGCAAAGAAGAGAGGAGAGGAAAAGAGAGGGGAGAGGGAGGAAGGGGAAGAGGGCAATAAAAAAAATCAAAGTTACCACTGAGGTAGGGAGGGTTCAGCCTAGAGCCCAGTTGGACATCCGAGATAGTCAAAGGTTAACCTTACAGTTCTGGGGCTCCTGGCAGGACAACGGACAGGGCATTGTACTGGGAAACAGTCTTGGTTTTTGTGGTGGCAGGACTAACAGCTCTTAAACGCCCAAACTGTGCCCACCAGTCAAATTGTAGCTCTGGTTCTGAGATATTCTTGACCACCTTCCATAATTCCCCCTGACCTAAGCATGTAAGAAGACAGAAGGAAAAGGGGGCAGAAGATGGATACAGAGAGCCTGGGGAAAGATAGGGAGATGTGGGGAGGTGAAAGGGGCAAGGAAGAATGACTTCTCAGCCTTTTGGCCAAGATCCAACAGAGAGGGTCTTCTGCCTCTGCAGCAATGCCAGTCACTGCCAGCTTCTTTACTGTCTGCCCCGCTGCAGACACCAGACTCTGCCAACAAGACTCGTTCCTATTTCCGCAGTCCCTTTTATTCTTGCCTGTGACTTGTCAGCCACCCAGAGCCCTCACAGCACGAAGGAAGCCTCAGCATCTCACTCGAAACTGGAGTGTTTTCGTAGGGCATAACCCAGTTCTGCTTTGAGAGCCAAAAAAAAAAAAAGAAGGGTTTGAAGCAAAAAGAGCAATCTGGCCCCACAGAAACTTACTTGGCACTCTGTGAGGACAAGAGACAACAGAACTCAGCAGCATGGCCCCGGCATGGCTCAGGGTGTAGAAGAAGTCATCAGTGGTCTTATTCAGATCCTTCACTGCCACTTGGATCATCAAAGGACAACATTTTAGCAATTTTGTTAAAGATCTTATGGCTTCATGATTTCTTGAAAGTTTGACTTACTGATTGGGCAGGCTCCAATCTATAGAATAAAATTACAGCTCCATTGAGCAATTGCAGGGATTTGAGCTTGGCTTTTATTTTGTTTTGTTTGAGACAGGGTCTCACTCTGTAGCACAGGCTGGCCTGGAATTCACTCCGTAGCCTAGGCTAACTATATTTATTTGAGAATCATTTCAAAGAGGCTTTCTGTCAATTGTCATGGGAACATCTATAATCCTATAATACCAGAACTCCAAAGCTCATGCAGGAGTTCCAGGCCAGTAATATAGTAAGATACTATCTTAGAGAAGCAAACACACCTAGGTATGGCGGCTCATCCTTATAATAATCAACACTTGAGAATCTGAGGCCAGAGGATCATCAAGAGTTCAAAGCCAGCCTGGACTATACTGGGATACTAGGTCAGTCAGTACCACAGAGTAAGAACCCGTGCCCCAAACAAACAAAACAGAAATAAATTATAATAAAAGCTGACATCAGCCAGGCAGTGGTGGTGCTCGACTTTAATCCCAGCACTAGGGAGGCAGAGGCAGGCGGATCTTTGTGAGTTCGAGGCCAGCCTGGGCTACAGAGCGAGTTCCAGAAAAGGCACAAAACTACACAGAGAAACCCTGTCTCGAAAAACAAACAAACAAAAAAAGCTGACATCTTGCCAATATGAGGACAGATGACGTGACCTGCCTGACACAGGCAGCTACCCAATGGCAACCATACTTTTCAAAGGGGAAGTGGGAGTCCCTGGGAATGTAGCTCAATGGCATAGGGCTTTCCTAGCATATGTAAAGCCCTAGATTTATCCCAAGTGCTGGTGGTGGGGAGGAGGGGGAGGGGGAGAGAGGCTGGAGTGATGGTTCTGTTGGTCCAAGAACCCACAGAAAAGCAGGTATAACAGTGCACATCTGTAACCCAACACTGGGTGGCGGATACAGGCCCTGGAGCCTGGTGGTTAGCGCCCCCCCCCCCCCCACAACTCCAGGTAATGGTGCACACCTTTAATCCCAGCACTCAGGAGACAGAGGTAGGTGGATCTCTGCCAGTTTGAGGCCAGCCTGGTGTACATACAAAGAAAATTCCGGGGCAGCCAGAGCTACATAGAGAAACCCTGTCTTGAAAAACCCCAAACTACGCCGGGTGGTGGTGGTGGCACACGCCTGTAATCCCAGCACTTGGGAGAGAGAGGCAGGCGGATCTCTGTGAGTCCGAGGCCAGCCTGGGCTACAGAGCTAGTCCAGGACAGGCTACAGAGAAACCCTGTCTCGGAAAAAAAGAAAAAAGAAAAAAAAAAAAAACAGCCTGGGCAACTTTGTGAAACCCTGTCTGGAAATAAAAAATAAAAAGATAGATAGGTCAGATTACTTGGGAGGCTAAAGCAAAAATACTGGGTGTGGTGATGCATGCCTTTAAGTCCAACCCTCAGGAGGCACAGGCCAGTAAATCTCTTGAGTTTGAGGCCGATCTGGTTTCAGGATAGCCAGAGCTACATACAGATCTTGTCTTAAAACAAATCAATTCTCCTGGTACCCAGTAGATGCCCTGCCCATTTCAGGAGCTCATAGCTGTTCAACTAACTTCTAAATACCTTGGATGTAGTCAGGCAGTGGTGGCACACGCCTTTAATGTCAGCACTCGGGAGGCAGAGGCACATGGATCTCTGTGAGTTTAAGGCCAGCCTGATCTGTAGAGCAAGTTCCAGGAGAGCCAGGGCTATACAGAGAAACCCTATCTTCAAAACCCCAAAACCGAGGTTGGGGATTTAGCTCAGTGGTAGAGCACTTGCCTAGCAAGCGCAAGGCCCTGGGTTCGATCCTCATCATGGTCCTCCTTATCTAGTAGTGACTTTATTGCTCTGGTTATTCCTTCCCCCATTCTCCTCTCCTCTTTCTTCCTCTGCCCTTGAACTCTCTTTCTTTTTGGGGGGAGGGGTTGTTTTTAAAGATTGATTCTTTTTTTTTTTTAAAGATTTATTATGTATACAGTGTTCTGTTTGCATGTATCCCTGCAGGCCAGAAGAGGGCGCCAGATCTCATTATAGAAGGTTGTGAGCCACCATGTGGTTGCTGGGAATTGAACTTAGGACCTCTGGAAGACCAGTCAGTGTTCTTAACCTCTGAGCCATCTCTCCAGCCCTGATTTATTCTTATTTTATGTGTATGTGTGAGTGCCTGCATGTATGTAGGTGCACCATGTGCATGCCTAGTGCTATCAGGGACCTATGTGGGCATTAGATCCCCTGGTACTGGAGTTACAGGCAGTTGTGAGCCACTGTGTGGGTACTGGGAACCAAACCCAGGCTTTCTGTGAGAGCAACAAGCACTGCTAACTGCTGAGACATCTCTCCAGTTCCTGCTTTGTTCTGTTTGTGACTGGGTCTCATAAGCTCCAGTTGGTCTTGAACTCACTATGTAGGTGGAGCTGGTCTTCCAATTGCAATAATATTCCTGCTTCAGCCTCTCAAATACTATGCCAAATTTACCTTTTTACTTTTTATTTGGAGACAGAGTCTCACAAAGTTGCCCAGGCTGGTTTTGAACTCATTCTTTATGTAGCCCAAGTGTTCTTGAATTCTTATTCTTCTTTCCTTTTATCTTCCTTCCTCTCTCTCTCTCTGTGTGGTATATGTACATGGTTGTATGAGTGTGTACATATACATAGGAGTCCATGCATGTGTAAGTCAAAGGTCAACTTCCCATGTCTCCACTTGTATTTCTGAGACAAGGTTTCTCTCTGAACTGGAGCTTGCAGATTCAGGGAGGCTGGCTGGCCAATAAGCTTCAGGGATCCACCTGTAGCAGCTCCCTCCCATATACACACATATAAGCATATAATCTATGTAAAAAATGTAGTCTTCCAGAGTGCCTGTGTGGCCTGGACAGGTGTCTCCATGACAGGTAAAGTGACTTGCTGACATCCCACACAACATAAGTCAGAAGCTCATTTTTTAGTAAAAGGGGACCTGTAGGGCCCTGGCCCCCACTTTTGGGTAACTGTTACCTTGCTTGCTGACCTTGACCTTGATATCCTCCGTATGCTAATTCCCTGTGAGATTCCACACTCCTGAATGCTTACAAGAAGCTCCTTGACTGTCTGTCTATCCTGCATATTGGGTGTTAACAGCTTAGATGCAAGATTGTAAAACATCAGAAGCGAACTTCTGCCCTCCGGGGTTCTCCCATTGTGCTGTAAGCCTGTATTTAAGACCTCCTCCCTCCTTCAATAAACAGCATTTGGCATTTAAAAAAAAAAAAAAAAAAAAAAAAAAAAAGGAAAGAAGGAAATTGAAGACAGCGATGTTCTAAAACAGGAAGTGGTGATGGAGTCATGGGCCTATGAGGATGCTGGACTAAAGTCTATCAAATTGTGCAAACAGGAAAATTGTATACTATGTGAATTATCTGTCAATAAAGATCTTAAAAAAATATAGTCTTCAACTCCAAAGACTCCAGCAGTATATAATATTACCTGAATGAACAGGAAGTGCATTCCAAGCAACTTGCATAATTCTAGAAATGACAGAGACAGCTGGCTGCTTGGACAGTCACCCAAAGTTCCTCTATAACATTGGGGCATCTATCTCCAGCCTACAGGCTTAGAGTCTCTGGCATAGCTTTCAGTGAAGCAGGAAATTTTGAGGACTGTTCCACCCATTCTGGCAAAGTTCGTCAGTTGCTTCTCCCCGTGTCCTGTAGAATGTCTGGAGGTTTCTTCTACGAAGCAGGAACCTGAGGGACTTGACTTGCAAAGTTCAGTGATCACCTTCCTGTGGGTCCTGCATGTCTAGTTTCTACAGCATCCTGTTAAGCAGTTGAGGCAAGGGCACCTTTTTGCCCAGTGGCTAACTTTAGCCACAAATAAAGCAAACTCCATAATGAGTTTTTTCCATGCCCATCATCCTCTTAGGATCATATTGGTGCTTCCAGGAGTAAACAGTTCTCATGTCAACAGAATTTTAAGCTATCAAAACATTTAAATCTCATATTCTCTAGGTCTATCAAGTGTTTGAAGATTACCTATGAATCTGACATATGTTTCTGTAAATCTGGAGAACCTAAGTAACATAACTATAGAAATGACAAGCATAAGTGACTAAAATTCTTTAAGTCTTATCTAAATAACCTAAGGATTAAGGCTTCACATTAACAAGGTAAACAGTCTGTAAGCAGTATAGGGACAATGACCTCAAAATTGTGACAATACATAAAATATCTTAAACAGAGGTAGAAATGAATAGTGCAGCCGGACGGTGGTGGTGCTCGACTTTAATCCCAGCATTTGGGAGGCAGAGGCAGGCGGATCTCTGTGAGTTCAAGGCCAGCCTGGGCTATCAAGTGAGTTCCAGGAAAGGCACAAAGCTACAAAGAGAAACCTTGTCTCGAAAAACAAAAAACAAAAAACAAACAAAAGAAATGTATAGTGCAATATGACAACAATATCTTTAATATGTATCAATATACAAAATATTCTAAACAGAGAAAACATATATATAGTATGACAAATACAATTTTACATTTGTATCAATATACAAAATATTTCAAACAGGAGTAGAAATACATGTACAACACTTATAGTTTTGTGTTTGTATCAATATATAAATTATCTTTGAGAGACAAGATCTCACTATCTTGCCCAAACAGACCCTGAACTCTTAGACTCAAACAATCCCTCTGTCTCAACCTCCTTTAGCAGCCTGAACTACAATGCTTTACTGATTATTTTAAAACATTTATTATAAAGTGTGGGGGATGGCAGTTGATACAGTACTTGTCTAACATGCCCAGCACCACATAAAATTAAGACTGGTGGCCTAGTCCTACAATCCCATCACTCAATAGATAGAGGCAGGAGGGTCAGAAGCTCAGAGTCATCCTCACCTACATATCTCATTCAAGGCAAACCTGGGCTACATGAGACTCTGTTTTGTTTTGTTTCCTGAGACAGGGTTTCTCTGTGTAGTTTTGGTGCCTGTCCTGGATCTCACTCTGTAGACCAGGCTGGCTTCAAACTCATAGAGGTCCACCTGGCTCTGCTTCCTTAGTGCTGGAATTAAAAGTGTGTGCCACTGCCACCCTCCATGAAACTCTGATTCAAAACCAAACAAAAGACAAAAAAGGGAAGGAAGGAAAGAATAAGAAATCACTAATTTATCTTCTACCTACAGGTCTTGTGTGTATGTATATGGATGTACACCTATATGTACCCAATGAGTTTAATTAGGGTTACTTCCAGGCGCATAGATGAGGTATTGTTTACAGGAGCGATACCAGTTTATTTGTGCCTCGACTACTGTAGTAAATGTCTCCCTTTTCCCTGGAGAATATTAACTACCTATATAGATCTTAGGGAAGAGTGGGGCTTTGTGAACAAACACCTCTCCCTGAAACAGGATAATTTGAGCTCAGTGGTTCTGGACCAGCCTGTACAACATAGACTATCTCTAGGGAAATGGAAGAGGAGACTAACACAGTGATTCACACCTTTGATCTCTTGGAATACATAGTGAATTTCAGGCCAGCCTGAGCTAGAATGAGATCCTGTCTCAAAACAAAACCAAACCAAGCCAGGCATGGCAGCAGACACCTTTAATCTCAGTATTCATGAGGCAAAGACAGGTGAGGATCTGTGACTTCAAGGACAACCTGGTCCTAGAAGTTCCAGTCAGCCAGGGCTACAGAGTGAGACCCTATCTCCAGAAAATTGCCATAAGCTGCAAACATATACAGAGCAGGATTTCAGCTGATTATGACAAAGCTAATTCCTGGAAGAAGCCTAGGGCCTTCCAGAGGCCAATCGGAGGCTCAAGGAGCCTTGGTGATATTGGGCTTTTGATTATCAGCCGTTTCCTGCTATGAGTTTCTTGTGTGCTACTGTAGCTTTTCCATCATTGATTGGGCACCACTTCCCCTCTATTAAAGGAATATTTAGATAACCTTGTGCGCTGACAGCTATGCACAGCCAGAACCCCAGTTCAAGCCTCCCTGTAATTATCGTCATTGGCAGCATCCGGCCAGGTCCATCCGCAGACAGAGGATAGTACCTTATCAGAGATACCTCTGTACTAAGAACAGACTTAAGTGTCCAGACTACCTGTTTGAGAAGGCCTGGCGGATGTGCCAATTAAGCTTTACTTCCTCCTTTCCCAAATCTTCCCTCCAGTTCCAGATCTCCCTTTAACTATCACCAGAGGCATCTAGCTGTACACAGGTTGAGGAGCACACTTTCCCCCACCCTGCAGAAAAAACGGCAGATAGCTTGGACAGATAGGAGCCACAGGAAAAAAGAAGGCAGTTTTATTTTCTCCCATTGCCCTAGCAACTTATAGATTCTTAACATTTTCTACCAATCATGTTTAAGACTATAATGGAGCACATAAGATCCCTCTTCTTAGATATTACCCGAATTTAGCATTTAGTTAATTCATTTCCCCATTGGTCACTTCCCTTTTGGGTTGCAAATGATAATTAACAATTACTGCCCCTCTTTGTGATTCTTATCACCTCTCAGTTTGACCCTGGAAGCCTGGCTTTGCACTGCCAAGGGAATATTGCTTGTAAGTGTATATATATATATATCTCGTGACTCCCAGGGCACAGGAGGATGGAGATTTGGAAGAATAAATGGCTGGACTAAGAGCTCTGTGTGCTGAGATTCTATTTCTCGAAAATAGTCCTCGCCGTTCACAGTTCTCTCTCCTGAGCCCTTGGGATGTATAATATTAAGGCTGCTAATATTATACAAGAGAAAACAAACACAAACCAATCAAGCAAAATTGTCAGAGGCTGGCAAGATGGCTCAGCAGGTAAATGGCACTTTGTGCCAAGCCTGACAACCTGAGTTTAATTCTCCAGAACCCACATGGTAGAAAGTGAGACCTGACTCCTGCAGTTGTCCTCTGGCCTCCATAGGACTGATGGTTATGGTGTGCTCAAATCTACTCCCCATAATATAAAATGAATGTTTAAAAATATGTAAAAAGAGCCGGGCGCTGGTAGTGCATGCCTTTCATCCCAGCACTCTGGACGAAGAGGCAGGCAGATCTCTGTGAGTTCGAGGCCAGCCTGGGATACACAGTGAGTTCCAGAAAATGCGCAAAGCTACACAGAGAAACCCTGTCTTGAAACAAAAGAACAATAACAAAAATGTAAAAAGACAAACAAAAAATGTCAGGCTGGTGTCCTGGGGTATGTATGTAAGGCTGAGGTAAGAGAATGGAGAACTGGAGGCTGGTCTGGGCTACATAAATGAGACAATGTTTCAAAAACAACACAGAAGCAGCAACAAAATAATAACTTTCAGTGGGAGATTACCTCCCACCCACCCACCCCCCAAGACAGGATCTCCTTAGAACTTGTGTTCCGCCTGCCTTGGGCCCCTGAGCAGCTAGGATAACAGGCCTGCCCCCATTCTGTGCCAAAAACCAGACATTCTAAAGATACTACAATTTGTTTTAATTATGTTACAAATCTCAGAGTTTACTATCTTTTCAATGCTTACAAAATTATATGATGGCTATGATCAAAAACACTAATGACAGTCAATGCTGGAGAGGATGTGGAGCAAGGGGAACACTCCTCCACTGTGCAACCTTGTACAACCACTGTGGAAATTAGTATGGCGATTTCTCAGAAAACTGGGAATCGATCTACCTCAAGACCCAGCTGTAGCACTCTTGGGCATATACCCAAGGAATGCTCAATCATACCACAAAGATACATGCTCAGCTATGTTCATAGCAGCATTATTTGTAATAGCCAGAACCTGAGAACAACCTAGATGCCCATCAACTGAAGAATGGATTAAGAAAATGTAGTACATATACACAATGGAGTACTACGCAGCAGAGAAAAACAATGACAGCATGAAATTTGCAGGAAAATGGATGGAACTAGAAAAAAACATCCTGAGTGAGGTAACCCAAACCCAGAAAGACAAACATGGTATGTACTCACTCATAAGTGGATTCTAGATAGAAAGCAAAGAACAATCAGACTGTAACCCACAAACCATAAGGCTATATATATATATGACATGGAGGACCTTAGGATGACTGTTGCTTATAATAAGATCTGGTTTTACTCAATTACTGAGCAACCCTCAATGAAACATCACAATATTAAGAGTTGCCAGCTTGGGTCATGCTGGGATCAAAAATAATGGGCCTTAGCGGTTCGGGTTCCTGGAGTTGTGTCCATGCCAAAGGATACCCACATGCTCCAGAAGAGAACTTGACATTGCTGCTGCCATTGTTGCTGGTATAACAGTGGCGACCACCACTACTACTGTTTCTGGGATTGCCATTTCATAACTGGTTACTACAGCTAGCACTGTGGAGACCCTGGCAGCAAAAGTAGTTACCACAGTTAATTAATCTTTCATTCTATTGGGCATGACAAATTTAAATCAATAGTTATATACATTCCAATTGGCCTTGAAAGCTATAAATTCACAAACTCAAGTTCCATTTGCTGTCGGCATACCATCTTACAAGGTCTCCAATTTGCAGTAAAACTCGTTAAGGAAGGGAATGGCTCAGTTGCCTTTAACATACCGGCTATGGGTGGATTAAGACTCCTGTTGGTCTTTTCTGTGTTGAACAAGCCCAGCGCCACTTAGAGATCTTTGGCAACAGTCAACTTTGCAGCTCTCACACAATTGAGCCTCTATGATAATGAGTATTCAGAGATGGGTAATGCCTGGGGGGTGCTCACCAACCTAAGACAGAAGTGTAGCCTGGACAGGTGTCTCCATGACGGTAAGGTGACCTGCTGGCGTCCCACGTAACCTAAGTCAGAAGATCATTTTTAGTAAAAGGGGGGGACCTGTAGGGCCCTGGCCCCCGTTTTCGGTAACTGTTGCCTTGCTTGCTGACCTTGACCTTGATATCCTCCCAATACTAATTCCCTGTGAGATTCCACCCTCCTGAATGCTTAAGGGAAGTTCCTTGTCTGTGAATCCAGCATATTAGGCGTTAATTGCTTAGATGCAAGATTGTAAAACATCGGGGGGGGGGGTGGGTGGGGGTGCACATTTAGCTCAGTGGCAGAGCACTAGGTCCGGGGTTTGATCCTCAGCTCAAAAAAAAAAAAAAAACCAAACATCAGAAGCAAACTTCTGCCAACTGGGATTCCCCCTTTATGCTGTAAGTCTGTATTTAAGACCTCCAAAAAAAAGAAGGGGTCAAGAAACCCACAGAGACAGCTGACTGGTACTAGTTGGAGCTCACTGACTCTGGACTGACAGCTCGGGAACCTGCATGGGACCGAACTAGGCTAGCTGAATGTGGGTGACAGCTATGTGACTTGATGTTTGTGGGGTCCCTGGCAGCAGAACCAGGACTTATCCCAGGTGCATGAACTGGCTTTTTGGAACCCATTCCTGTGGTGGGATACCTTGCTCAGCCTTGATACAATGGGAAGGGGCTAGGCTCTCCTTCAACTTGGTATGCCAGACTTTGTTGACTACCATGGGAGGCCTTACCCACTCTGAGGAGTGGATGGGGGTAGAGTGAGAGGGGGTGAGGAGGTGGGAGAAGGGAAAGGAGGGGGAACTGGGGTTGATATGTAAAATGGGAAAAAAGTTTTAATAAATAAACATATTTAATAAAAAAAACCCCAAAATTATATAATAGTACAATGTTTGAATAAGAATAGCCCCTGTGCCCAGCTGTGGTGGCCGCACACCTTTACCTCAGTACTTGAGAGGCAGAGCCAGGCAGATCTCTTGAGTTCAAGGTCACCCTGGTGAACAAAACGGAATTTCAGGACTGCTAGGGCTTACACAGAGAAACCCTGTCTTTGGGGGGAGGGGGAGGAAAGAATGGCCCATAAAAAATGACATATTTGAGGAAATGGCCCTACTTGAAAAGAGCAAAAGGATTAGGAGGTGTGGCCTTGTTGGAGGAAGTGTATCTCTTGGGGTGGCCTTTGAGGTTTCAAAATCTCATGCCAGGCCCATTGTCTCTTTGCAGGCCATGCCTTCCTCCATGCTTCTCCACATGATAATGGACTCAGCCTCTACAACTGTAAGCCAACCCCTAATTAAAAGTTTTGTTAAGAATACCAGCACAAGGGAGACGCAGGCGGATCTCTGTGAGTTCCAGGCCAGCCTGGTCTTCCAAGTAAGTTCCAGGAAAGGCGCAAAGCTACACAGAGAAACCTTGTCTCAAAAAAAACCCCAGAAAAACAAAAACAAAAAACAACAAAAAAAGAATTGCCTTGTTTGCCCGAAGTGGTGGCGAATGCCTTGTAATCCCAGCACTCAGGAGGCAGAGGCAGGTGGATCTTTGTGAGTTCAGGCCAGCCTGGTCTACAGAGCCAGATCCAGGAAAGGCACAAAGCTATACAGAGAAAAACCCTGTCTCGAAAAACCAAAAAAAAAAAAAAGGGGGGGGGGGGGGGGTTGGGGATTTAGTTCAGTGGTAGAAGCACAAGGCCCTGGGTTCAGTCCTCAGCTCCAGAAAAAAAAAAAAAAAAAAAAAAAAAAAAAAAGAATTGCCTTGGTCATGGTGTTTATTCACAACAGTAGAACAAATGCTGAGACAAATCATAACAAAGTAATAAATTGTTAAAAGTTATATTTTACCAGCACATAAAAAAGTAACATTCAATAAGGGTGAAGTTGCTGATAATCCATGAGAGTGCCTGTCTGCAATCCCAACACGCCAGAGGTGGAGCCTGGAGGATTGAGAAGCCAGCCTGGGCTATACAGTAAGATCCAGGTTGGCCTCGGTTATATGGAGGAACCCTGCCTCAAACAAATAATACCAACATTTTTCCCCCGTTTTTTATTCTTTAGGTCTCCCAAACCTACCTCAACCTCCCAAGCACGGGGACCACATACATACCTAAGGAGATCTGCCTCCTCCCTGCCTCGTGTGTTACTGGTCTAGAAGTCTTGAGCTCAAGAAATCTTCTTGCCTCTGTCTCTTGAGTAGCTGCAACTACAGGCCAGTTAAAAGGCGGGTATTTCAATATTTACCTTAAATTGCTCAAACAGGGCTGACCTGAGTTTTGCTTGGCAACCCTTTCCTTTGGATGAAAGAGAAAGTTAAGCTCTGGGGGTATTTACAACTAAAAAAAAAAAAAAAAAAAAAATGAGGTCTCACACATTCACACGACTCACCCCGGTATTTGTAAATCAGTAGGACACCCCCCTCTCTTTTATTTCCTGGGTTCCACTGTCAGAAACCCTGCTGCGTGTTTTCAGCCTGTACCCAGAATGACGGGGAGGCCAGAAGCTTGAGAGCGTCCCCAATGCTAACTTCCGATTTTGCAGCTCGGCAAACTCAGAACGTTCAGGAGTCTAAGGTCGCAGGGTGCTTCCAGGGGCGAAGACACAAGAACCCGCAGTCCACGTTGCGCCCCGCGGTAAAAACTTTGCCTCGCCTTCGGGAGGGGAAACCGGCAGCGTCTCCGCGGAATTATTAACCATTTGTCAGCCAGCCCGCCCGCTCTCACCGCCCCACCGGACGAGCCTCGAACTCCGTGCGGGCCGCCAGCGGCCCCAGGCCGGCGCCGCCCTCCCGGGGTCCGCTTTCCCGCCACCGGGGCTCCTCCTCCGCGCGCCCGCTCGCCGGGCCGGCCTCCCGGAGGCGCCCGCGCGGGCCAGGTCTTGGCGCCAAACGGGTGGCGGCGCTGTCCGACCCCGCGCGCGGCCGCGCCGGGGCCCGAGGGAGGCGGGGGCTCGGCCGGCGGAAGAAGGGGCGGGAGCGAGGCGCGCGGTGCTCTCGCGTGCTCTCGCGCCGCTCGCGTGACGGGCCCTGGGCGTGCGCGAGGCCGGGGCTCGGGCTCCGCGGGGCACGGGCAGGCCGGGAGCGCGCCGCGGTGGCGAGAGGGCGTCGGGTGCGGGTGGGCGCGAGGTGCGGGCGGGCGGGCCGGCGGGCGGGCGGGCGAGCCGGCGCGGGTGAGCGAGCGGGCAGGCGGGCGGGCGGGCGGGCGGGCGCGGGGGGGCGCGCGAGCGGGCGTGCACCCGCGCGCGGGCTCTCGGCAAGGGAGTCGCGGCCGAGGCTGCGCTTCCTCAGCCCGACGGAGAGCGGCAGTGTCGCCCCGGCCGGCGCACGCTCGGCCCCGCGTCTCCCCCCGCGGCGGCTGCTCCTCGGCACCGCCAGCCCCAGCGCCGCTCCGGGGCGGGCGGGCGGCGGCGGCGGCGGCGGGACCCGCGGAGCCGCTTTGTGTGCAGGCCGACGAGGGGCGGCGGCGGCGGCGGAGGCAGCGGCGGCACAACCACCTGACAGAGAGGCCCGGCGCTCGCTGCACCGTCCGCCCGCATGAGGAGGAGGTAAAGCGGCGGCGGCCGGGCTCGCGCCCTCGGCGGCGGCGGCGGCGGTGGCGAGGGAGGGACGGAAGAAGGGGGGGAGACCGCAGCGGGGAGGGCGCGCGCCGAGGCCCGCCGGGGTTGTCCGGAGCGGCCGCTGCTCAGGCCTCGGCGGTGCCGGGGTGGCGCCGGGCGGCCGAGGGGCGGGAGACGCCGGCGGGCTCGGTTGCTGAAGTTACGGAACAAAATGCGAAGTGCGGAGCCGCGTCCTCCGCTTCCTGGCGCGGGGCTCGGGCCGCGGGCGGCTGGCGGGGGTGGCGGGCGCGCCGGGGAGGGGCGGCCGCGCGGCGGGGACGCCGGGGTGGGGTGGGGGGAGCCCGGGGCTCGGCGCGGCCGGGGCGTTCTGCTCCCCGGCGCCGGCGCCGCGCGTGGGTCCTCTTGGGTACCTAGTTTTGCGGCCTAAGCTGAACCCTCTAGGCCTCGCGTCTCCTTTCCCGAGGGGACCGGCCAGGCGGGGACCCGGCCGCTTCTCCTGGGCCGAGCTGGGGCCTTGGGGTCCTCACCGGTCCCCCGGGGCCACCAAACTTCCGACCTAGGTGCTCGGGGGTGCATTTCATTGTGAGGAGAGGGCTAGGAAACTCCGGGCGCTGTTGGGCACCTCCCGCGGCCGCGGCGGCTGCAGCCGAGAGCCCACGGGTGGTTCCGGGGCTGGAGCGGGTAGGGGCGGCGGACGCCCAGCGGGATCCGAGTCCCAGGGAAGGAGCGAGTGGCGAGGGGGTCCCCGGCTTCGGGGGAAGAAAGGGTTCTCCCCAGATTAGAGGTTTTTGAAATGAAAAAGAGGTTACAAAGTCGCCCCTTTCCCGCTGAACTTTGATTCTCTGACCGATAGAGGCCGGTAGAGGACTGTGAAAGAAAAGTTATCCCCCAGGATGGACTTCACGCAGCCGAAGCCTGCCGCTGCCCTCTGTGGCGTCGTGAGTGCGGACGGGAAGATCGCTTACCCTCCGGGAGTCAAGGAAATCACCGACAAGATCACCACCGACGAAATGATCAAACGTCTGAAGGTAAGAGTCTGGGTCGATGATCTGCACTCCGGGTAGCTTTCTGACTCGCGTGGTTTCGCTGGACGACTCAGCCTGGCCTTGGGAGTTTTTAAAGATAGTTTAAAGAAAGTATTGTTCCAAGTTGGAGACATCTTTAGTTCTGAAAGGACATAAGTATCGTGGGAAATTTGTGGTTATTTTCTATCCTGTTAGGCAAAACAACAACAAAACACCCAAGTTTAATTGCTTCCCTTCTCCTTGGGATCCATTTCATTTAGTGAATATTGTTTAAGTGGCTTGTACCCTTAATTGTAAGTAGTGGTTTGCCCTAGAAGGTTCCTGATTTTCATCAACTCCAAGTAAGACTGGTGTGAGCACAAGCAACCTTTTTCTTTAGTGGTTTTTGTTTTTTTGTTTTATGTGCATTGGTGTTTTTTACCAGCATATATGTCTGTGAGAGTGTTGGATCTTTGGAACTGGATTTACAGACCGTTGTGAGCTGCCATGTGGATGCTGGGAATTGAACCCCAGGTCCTCTGAAAAAAATCAGCCAGTGCTCTTAACCAGGGAGCCATCTCTGCAGCCCACAAGCAACCTTTCCTCCCCACCCCTCTAGTTTCTTACAATTTTCGAATATCTGGAAGCCTAACTATGTATACCGTGCGGCTAAACTTTAGAGAGGGTACAGATTTTTTGAAATTGGAGCTTAAAGTGAAATGATTTTAATGCCCAAGAAGTTTGAGAACTGTATTTTTGTTATTTCTGTGATGGGTGTAAATGTGGTAGTCCTTAACATCATTTTATGTTTCAATCTTGCATTGGTCAGTTTGGGGTTTTTTTTTGTTGTTGTTGTTGTTGTGAACGTTGATTGTGGTGGCACCCTTACCAAGTGAGGACAGTTTTTGTTGGGAGTCAGCTTCAAGCAGTGATTGTCACTTTGGGGCACTTTTGATTCACCAGGGGATGTTGTAGGCGTTTTGGATGTCAGAGTTGGGGCTTGTTTGGAATAGGGAGGTGCGGAGGGATCCGTCTTGCTAGGAAACCAGCAGTAGTTGAGGTGAAAGATGTTAAACTTTGGAAGTAGGGCCTTGACAGTGGAACTAGAGACAAATAATGGGTCAGGTGAGCTGTTAGAGAGAGGTCTCCTGTAGCCCTGCTGGTCTTCAACATCTTCCTGCCTCCACTCTCCAAATTCTGGAGTTATACCACATCCTGGTAAAACAGTGATTCTCAAACTGGGGGTTGCGACCCCCTTTGGGAGTCGAAACACCCTTTCACAGGGGGCTCATCAGATATTTACATTACAGTTATGAAGTAGCAACAAAAATAATTTTATGGTTGGCGTTACCACATGAGGAACTGTATTAAAGGGTTAGTTAGCATTAGAAAGGTTGAGGACCATTGTACTGAAAGATGCTTCAAAGTTAAATCAGACATGGTGGGAGGCTAGGCAGGAAACATTGTTGGCAACTTTTCTGCCTTGTGCAACTTTTTAAAAAAATGTGCATTGGTGTTTTCCTTCCTTTATGTCTGTGTGAACGTTTCAAATCCTCTGGAACTGAAGTTAGAAAATTTTGAGCTGCTGTGTGGGTGCTGGGAATTGAACTGGGGTTTTCTGGATGAGCAGCCAGTGCTTTTAACCCCTGGGCCATCTGTCCAGCCCCTTTGTGCCACTTATAAAATGTATTTTTAGGTCCTGAACTTAGAACTGAGTATAGTATCTAGTAAGGGTTGTGTGTTTAAAGTATTTCCATGGTTTAGTTTCCATTTGTTGCCTTTTTGAAAGAATCAGTACTTTAATTAAAACATCTTTCCTGTTTTCTTTCCATTCCTTTTTACTGGGGTGCCGAGGGTGCATGTGTAGGCAGTGCATATTAAACCCAGGCTCTGCTCTACCACTGAGCTACACCTCAGCCTAAAGCAGATAAATCTTTTTGTTGTTTTCAAGACAAGGTCTGATCTGAAACTTGCTCTGTAGAGATGAGGTGGTCTCAGACCTCCTCAGTTTCCTCAGCCTTTGAAGTGTCACCATGCTCCACTGCTTATATTTTTCGAGACAGGATTTCTCTGTGTAGTTTGGTGCCTGTCCTGGACCTCACTCCGTAGACCAGGCTGGCCTTGAACTCACAGAGATCCACCTGCCTCTACCTCCCAAGTGCTGGGATTAAAGGTGTGTGCCACCATTGCCTGGAAATCAACTAAAATCTTTATTTGAGAATGTATGTATTGTGTGTGTGTGTGTGTATGCCTACTTTTATATGTAGGTACATAGGTCTTTTTGTGTATGTTTGTGGAAGCAAGAGAACAATCTTGGGTATTATTACCCTCTGTCCTTTGAGAGAACACCTCTGATGTCCACCTGTGAGACAAGGTTTCTGGTTGGCTTGGAGTTCACTAATTAAGTTAGAGTTCACTGGCTGTCCAGTAAGCCTGGAGAATCCTCGTACTGAAATTACATTTGTTCTGGTCACGTGGAGCTTTTTATGCTGTGCTGGGATTGGAGCTCCAACTCAGGTCCTTATACTTGTAAGGAAAGCATTGGTCACTTAGTATTCCCTCCTCCCAATGAATCTCATTACGTGGTGTACTGATACTTCGTAAATGTTTCATAAGATTATATGCCCAGCAGTGGTGGCACAGGCCTTTAATCCCAGCACTCCCAGCACACAGGAGGCAGAAGCAGGTGGATCTCCGTGAGTTTGAGGCCAGCCTGGTCTACAGAGCAAGTTGCAGGACATCCAGGGCTACACAGTAAAATCCTCCTGTCTAGTAAAGTATATACGTATATGGTATTTTGAGTATGACTCTGAACAACTAAGAAAAATAAAGCTGTTCAGTAAAATTAGCGTTGTACCTGTATGTGTTTTTGTCCTGTGTATTTTCCCCCTCACCCCAATTTGTTTATTTTTTAGTGTTTTGAGACAGGGTCTCTCTATGTAGCCCCAGCTGTCCTGGAACTCATTATGTAGAACAAGCTGGCTTCCTCTGCCAGAGTACTGGGATTAAAGACACGTGCCACTAAGATTGGCGACTCACTCCAGGTTTGACCAGGTTCTTTTTTGTTTGTTTATTAAGACAGGCTTTCTCTGTGTAACAGCCCTGGCTTACCTGGAGCTTACTTTGTGTAGACCAGGCTGGCCTGGAACTCACAGAGATCCACCTGCCTCTGCTTCCCAAGTGCTGGGATTAAAGGTGTGTGCCATCACTGCCCGGCTTGAGACAGGGTAGTATGGTTTAGCTCAGGCTAGTCTTAGATTCACAGATCTTTCTTCCTTGGCCTCCTGATTGAATTGATTTGAATGTGCTGGGATGACAGGTATGTGCCACCAGTCCTAGCAATCATCTGGTTTTGATTAAGTGTTTAAATTAAGAATATGGAAATAAGTCTGCTGGTGGTGCTACATGCCTTAAATCTCAGCAATTCTGGAGGCAGAGGCAGGTAGATTTCTGAGATCAAGGACAGTCTGTCTGGTCTACCTAGCGAGTTCCAGGACAACCAGGGCTACAGAGAAACCCAGTCTCAAACAAAACAAAAATTGAAATAGTCAGGCATGGTGGTGTTCACATTTAATCCCAACACTCAAGGATTTCTGTAAGTTCCAGGCCAGCCTGGTCTACATGAGTTCTAGGCCAGCTAGGAGTATATATACAGTGTGACCCTGTCCTAAAAAATAAATAAAATTAGATAAAAGAATATTAAAACCTTGAATTGTTAGGGGTGACTGTCTTTTTTTTTCTTCCTGGAGCTGAGGACCGAACCCAAGTCCTTGCCCTTGCTAGGCAATCGCTCTACCACTGAGCTAAGTCCCCAACCCTGGGGTGACTGTCTTTAAAAAAAAAAAAGCAGGGTGTTGGTGGCACATGCCTTTAATCCCAGCACTCAGGAGGCAGAGGCAGGTGGATCTCTGTGAGTTCGAGGCCAGCCTGGTCTATAGAGTGAGATCCAGGAAAGGCACCAAAACTACACAGAGAAACCCTGTCTCAAAAAACCAAAAAACCAACAACAACAACAAAAAAAACCCGGGAATTTTGGGGCTGGCTAGATGATTCGTTAGGTAAGTGTGCTAACTCTGAAAGCTTGAGTGGACCCCTGGGACCCTATATGCTGGCAGGAGAATGGATTCCCACAAGCCCTCAGACCCCCCACATGGAAGCTATGGATACCCCCCCCCCCATGAAATAAAATGCAATGAAAATTTAAAAGCAGGAAGTTAGGAAATTGTCCACGTAAGGATGGATTAAATATTAGAAATATTACTGACTAAAAGGTCAAGGACAACATTGGCTTAGCTATCCTTTTTTTATGAATTCTTTTGCAAGTTAAAGTTGGCCTCTGTCTCTCAAATGCTAAGATTTGAAGGTGGTTGCCTTTCTTTTCTTTTTTTTCCTAGGCAATCTCTCTACCACTGAACCAAATCCTTAATCCTGGAGGGCATCTTTTTTTTGTTTGTTTTTTTATTAAAGACAAAATAATCACGTAGACCGCCTGGACTTGAACTTAAGATCTTAACTTGACATCTGAAATTCTCTCTCTCTCTCTCTCTCTCTCTCACACACACACACACACACACACACACACACACACACACACACACACACCCCATGCCTGAGGATTGAATTGAGTACTTCATGTATGCTAAACTGACTGATACCCTACCAGCTGACCCCATATCCTCAGTCTCTGTTCCTTTTTTCCCCTTCATGGTATCTGTTTTTGAGAGATATTTGAGACATATATATATATATATATATATATATATATATATATATATATATATCCATGCTACCCCCAAAATTCTGATCCTCTTATGTCCTAGGGGTTACAAATATGTACCACTGCATGAACTCCATAATTGAAGAAAAAAGTGTGTATCTGCATAGGTGCACTGTGCCTTGATGTGCATGTGGAGGTCAGAGGACAACTTGAAATAGTCGTCCCCCCCGGGTTTCTCTGTAGCTTTGCGCCTTTCCTGGATCTCACTCTATAGACCAGGCTGGCCTCGAACTCAGAGATCCATCTGCCTCTGCCTCCCGAGTGCTGGAATTAAAGGTGTGCGCCGCCACCGCCCAGCTGAAATAGTTCTCTTTTTCTACCCTTGGGTTCCAGGGGTTGAACTCAGATTGTCACACTTCGTTGCAAAGTACTTTCACTTACTACTAGCTTCGTAATTGTAAAGTTAGAAGGATCCTAAAAACATTCTGGAACCCCCTTTTAACAGACAACAAAAATTATGTCCGAAGCACTCATCAGGATCAGTTATAAAGCTGATTAGTGGCAGATCCAGGGCATTGGCATTTTATTTGTTTTGGTTCTGATGTAGTTTGTACCTAAGGCATTTTTACTAGATAGGACTAAAGATTTGTGACTAACAATTTAGTTACATTTAATATTATAAATTAGCTATTTAAATTTAAATGTGTGTGGGGGGAGCATTCCACAGCACATGTGTGGGAAGGTAGGACAATTTTGTATGGTTGTTTCTCCTTCCACCGTTATGTGTTCTGGGGATCAAACTGAGGTGGTCAGGTTCGGTCTTTCCTCCCTCAGCCATTTATTTCACCAGCCCAAGAGTTGATTTGAGAGGGAGAGGGTGGGCAGGTAGGCTGACTCATCTGGTCCCAAGCTTGCTGTGTAGCTGAGGATAGCCTTGAATTTCTCATTCTCCTTCCAAGGCATTATAAAGCAGGCACACCTCTTTGCTGGGTTTATGCTGGGCATTTATTTACTCAGGGCATCCTCAAGTTTGTATAGTAAAAAAAATTTTTTTTTGAGACATGGTCCCTGTACATAGCCCTGCCAGCCTCTGAAGTGCTGGAGTTGAAATAGTACACCATAATGCCTGGCCATAGTAAAATTTTAATTTCCGTTTTTGAGGACTATTTTATTTTGTTAGGTTCAGTTACACTTGGTTTTCTTTTGTTCCCCTTGAATATACTGGGTTCATTTCTGCTTTAGAGGTTGTTCACATTATATAGCTCAGGACATCCTTTGGCTGTGGGTGTCAGTTTTTACTAAGGGAAGTGTCTTAGATTTCTTTCTTATTGGGTAGTTGTTTCGTTTTGTTTTGTGGGGGGGTTGTTGTTTTGCTTTGTTTTTTGAGATAGGGTTTCTCTGCAGCCTTGGCTGTTCTGGAACTCACTTTGTAGACTTGGCTGGCCTCAAACTCAGAGATCTGCCTGCCTCTGCCTCCCTGTGCTAAGATTACAGGTGTGGGCCACTTCCTTCGGGCCCTACTTGAAGTTCTGTCAGTGTCCTGGACATTGGTTTCTTTGACTCATCTCTGTGCGAGCTTCATGAACACAGGTGCTAGATCAGATTGGTTCACTTTTGAGTGAGAGGTTTTTAATCCCTCCTACTCTTAATTTAAATTTTTAAGAAAATTGTATGCATGTGTTCACTTGCAGATGTCAGAATATTCTTGGGAGTCAGTTATTCCTTTTCACCTGTTGCGGCCAGGTCCCTTTCTGCTGTCCTGAGTATACCACGCTAGCTGGCCTGCAAGTTTTAAACAGTTCTGTTTATCCCCCATTCTGTAGTCAGAGTACTGGAAATATGTTGTTTAGGGGGGGGAAATTAAGATGTTAAAGGCCGGGCGGTGGTGGTGGCGGCGGCAAGTGCACACCTTTAATCCAGCACTCGGGAGGCAGAAGCAGGTGGATCTCTGTGAGTTTGAGACCAGCCTGAGCTACAGAGCGAGATCCAGGAAAGGTGCAAAGCTACACAGAGAAACCCTGTCTCGAAAAACCAAAAAAAAAAAAAAAAAAAAAAGATATTAAAGGTTAATTTTTCCTCCTCTACCTTAAATCTAATATAGTAGTATAAATATTTATAATTTCTTTTTTACTTCTTTTAATTTTGTTCATTTTTCCTTATCCTCCTTTGATTCTGGCCTTTTTAAAATTCTTTAATACTTAGTTTAAATCTTTTTTCCATGTACTGGGATTTGAACTCAGGGAGTTGCTCATGCTTGGCCAGTGTTCTATCACTGAGCTGCAGCCTCAGCCCTGACATAACCTTTTTTATCTTTAGATATATTTATTTTAGGAATATGAGTATTTTGCTTGCATGTATGTCTTTGTACCATGTGTGTGCTTTGTGGCCTCATAGGTCAAAAGAGGACATTGTATCCCCCGGAACTGGGGTAACAGATGGTTGTGGACTGCTGCCATGTTGGTGCTGAGAATTGAACACTGGTATTCTGGAAGAGGAGCCAGTGCTCTTAACTGCTGAGCTCAACCATAACCTTTTTAATGCATTCATGCAGTGGGTCTTAAGGTTCTTTTTTCTGGTTCTCTTATTTCTTCCTGCTTACACTTAGTTTAAAGTTTTATGGCAAGTATACTATTTCAGGGAGAGCTGAATAGAATAGTCCTTTGTTGCATTATATTGGGAAACACATATCATTTGTTCTTTTAGGTATGTTGCTTAATATTTGGTCAAATTTGGTCAGTTCTCTCCATTGTGAAGATAAGTTTCTTTTCCTTTGCAATTAGTAAGTAGTACTTTAAGAAATAACTTATTAGGATAACTTGTTTTCTAGCTGTCTTTCTTTGCTTTTCCGTTGCTGTGGTAAATGGCTGACCAAAAGCAACTTAGATGAGCAAAGGATTTATTTGGACTATGGTTCATCTAGGGAAGCCAAGGAAGGAATGAAGCAGAGACCCAAGTATGAACTCTGCTTACTGAGTTGCTCTCTATGGCTTGCTCAACTTTCATATACAACCCAGGACTACCTATGCAGAAATGGCACTAAGAAAATGCCCCTAGTGAGGCAGAGGCAGGCAAATCCAGTCTGCATAGCATTTTCCAGTTCAGCCAGAACTACACAGTGAGACCCTGTCTCAAAAAACAAGAAGTAAAAGCCCAGAAAAGAAAATGCCCCACAGATATTCCTATAAGCCAGTCTGATGGAGGTAGTGCCTCAGTTGACTCTCAGGTGACTGGTTTGTGTTAAGTCGGCAAAAACCTATCATGATTAACCATGTTTAGAAACATTTCATACTCTGTTTTCTGAGTGTGTTGGCCCTGGAACCTCCCCCCCCCCCCCCCAGGGTTTCTCTGTAGTTTTGGGGCCTGTCCTGGATCTCGCTCTGTCGACCAGGCTGGCTTTGAACTCGCAGAGATCCACCTCCCAAGTGCTGGGATTAAAGGCATGCGCCACCCAGCTGGTTCTGGTATCCTTTTAATATTAGTGTCCTTTTTTTTTCTTTTTTTGAGATAGAGTCTTGCTGTATAGCCCTAATTGGTACTGGAATTTACTGTGTGGACCAGACTGGCCTGGAGCTTACATTAATTCTCCTGATTCTGGGAGTTCTTGAGCCTCTGTGTTAATCTGAAGGAAGAACCTACCTTTTCAAACTGAGGATTGAATCAAGCAAGTGCTCTACTGCTACTGAGCTTCATTCCTCAGCTCCAGCCCTACTGTCCTTACGCTGGCCTCTACCTCCCCTTCGACTGGACACAGTCTGTATTGGCCACAGCTCCTTCAGGGGATGAAGTGGGAGGACAGGGCAGCACCGATGGAGTCCAGCCATGCTTCATTGAGTTGGTGTTGGTGATGGAAATGGTTGAAGGGCTTGCTGTCCAAGTCCACTCTGCTTCCCGTCACCTCCAGCAGCAGGCTGATGATGTCCTAAAGGTAGAGGATCTTCACCATCTCTGGCTTCTCCATGGGTGCTGCCTCCTTGACCTTGCTCTGTTGCCAAATAGTGAGCACAGCATCCACTGCAGACCTCTGTTGAGAGGTTGCCTCTGGCAGATGCTGTACAGTGGCGGCAGCTGCCTGCAGGCCACGCCCAGCAGCTGGTCAGGTCCATGTCATAGTAGGTGAACTCGAGGAAGCCCACTGCTGCTGCTCCACTTCCTCCATCTTGCCAGGTGCTCAGGAAAGAATGGATCACCTATCCCTGTGCAGTTGTCTTTAGGAGTGAGCCCTTTACTTGTCTAAGGTGTTACTCTAGTGTACTTCCTGGCCCA
The DNA here is from genome assembly GCF_903995425.1 of Onychomys torridus. NCBI lineage: Eukaryota > Metazoa > Chordata > Mammalia > Rodentia > Cricetidae > Onychomys > Onychomys torridus. The sequence goes on from NC_050452.1 coordinate 44,362,480, forward strand.
GATTTGGATAGCTCTTTTATTCCAGTGGCCCTATTTCCAGTTTTAGTAGAAGGTAGCATTTATAAATAAAAATCTAGGCTTTGTATTTGCTCATAGGATATAATTTCTTTAAGTTTTTTCAATATACAGAGCTAGGAAATAAACCTAGGTTTATTTAGTCAGTAAGTCAAATGCCTGTTTTGATTCCTCCAGTTGAAACTCACCGCATAAGCTCCCTCTATTTCATATTTAGGATTTTTTCTTTTTATAAAGTGGACCAGATTTCTATAACATCGATAAACAAACATTCATGCTATCCTAATGTAAACACAAAGGTAAGTTTACATCTTTATTATCAGTTTCATTTATGTGCCTCACACCTTTAATCCCAGCACTTGGGATGCAGAGAGAGGCAGGCGGATCCCTGTGAGTTTGAGGCCAGCCTGGGCTACAGAGTGAGATCCAGGAAAGGCACAAAGCTACACAGAGAAACCCTGTCTCGAAAAACGAAGGGAGAAAAAAAAAAAGGAAAAGATTTCCCTGCAGTTTGTTTTGCTTTATTATTACTGTGTATGTGTCTGTGGTGTATGTGCATAGGCACACAAGTGCTATGTATGGCATGTGTCAGAAGACAACTTTGTGGATTGGTTCTCTTTGAGCTTTATGTGATTTCCTGACGTGGAACACAGGTTGTGGGGGTTTCATGGCAAGTACCCTTACTCACAGAGGCATCTAGGCTGGCTCTGCAGTTTTATTTGCCGCATCAAAGGACGTGTAAAGTACCATGTTGTTAGTTAAGTGAAATTGAAACTTTTTAGCAGCTTTCTGATGTGTGTCCCTCCAAAGTTATTTAGAATATGTCCTCTTGAAGAACATTCGTAAATATCTTTAAAGAAAATAGTAAAAATTAGGCAGTAATGAAATTCCTTTTAGACCTGTGTAGAGTTACTGTTGACCATTTTGTCTGTTCAGTTTTCATTACAATTTCTTCATTTTTTTGTTCTATGTCCCACCGTTACTGTCTCAGTTCTGTACATTTTTCTTATGGTTTACTTTTTTAGTAGACTATTATTTTAGAGTAGTTTTAGGTTCACAGCAAAATTAACTGGAAGGGACAGAGTTCCCAGCTCACCCCTCATCACAGTCTACCCTACTGCAATACCTGTGTTCAAAGTAGCACATCCTTATCACTAAGTTCATATTCCTATTTTTTGGCGTATTTATTTTTCCTTGGCCTCATTTATATTTACTCATGTGTTTACTCCTTTAAACTAGCTTTTTAAGTTGATTTGATTTGATGGTTTGTGTGTCAGAAGACATCTCATGGCAGTTTGTTTCTTTTTCTGCTGTGTTGGTTCTATACATTGAACTCAGTCTTGGTGGCAAAGCCACTTACCCACAGAACCAACTTTTACTAGCATTTTATTTGATTTGTAAGTTTAACGATTGGAAACAGTCTGGTTATCCAGCCTTGAACTTTTTTAGGTTCTTGCCTCAATACTGGGATTACAGTTAAGACCCATCATGCCCTTCCTGTATATTCCTCTCTCCCTCCCTTTTTTAGACAGCTCATACTGCCTAGGCTGGCCTCCAACTGATTATCCAGGATGAACTTGACCTGCTGATCTGATCCTCCTGTCTCCACCTCCCAAGTTCTAGGATCATAGGCATATGCTGCTGTTCTACTTTTGTGTGTATGTTTGTATTGGCTGTTTTTGATACTGTTTGTTTAAACTTTATATACATTGGTGTTTTGTCTGCATGTGTGTCTATGTGAGAGTATCAGATCCCCTGGAACTGGATGGAGTTACAGTTGTGAGCTGCCACGTGGGTGCTGGGAATTGAACCTAGGTCCTCTGGAAGAGCAGTCTGTGCTCTTAGCTGCTCAGCCATCTCTCCAGCTCCTATTTATTTTTATCTGCTTAACACAGACTAGAGTTATCTGGGAAGAGGAACCTAATTTGGGAAAATGCCTCTCCATCAGATTGCCTGTAGGCAAGTCTGTGGGTATTTTTTTGATTAATGATTGATGTGGGGAGGCCTAGCCTGCTAGGGGTGAGTCCACATCTAGGCAGGTAGTCCTGGGTAGTAAGCAGGCTGAGTAAGCCATGGAGAGCAAGCCGGTAGCTCCCTTGTGGTCTCTGCTTCAGTTTCTGCCTCCAGGCTCTTACCTTGTTCTTGCCCTGACTTTCCTTGATGATAGACTGTAAAATGTAAGATGAAATAAACCCTTTCATCCGCAAGATGCTTTTGGTGTTTACCATTAGTCATAGAAACCTGTGGCTGTAAGTGTTGTATGGTGGTATGCGTATACCTGTATGTTCATATGTGTAGATCTGTATATAGAGGCCAGGAGTCAGTGTTGGGTGTCTTTCTCTATCACCCCTCCCTCCCTCCCTCCCTCTCTCTCCTTTCCTGTGAGACACGATTTCTCACTGAACATGGAAGTCACCAACTAGCAAGGTTGCCAGGTTAGTGACACTCCTCTAGCCCATCTTAGTCTTCCAATCTCTGCGATTATAGGTGTGGACTGCCATGCCCACCTTTTTTTTTTTTGGGGGGGGGGTGTCTATGTGTCTGTGTGTGTCTGTGTCTGTTTGAACATATGCACATGTATGTGAGTGCCCATAGAGGCTAGAAGAGAGATTTGGATCCTCTGGAGCTAGAGTTACAGGTTGTTTGAGCTGCATGATAAGGGTACTGGGAACCAAACTTGATCCTGGAGGAACAGCAAGTGCACTTCTGAATCATCTGTCCAGACCCCCAGCTGTTTTTGTTGTTAATGTGGATGCTGAGGATCTGAACTCCAGTCTTCATGCTCACACATCAAGCTGCCTATGAGCCATTTCCATTCTCTTCCTTTCTAAGATTTGTTTGTTTGTTATGTACACAGTGTTCTGTCTGCTTGTGTCCTTGCAGGCCAGAAGAGGGCGCCAGATCTCATTACAAGTGGTTGTGAGCCACCATGTGGGTGCTGGGAATTGAACTCAGGACCTCTGGAAGAGCAGCCAGTGCCCTTAACCTCTGAGCCATCTCTCCAGCCCCCCCCCCCCACTTTATTTCTTAACATGAGAAATCCTGAACACTCCACACTTACATGTTGTTTATACTATCTTTGAATCTAAGTGGGGTTTATCACCCAGTTTTAAAAGTTACATTTATTTATTGCGTGTGCGTGCATGCGTGCGTGCACATGTGGAAGCCAAAGGACAAGTTGAAGGAGTCAGTTCTCTCTCTCTACTGAATAGGAGTCCAGGGATTGAACTCAAATGGAGTCAGTTATCTTTTTCTGCCTAGTATGAGTGCAGGAATTGAACTCAGATGGTCAGACCTGACAGCAAAGTGTCTTACCTACTGAATCATCTTATTAGCCCTAAAGTGAGCATTTAAGTACCAAAATGAGCATTTACTCATTTTAAATGAATATTAGAGGATTTTTATTTTTAAAAGATTAAAATTTTTATTTATGCCGGGCAGTGGTGGCGCACGCCTGTAATCCCAGCACCCAGGAGGCAGAACCAGAACCAGGTGGATCTCTGTAAGTTCGAGGCCAGCCTGGTCTCCAAAGCGAGTTCCAGGAAAAACCAAAAAAAAAAAAAAAAAAATTATTTATGTGCATGCGTGTTTTACCTGGATGTGAGTGAATATGTATACTATATGTGTGTCTCGTGTCTACAAAAGCTAGAAGGAGGTATCAAATCTCCTAGAACTGGAGTTACTGATGGTTTGAGTGACCAGGGTTCTGGGAACCAAACCCAGATTAGGAAGTGTATGTAACTGGTGAGCCGCCACCCCCCCCCCCCAAGTGCTTTAAATACTCATGATAAACAGCATGCTGTAAACTAGATTGGTTGTTGTCGAGTTTTTGAGTTCTTAAATAGCACCTGGTGCTTGTGTGCAGGTGTGTCATTGATTGTGTGTGATGTTCACATGTGTACAAGTGCCTTCAGAGGCCAGAAGTGTTTGATCCCCCTGGAGCTGGAGTTATATACAGGTGGTGTGAGCCACATGCATTTTGGCAACTGAACTTGGGGCCTCTACCGGATTAGTACATGCTTTTGACCATGAACCATCTCTTCAGCCCTCCTTTGTTTTAGATTTGGTTTTTCAAGACAGGGTTTCTCTGTGTAGCTTTGCGGCTTTCCTGGAACTCACTCTGTAGGCCAGGCTGGTCTAGAACTCACAGAGATCCGCCTGGCTCTGCCTCCCGAGTGCTGGGATTACAGGCGTGCACCACCATCGCCCGGCTTGTTTTAGATTTTTATGTTACTTGTATCAGTGTTTTGTCTGCATGTATGTATATGTACCATATTCACGCAGTGCCTGTGGTCAAAAGAAGGCATTGTATTCCCTGGGACTGGAGTTACAGGTAATATGAAGCCATCTCTCCAACTCCTCCACCCTAAGTGATGTTTGTTTTTTTTTGAGACAGGGTTCCTCTGTGTAGTTCAGTCTGTCCTGGAACTCTGTAGACCAGGCTGGCCTCAAACTCACTGAGGTCCGCCTCCCTCTGCCTCCCTCCCTGAGTGTTGTGTTTAAAGGCCTGAGCCACCACTGCTGGGTTGGTGATCTTGATACAAAGAAAATACTTGAGAGTTCTAGAAATATACTGTATAATTGTAGACATATACTTTCTTGATGTAATTTTGTATCTTTTTGGTATGTGTCAAAAGGTGAAAGGTGGTGGTATTTTATTATTTTAATGGCTATATAGCCCAGGATGGCCCAGAACTCACAATTAAGTACAGTTTTACTAGTGATTTTAAAAAATGTTACTTAATAAAAGTAGGTTATTTACTTGTGAAGGCAGATGTTATGGGTTTCCAAATGTTTTTCATGCTCTCCTGTTCTTCTCATTTAAACTGATGCTACAAAACAGCACCTTAGCATCTAGAAGGAAGGTGAAGTGGAGGTTCCTACACATTCTGCTGAAGGAGCTTGACTTTCTGTTTTATTTGACACAGGGTCTGATTGTGTAGTGCAGACTGGCTTTAAGCAGTCCTCCTGCCTTAGCCTGCTAATACATGACTAGTGTTGGGGTTGTCAGTCTCAGTCTGTAAAGCGGCGAGGGTCAGTAAAGCTGACACTGATGTGTCCTTCCAGAAGTCATCCTTACTTACATAGTAGATGTGATCCCAGTTGGACTTCTAAGTCATCAACAATAACATCTAGATGGCTTTATTTTTTTTCATTTCATGTTTTCATTCATTTTCTACTTTATTTTTTGTGTGTATGCATTTATGTGCACATGGCAGCAGGGATTGTGAAAGCTTGTATGCAAACATGAGTGGAGGCCAGAGGTCACTGTTAGTATTACTGTCCTCATTCTGTCTCTACTTCTTTCTTGAGACGGGTCTTTCACTGAACTTGAGACTCACCTTTTTGGCTTGATCGGCTGGATGGCAAGGCCGTGAGGTATTCTTGTGTCTACCAGTTCCCACCTTTCCTTCCTGGGATGATAGGTATGAGTCATGAGTCACCACACCCCAACTTTTACTTGGGCACTGATGATCTGAACTTAGATTGTCATGCTTGTACAGTAAGCACTTGACCAACTGAGCCATCTCTCCAGGTCCTGTCCCCCCACATCACCCCACCCCACTTTTTTTTTTTTTTTTTTTTTTAAAGTAATAGGCGCTGGAACTTGCTGGACTCTACTCTGAGATCATTGCTTCTGCGTCCTAAGTGTCGGGGATCAAAGGCACTTACCACCACACCTAGCATCACTGATGAACTTTTATTTAAATTTATTTAATGTAAATAGGTGTTTTGTTTGCATGCATGTCTGTACATCATGTGTGTGCCTGGTGTCTGCAGAGGGCATTGGGTCCCCTGTAACTGAAGTTATAGATAGTTATGAACCCTAGTGTGTCTGCAGGGAGTCAGACTCAGGTCCTCTGGAAGAGCAGCAAGCGCTCTTCACCGAGTCATCTCTCCAGCCCCTATGAACTTTTTACTATGTGTTATACAGTAGCTCTTGAGAGTGTTGCTTACTGTAGGGTAATCATAGAAACTGAGAGTAAATAGAATGTCTACAGGCCATTTTCCAGTGCCATAGTAGCTACCCGAGTGCACTGTTTTTTATCTTACAAATGGATTAGAATTAAAAACAAAATATCTCACTTGACCACTTAGGATTTTCTAAGTGTGTCTAGATCATCTGATCTCCGAAGCTACAATCTCTTGCTCCTCTTCCAGAGCCACCTGGTGTTCTTACAGTACTAGGATCACTCAGCTGAGCCCTTACTGTGAAATCTTCCTCAGCTGGTTCATCTGCTTCAACAGCTCAGAGTGGTTGGGTGACGATCTGAATCTCAGTGTGTGGAACTAGTGTGTATTCTGTGGTAGATATGTTCTTCTCACAAAAACCAAAGCCATAAATGAGCTGACCAAGTGTGAAGGTGGAAGCAGAACAATTACAGTCTTAGTAGACTAGTGGAAGGGTACTCTGATTTCTACCCTTCAGTGCCAGAAGTAGCAGTTGTCACTAGTGCAGAGAGCATCCATTCCATTTTAAAAATAGAACTGACTTACTGTGTCATGAGGTCACACAGCTGACACTGTAACTATGAACCGTTCTGCTGGACTTGTTTCTCCAGTGGTTACTGGTATAGGTGCAGAGATCACAGGCTTTTAAGACTTTGCGTGCCTCACCAATTAAAGTCTAGCCTGGTGGATTTTAACATTTAGAAACTCCCTTTTGGTTTTTTTTTTTTTTTTTTTTTTAAGGATCTTGCCATACATTAGAAGATGACCTTGAGCTCATGATCCTCCTGCCTCAAGTGTTTGGATTACAGATAAATGTTATGCTTAGCAACACAGGGTTTTCATAGTAAAATTTGTATAAAGATAAGCTACAAGTTTTTTGTCCTTACCTCTGCTGCCACTTACTGTGATCTTGTAAAACACATCTCAATTCGAGGTATGAAAATAGGAGCCTTAGAATTGATGGAGTATGGACATTTTTGTCTGCTAATAGTAGAATTGGCACTTTGTTCTATTATGTCTAAATAACCAGTTTTACATAATTATGTTTCTGTCTTTGTCTTTGTTTTACAGTCACAGAAGAATAAGTAACATATATTTAATTTAGGTTACCTGTTCATGAAAAGCATGAATTCATAGCTGGTATCTTGATTAAACCCAAAATACAACTTGTGTCCTTCTGTGCTGTAAGGAAGAGGTTAGTTTTGGAGGTTGGAGTAGAATGAGTAAATATGCATTGCACAGTGCCCTGGTTGGCATGGTGTCTTTAACCAGTGGGAACGATCCGGTGCCGAAGGTTAATGAAGTCCGGGTGGTGATATGGGATTGTTAGGTCGTGATTGAAATGACTGTTTAGCTCCACATCATTGGTCAGTAAGGCAAGAGTGACTGCGTAGTCTGATTGGAGGTTTAGAATCCATATTGAAGGCAACAAATGGTTTTGCTAAGGACAGACAGAAGAGTTCATAGGTAGACTTGTTCTTGAAAGGAAATTGTGCAGCTAAGAATGCTGGAGGTAAGACGTTTTTGAAATGTGAGTTCCAGATTCTACTAAGGTCTGATGGAACTGAACACCGGGGAGGTAAATTAACAAGGGCTCCTTTCAGTAATTACGCTGAGACCACATGTGTGAATTTGGTCTTTCTGTGAAGTTATGAAAGCCAGTTAACTGGAGATCTGAATTCTTAGTTTAGGAGCTCTGGATTTAGAAATTTTTTGAGGATTTGTATTCCTGGATTCAACAATAGAAGATGTAAATAAAATTCTCTTTCCTGGAGTTCATTTTTTTTATTCAGTTTCTCTCTCCTTTTCACATTAAGGGTTATATAATGTTTACACATAACCTACTATTTATTATTTGTGCCTGAGGTTTTTTTGTTTTGTTTTGTTTTGGTTTTTCGAGACAGGGTTTCTCTGTAGCTTTGGGGGCTGTCCTGGAACTCACTTTGTAGACCAGGCTGGCCTCAAACTCACAGAGATCCACCTGCCTCTGCCTCCTGAGTTTGCAGGTGGGATTACAGGTGTGTGCCACCACCGCCCGGCCAGTGTTTTTATAGTTTTTATTGTAGAAATCTTTCCACTTCACTAGGTTTATTTGTAGGATTAAAAATACATTTTTTTTTTACATTAATTTTTTTTTTCTCTCAAGAGACAGGGTTTCTCTGCAGCCCTGGCTGTTCTGGAACTCACTCTGTAGAACATCAGACTCACAGAGGTCTACTTGCCTCTGCCTCCCAAGTGCTGGGATTTAAGTAATGCGCCACCACCGCCCTGCCTTTTTACAATCATTTTTTAAAAAGTGTGTGCTCATGGAGGGCAGAGGACAACTCATGGGAGTCTGTTCTTCCCTTTTCTTGCATAGATCCCAGGGATTAAACTCGGGTCCCCAGCTTGGCAGCACATGCTCTCACACACTGAACGTCCCTCACTGAGGGAAGTCAGGACATGAACTCAAGCAGAAGCGAAGGCTGAAATCACAGAGGAGTGCTGCTCACTGGTTTGCTCTCTCTCTGGCTTGCTCAGTTAGTTATTCTATGGTTCAGTCCTCCTGCCTAGGAATGGGCACAGTGGGCTGGGCCTCCTTCATCAGTTCACACCTAAGAAAACCCCGCATAGGCTAATCTAATGGAACAAATTCTTCAATCCTTTAACAGGTAACTCAAGTTACTGTCAAGTTAACAAAAACACCTAGTTAGTGCAACACCCCTCGTACTTTTTAGTTACAGTCTTTGCAGGCTACATTAACTTTAGAAAATTCTTTGCCACTGGTCTGGTTAGGTTCTCACTGGCTCCTGAGGTCTACTATCTTGTTCAGGGAAGGTGGGGGTGGTAGGCAGTAGATGTCTAGGTTGATGGGTGTCCTGAGTACATCAGAGTGGTCGAAGCAAACAGCGCTGAGCTTTGCACTGGAGCAGGTCTGAGGGAAGCAGACCCTCAGTTTGCTGGTCTGGTGTTTCCAGATATTGTCCCTCTGTAAGCCATCCCGTGAAGGGAAGAAGCTGCAGTCATCTAGATTCACTAGGCTTGGCCTTAAGGGTCTCAGTCCTGCCTTGCAGCAGGCTGTACTTGGTAGTGAGGTAGTGCCAGAGACTAGACAATATTTTGGACATGCATGGCTCAAAGCTCAGAGTCTCCATATTAGTCCATGGGTGGTTGGTCTTGTCTCACTCCTTGACACAAAGAGTAGGATCACCAGCAGTCTAAGCTGAGCTCTGCTGTTCCAACTTCTCAGTGGGTTCACAACTACTGCTTATGTTTCTCCCCTAGCTATACATTGTGACCTGGTGTCCTTAGGCTCTCTGACTTGTCTCTAGAGTTCCAGAATAGCTCAGTCCTCAAAAACAGAAACAAGTTCCCCTCTGTTGGTGGTGCCAAGCTGATACATTCTGAGTAGAGGAGGGTAGCAGGAAGTTGATTCTTTTCCAGTGCTATCAGCCATTGCAGGAGGAGTCACTGTCCACAGTCCTGGCCGGCACTGGGTTTAAGGCTTCTGAAAGCTGTGGGTCTCTCTGGTAGTCAAGACTGTCAGTTTTTTGTCACCAGAGCTGCAAATCTGAGCTCTTTTTTGGTACAGAATTGGAGTAGTAAATGACAGACTGCTTCCTTAGATTTCTTAGATGTCTTTCTGTTTTCCCAAGCTTTTGAACTGGAGTCACTTCCTTGTTGATTCCAGTCTATGCCTTGGAATACAGTTTCTCATGTTTGATCTTGCTGCTTTTCACTCAGAGTCCCACAAATGAATCATCTGCACCCTCATAGCTCTTGAGTATTTTTTCATCATCAAAAAGCATTAGATTTTGTGAAATACTTTTTCTGAATATTTTCATGATGTATGTTTGTTTTGAGACAGGGTTTCTCTGTGTAACAGTCTTGGCTGTCCTGGAACTTGCTTTGTAGACCAGGCTGGTCTCAAACTCACAGAGATCCAACTGCTTCTGCCTTCCCAGTGCTGGGATCAAAGGTGTGTGCTACCACCTCCCAGCTGCATGATTTTGTTTTATATTGTAGTAATTTATATGTTGCTTGCTGTTTCAGATATTAAACCAACCTTGCATTCCTGCTATAAATTGTACGTGGTCATAATAAATAATTTGTGTGTGTGTGTGTGTGTATGAATTATATAATTTAGAATACACACACACACACACACACACACACACACACACACACGTCTCTCTCTGTATTCTATTCTAGTTTGCGTTCTGTTGGTGTGGTAGGGGAGAGTAGATTTTTTGGCTTATATGCCCATGGTTGAGGGAGGCCCAGGCAGGTAGTAATTCAAGCAGAGCAAGAGCAGAGGGCACAGAAAGGTGCTGCTTGGCTGTCCTGCTCTTCACGGTTGATGGGTTTTTTTGAGCAGAGTGCTGGGATTAAAGGTGTGTGCCACCACTGTCCCCTATACTAATTTTCTCATGATATCCTTATTGTGTTTAAAATCTAATCTACCCTCATATGGAAGAGTTTCAGTAGTAATACTCAGCAGTAAGGGAACCTGGTCGTTTTCTTGTTGCACAGGTTTTTCATTACTATTGGTTCACATTTTCTGTTTTTCTTGTTAATTTCAGTAGTTTGTGACTAATTAGGAACTTATGTAACTTGTTGGTATTTTATAATGTTTTATTTTTGTACAGTCAGAAATATCTTTCATTTGAATCTGAATTTAGTTGCTTCTTTTTGGTTAATTTCACTTGAGTTCTTCATTTTGTTGAGTTTTTAAAAAAAACTGGCTGCTAAGTTTCCCTTTTACTGCTGTCTGTGGACTTGAACCTGGTGTGGGAGAGGTTTGCTTCTGTTTCCTTCCCTGGTGGTCGCCTTTTTATCCTGCTTCTAGGGAATTTCCCTGTGTTGATGCTCCCCTGGCTCTCAGAGCTTACAACAGAATTAATTCCATCTGTCTTTTTCTACATAGACCTACTTGTCTACTAGAATCTTAATTTTTCCTTCTAATTCTTTTTTTGTTTTTTGTTTGTTTTGTTTTGTTTTTTGAGCTGAGGACTGAACCCAGGGCCTTGCACTTGCTAGGCAGGCGCTCTACCACTGAGCTAAATCCCCAACCCCCTTCTTCTAATTCTTAATCTGTTTAATAATAAAAGAAATTAAGAGAAAGAAACCAACTAATGTTTTCATTTCATGTATGAGCAAAAAGACTAAGGATGAGACAGTTAGAAGACTCTCAGAAAGCTAGCAGACTCTCAGCACCTGGGAGACAGGTAGGAGATCTTTGAGTCTGAGGCAGCACGGGCTGTACATAGTGAGTCCCAGGCCAGCCTGTCTCTTTTTTTTTTTCTTTCTTTCTTTTTTTTTATGGAGCTGAGGATTGAACCCAGGGCCTTGCGCTTGCTAGGCAAGCGCTCTACCACTGAGCTAAATCCCCAATCCCAGCCTGTCTCAAACAGAAGGGTTGGGGATGGAGGGAGGGAAACTAGCAAGCCGGCAAGTGTTTTCCTTCCTTGTTCTTGCTTTAGCTCCACCTTGACATCCCTGACACTGGGCTGTGACCTGGAAATGTAAGCCAAATAAAAAACAAACCCCATCTCCCCCAAATTGGTTTGGTCAATGTTCATCACAGCAGGGGGAAACAAACAAATACTCACAGGATCACTTGCAAGGAGATGTTCAAAGCCCTCATTGTAGTCTGCCCTAGATTAAAGGGCTTTGTTCGTTTATAACAGCCTTGCTGTCTAGCTGGGAATTCTCTTCAAAGATCACAGATCAATTTAATAACTTGTTCTGAGACCAGGCTGGCCTCAAACTCATAGACCCGCCTGCCTCTGCCTCCCAAGTGCAGGGTTAAAGGTGTACAACACCACCACCACCCTGCTCTTGCTGCCCTTTGAATACTATTTTTATTGGCATACAGTAATTCCATTTTTTTCTCTTTTTATATCTTTGTCTTTTCTTTTTCTTTTCCAGTATTTCTGTGGTCATCTTTGTGTGAATATTCTATTAGAAATATTGAAGCTGCTTTAGGGTTCACTCCTAGGTGGAATTGTTAGGTCACAGGACATGCAGATATATTTAATTGAAAACACCAAAGTGGGTTCTCTGAATTATAGTCCAGTCAGCAGCAAAGTCCGAATTTTCTTTGGCCTAACAAAATCTCCCTGAGTGAATTGACAAAAAGTTCTTGTAGTTTACATTTTGCCTGAGTTCATGCTGGTCTTGAACTCATGATTCTCTTCTGCCTTAGCTTCTCAAGTATGCGGACTTCTAATGTGTACCATCACTCCTCCTGGCTTCTAAGACCAGGCTTATTGGGCTGGAGAGATGGCTCAGTGGTTAAGAGCACTGGCTGCTCTTCCAGAGGTCCTGAGTTCAAATCCCAGCAACCACATGATGGCTCACAACCATCTATAATGAGATCTGGTGCCCTCTTCTAGCTTGCAGTCATACATGCTGTATACTAAATAAATAAATATTTAAAAAAAAAAAAGAGAGAGAGAGAGAGAGAGAGACTAGGCTTATTAAGGTATACCGGAAATACAATCAATGGAACATTTTGATACTGTTTGGTCTTTGTCCTTGTTTCTGGGAGATTGAAACAAACTATAATATTTCTCAGTGAGGCAGCTTTTGAACAGTATGGGGAAAGGCCAAGCACATGGTACAAGGGCTGGAACTTTTAACCTCCTGACCTGCCAGGGGGACCAGGGAGGCTAGAGATGAAATAAGAATCTCACTGGTTCAGAGGGACCCTGACAAAGCTGGACATGAAGGTTAAAGACACTTCCTGTTGCTGAGCACACTGCTGTGCTAGAGAAGAGTGTCTAGGTTCCCCAGGAACACAGGAGCTCTGCCTCTTTAAATCTTACTCTATACCAAGACCTGGCCTTCATGTCCTTCAGCTTGACTGTTTCTGAGTTCCATCCTTTAAGATAAAACTGTAATGATTCCTATTCATTTGTCTAGCAAATTTTTGAACCTGAAAGAGTTGTAGGAAACCCTACATTTGTAACTGGTTTTTCAGAAGTACTGTGTTTCCCACAAGACTTGTGGCTGGTGTGTGAAGTGTGACAGAGGGGGGAGTCTGGTGAAATTTACCTTTTTTTGGTTTTTTTGAGACAGGGTTTCTCTGTAGCTTTGGAACCTGTCCTGAACTAGCTCTTGTAGACCAGGCTGGCCTTGAACTCACAGAGATCTGCCTGCCTCTGCCTCCCAAGTGCTGGGATTACAGGCGCACGCCACCACCGCCTGGCTGTTTTTTTTTTTTTTTTTAAGATTTATTTATTTATTATGTACACAGCATGTATGACTGCAGGCCAGAAGAGGGCACCAGATCTCATTACAGCTACCATGTGGTTGCTGGGAATTGAACTCAGGACCTCTGGAAGAGCAGTCAGTGCTCTTAACCTCTGATCCATCTCTCCAGCCCCTGTTTTTTTGTTTTTTAAAGACAAGGTTTTACTGTGTAGCTTTAGAGCCTGTCCTGGATCTCATTCTGTAGACCAGGCTGGCCTCGAACTCTCAGAGATCCACCTGCCTCTGTCTCCCAAGTGCTGGGATTAAAGGCGTGTGCCACCACCGCCCACCTGAAATTTACCTTGTAAAAGTATATTTATTCATGCATTTTATGTATGAGTTGTCTTTCTTCATGCACATCAAAGAGGGAATCGGATCCCATTACAGATGATTGTTAGCCACCACGGTTGTTAGCCACCATGTGGTCACTGGGAATTGAACTTAGGACCCATTGAAGAACACAGTCAAGTTTCTCTAGCCTCAGAAGTTTACTGTTTAATTTGTGAGATCTACACTAACTTCAAAATGTTATTGTTAATGAGTGACATTCACTTGCTTGGTGTCAGAGATTGCTGTTGTGACATATGTGATAAACTTTGACATATACCTACATGTAAACGTGTGTGTGTGTGTGTGTGTGTGTGTGTGTGTGTGTACGTGTGCGTGTGCGTGTGCGCGTGCGTGCGTGCGTGCGTGTCTGTCTGTCTCTGTGTGTTCTTGGTGTCACTACTACCATCATGATGGTTGAATGCCTGTCATCACCGGAAATTTTACCTATTTCTCCTTTAGTCTTTTCGGCTCTCTGTCAGACTCATCATATTTTAAAGATTAATATATGTAATTAATTGCCTCTATATATTCTTTTAATTGCCACATAGCATTCTTTTGTATGAGTATGCCATACAAGAGTATAACATTTTTGTTTGTTTTTGTAATAAAATCATTCTGTGGAGCCTTGCCCTAGAGCTGTATGTAGAATAGGTGGCCTTAAACTCACAGAAATACCTCTGCCTCTGGAACACTGGAACTAAAGGCATATACCACTATGGCCAGCTGTCATTTACTTTTTTGATGAACAGATATGTCCAGTTTTGAGATTTAAAATGTTTTATTTTTTAAAATTATATGTAGAATGTTTGCCAGCATGTTATGTCTTTCTACCACATGTGTGCAAAGCATGTGGATGCCTATAGAGGACTTTGAATCCTTGTTGGGGAATATTATTTTAAGGTGTATTACTTTTGTTTATGTTGCATTTGTTTAACTCTGTGAAGCTGTGTTACTGTGCCTGTCTAAAATACCTGATGGTCTAATAAAGAACTGAACAGCCAATAGTGGGGCAGGAGGAAGGATAGGCGGGGCTGGCAGGCAGAGAGGATAGATAGGAGAAATCTGGGAGAAAGATCAAGGAATGAGAGAGGAAGGAGGAGGGCATCAGGGGCCAGCCACCCAACTACACAGCCAGCCATGGAGTAAGAGTACGATTTACAGAAGTAGGAGAACAGGAAAAGCCCAGAGGCAAAAAGTAGACAGGATAATTTAGGTTAAGAACAGCTGGCAAGAAACAAACCAAGCTAAGGCCGGGCATTTAAAATTTAGAATAAACCTTCATGAGTAATTTATTTGGGAGCTTGGGTGGCAGAGGCGCCCCCCCCCCCCCCCCCCCCCCCAAGAGCAAAACCATCAAACAGCAGACAAAGTCCCTAAAACTGGAGTTACAGATAGTTGTGAGTTGCCACGTGGGTGCTGAGAATTGAATTCAGGTCCTCTAAGAAGAATAGCAGTGTCTTAGTTACAGTTACTGAACCATTTTTTCAACCCTGATTTTAAGATAGTTTTAATATGCTGTTAATAAAAATTTGTTCATGAGGTTTTTGTTTTTTAAGATAGGGTGTCTCTAATAACCCTGGCTGTCCTGGAACTCTCTTTGTAGACCAGACTGGCTTCAGACTCAGAGATCTGCCTGCCTCATGCTGGGATTAAAGGTGTGCACCATCACCCCCAGCTTGCTTGTTCATGAACTTTTATGTGATGTAGTTAAGTATTTAAAGGTGGTCTGGGTATAGTAAGATGCTGTGTAGTTCCAGACACTTAGGAATCTAAGGCAGAGCAGTGGCTTGAGACAGGGGGTACAGGGCCGATTGGATAAGTCCCTGTTTTATATTTTAGTTTTGAACTGTTTAGGAAGCCCCCTGGCAGTGGAACTGGGACCTGTCCTTGTTGCATGAGCTGGCTTTTTGGAACCTAGGGCCTATGCTGAGACACTTTACCTTGGTGTAGGGAGGAGGGGACTGGACATGCCTCAACTGAATCTGCCAGGCTGGGTTCACTCCCCAGGGGAGACCTTGCCCTTGAGAAGGTGGGAATACAGGGTGGATTGGGGGAGAAGGCTGGTGGATGGGAGGAGGGAGGACAGGGGAATCTGTGGCTAATATGTAAAATTAAATTAATTATAAAATAAAAGTATTTTAAAAAGAAAAAAAAGAAAAGGGGTCTTGTATACATGAGGCTGGCATAACTGATTGGTTATGTAGTCAAGGATGACTTGTAATGATTCTGCTTCTACTTCTGAACACCACCTTATGTAGTTGGATTTTCCTTTGGGTCATAAGTTCATAAAAAAAATGACACAGAGGCTTAATTATGAAAGCTCAGCTGATAGCATAGGCTTCTTTCTAATTAGCTCTTATAAGTTAAATTAGCCCATTTTCTTGTTTGGTTTCTCGAGACAGGGTTTCTCTGTGTAGCTTTGCGCCTTTCCTGGATCTTGCTCTGTAGACCAGGCTGGCCTCCAACTCACAAAGATCTGCCTGCCTCGGCCTCCCAAGTGCTAGGATTAAAGGTGTGTGCCACCTCCGCCCGACCTAAATTAGCCCATTTTCATTAATTTACTTTCTGCCTCATGGCTTTTACCTCATCTCTGTAGTGCTCATCATGTTTGCTCTTCATCTGGCTGGCTATTCTGCCTTCTTCCTAGAGTTCTCTCTGTCCAGAAGTCTCATATATATATGCATACACCTCCTGCCTAGGTATTGGCCATTTAGCTATTTATTTATGTTCGTTTTTTTGAGATAGGGTTTTGCTGTGTAGCTTTGGAGCTTGTCCTAGAACTCAGTCTGTAGACCAGGCTGGCCTGGAACTCACAGAGATCCACTTACCTCTGCCTCCTGAGTGCTAGGATCAAAGGCATGTGCTACCACAGCCCAACCTAGCTTTTTATTAAACCAATTGCAGTGACATATCTTTACACAATATAATCAAATGTCTCTCAACTTTTCCCCCTTTTTGTCTAAATAAAAAGGAAAGGGTTTTAACTCTAACATAGTAAAACTAAAAGAACAATTATCGGGCTGGAGAGATGGCTCAGAGGTTAAGAGCACTAGCTGCTCTTTCAGAGGTACTGAGTTCAATTCCCAGCAACCACATGATGGCTTACAACCATCTATAATGAGATCTTGTGCCCTCTTCTGGCTTGTAGGCAAACATGCAGACAGAATACTGTGTACATAATAAATAAATAAATCTTAAAAAAAAAAAAAAAAGAACAATTATCAGGTAAGGATTACATTTATAATGTCCTACCTTGTCTTGGCAAAGTTCAGCAGATACTTTCCTTTGTGACCTGTTTGTTCAGTTTGGACTGCTGTCAGTAGTCGAGGCAAGGGCAGTTTCTTTGCCTAGTTGGTATCTTTGCTATAAAGAAAGCAAACTCCATATGGAAGTTCTTTAACGCCCATCATCGTTTTTTTGAAGTAAATTGGTGCTGCCAGGAACAGATGTGTCTCACTGTCAAGAAAAGCCTTGGGCTATTAATACATTTTAGTTTATTTATTTATTTGTTTGTTTGTTTGTTTATTTATTTTGGTTTTTCGAGACAGGGTTTCTCTGTAGCTTTGGAGCCTGTCCTGGACTAGCTCTGTAGACCAGGCTGGCCTCGAACTCACAGAGATCTGCCTGGTTCTGCCTCCTGAGTGCTGGGATTAAAGACTTATGCCACCACTGCCCGGCTTTATTCTTTCTTTTTTCTTTTCTCTTTCTTTCTTTTTTTTTTGTTTTGTTTTGTTTTGTTTTTGAGACAGGGTTTCTCTGCAGTTTTGGTGCCTGTCCTGGATCTCACTCTAGACCAGGCTGGTCTGGAACTCACAGGATCCACCTGCCTCTGCTTCCTGAGTGCTGGGATTAAAGGCGTGCAACTGCCCAGCTCATTTTCTTTTTTTTAAGCCTATAAACATTGTTAAATACAGTATAACTTGTTTAGAGTCTTTTTTTCCATGTCTGAACCTGCTTTACTGTGAATCTATAATCTTTTTTGTCTGAGCAGAACCTTTTTTTTTTTTTTTTCCTGGAACTGAGGACCAAAGCCAGGGCCTTGTGCTTGCTAGGCAAGCGCTCTACCCCACTGAGCTAAATACCCAACCCCCCAGCAGAACCTTAAACCACTGTGCAGTTTTTTTCATGGAGTGCTGGCCGCTCAAGCCTGCAAACAGTGGCTGGGAGAGGTGTCTTTGTACTGAAGCCTGCATGACAGACTGTGGAACTAAGAAGCCATGTTTGACTCCATGTTTTTGTGTGTGTTTGTAACCCTTTTTTAAAGCTTTCTCATGTCCTATGTGGAAATATATGCCCCATGTTGGGTGCCATATGTAGTCAGACTTTCCTTTGGGCTGCCAGCTCACGAAGACTTATTCTTAATTTATAAACGCTTGGCTAATAGCTTAGGCTTGTTTCTTTCATCTCCATCTCCTCTTCCTCCTTTTTCCCAAGATAGGGTTTCTCTGTGTAAATTTCCTAGCTGTTCTGGAACTCGCTTTGTAGATCAAGCTGGCCTCGAACTCAAAGGATCTGCCTGCTTATGCTGTCCAAGTGCTGGGATTAAAAGCATGTCCCACCACCGCCCAGTCTTAGGCTTGTTTCTAATTGACTCTTATAAACTTAACTCATTTTTATTAATTTACTTTCTACCTCATGGCTTTATTACCCCATCTCCATATTTCCCATCCTATTTGCTCTGCATCCAGCTAGTGACTCTGCCTTCTTCCTAGAGTTTTCTCTGTCCAGATCCCTGCTATACCTCCTGCCTAGCTGTTGGCCATTTAGCTTTTTATTTAACCAGTCACAGTGACATCTATACAGAATGTAATCAGATATCTTGCAACAATCATGTTGGGTTTGTGTATGCTGGAGATTGAACCTAAAGCTGTGCATGCTAGGCAAGCTCTCTTCTAGCTATGTTACACCTCCTTTTTTCTTTTCTTTTTCCTTCCTCCCTTTCTTCATTTATTGTTTGAACTTAACTATTAAGTGTATTTCATAATTTTTTAAGTTTTATGTGTATGTATGTTTTACTGCTTGCATGTATCTATGTGTATACCATATATGTGTCTGGTGCCTGCAGAGGCCATAAGAGGGCGTTGGATTCCCTGAAACTGGAGTTATACTTGGTTGTGAACTGAGCCGTGTGGGTGCTTTCTGCCAAACTCAGGCCCTCTATAAGAACAGTAAGTGCTCTTAACACCAAGCCGTCTCTAGCCCCTGTGTCTTCCTTTCACTGAAGTTATCCACAGTAATACCATTTTACTTTAGCCAGTGTATGTTTCCTTTGGGAGCGGGGGCTTGAGACAGGTCTCTCTACATAGCCCTGGCTTTTCACTCACTGTGTAGGCCAGGCAGGCCTTGTATTCACAGAGATCCATATGCCATTCCTCCCAAGTGCTGGGATTAAAGGTGTGGTCCACCACCCCCAGCTAATTTTTTTTTTTTTCGAGACAGGGTTTCTCTGTGTAGCTTTGTACCTTTCCTGCAACTCGCTCTGTAGACCAGACTGGCCTCGAACTCACAGAGATCCACCTGCCTCTGCCTCCCGAGTGCTGGGATTACAGGCGTGTGCCACCACCGCCCAGCTTCTTCTTTTTTTTTTTCTGACTCAAGGTTTCTCTGTGTAGTCCTGACTGTCCTGGAACTCACTCTGTAGACCACCAGCCTAGAACTCAGAGATCCGCCTGCCTCTAACTCAGAGATCCGCCTGCCTCTGCCTCAGAAGTGCTGGGATTAAAGGCGTGGTCTACCACTGCTCGTCCCATTTTCATACTGAATAGACAGCTCACATACTACCTCCTTACAGAACGCACTGTAAAACCACAGTAATCAGACCTGGGAACAGGCTCAGTGGTCAAAGCCCTTGCTGGGCAATGGTGAAGACTGGGAGTTTGGGTCCCCAGACCTCATGTAAGTGCCAGGTATACATGGCCACCAGCCTGTAATTCCAACTTCAGATGGCCAAATCTTGGGATCACCAAAGCAAGCTGGCTAGCAAGACTAGCCATTTCAGCAAGCTCTAGGTTTGATTGAGACCCTGTCTCAAAGGAAAAGGTAGAAGAGCAACAGAGAATGATTATCAATGTTAACCTTTCTTTGTTCAACACATGTATATGCATCTACCCTTATCCATGTGCACTCACACATACCCCTCTGAAAATTTCCAAACATGCATACACATGTATAGTACACCCACCCACACATGGAGAAATAACAAAACTACAGTAATCAAAACTATGGTACAGATACAAATAACAGGGCAATAATAGTTTAGAAAAATAGTCCTGCCATAATATACTACCATTAGTCTTTTTAAACAACAACAAAAAGTCAGAACAACTCAAGGGAGCAAAAAAATGGGCTTATAGTAGTAGTGGTGGTGGTGGTGGTGGTGGTGGTGGTGGTGGTGGTGGTGGTGGTGGTGGTGTGTAGCATTGTTACCATGGTGCTTGACAAAAAAACTTCCAGTACATGTAGAAATTAACCCCAAGACAAATGTAGAGCCTAAAACTATAGAACTTAATTAGGAAACTTAGAAGAAAACTTTGCAGCTTGATTGTCAAAGATTTCTTAATACAGTAAACAAAAACCTTTAGAAAGGAAGAAAATATTAACTTTCTATTGAACCTATGCCTGGTGTGGTGGTACAGACCTTTAATCCCAATACTGTAGTTCTGGGCTGTTTCTCCAGCTGTCTCAGAATTTGCTGAGCTTTTCTGTTCCGTGTATAACCCACACACATGAAAAAAAAAAAAGGGAAAATAAAAACCAGCTACTGTAATCAAAACTATGGTACAGTGTTTGGGATTTAGCTCAGTGGTAGAGCGCTTGCCTAGCAAGCACAAGGCCCTGGGTTCCATCCTCAGCTCAAAAAAAAAGAAAAAAAGAAAAAGAAAAAAAAAATAACAACTATGGCACAGATACATAAACCATAGGAGGAATATAAGAAAGAGGGTTCATCTTACAGCTCAATTTTAGAAAACAGGCATGAACCTGTTTTCCTGCACATGGTCTTGGTGAGGGCTCATTTCCTAGGGCTTTTTTCCCCAAGTGGCTTTTGCAGTTTAGACAGAGAAGCTTTCTGACCTGGGAGTTGGATTGGCAGAGGGACATTGCTGCCTCGATATGCTAGTGCTTACAGCCCCAGCTCCATCAAGCTAGCTAACGTCCCTCCAGTCAGTCCATCATGGCTGTACCCAAACCCGTTGTGGGAAAGAACTCCACTAGATTGAAAGATGATGAGGGATTGTTTGTTTTTGTTGCTGTGATAAAATAAAAAAACACCATCGCCATAAAGCAACTTGGGAAGGAAGCTTACAGTTCCATACTGTAGTCCATCATCAAAAAGTTGGAAGTGCAGGAACTTAAGGCAGAAGCAGAGATCATGGAGTAATGCTGTTTCCTGGCTACTTTATTATATTATCCAGAACTACCTGCCTGGGGATGGCACCTCCCTCAGTGAGCTGGGTGCTTCCACATCAATCAGGAAAGCGCCCTATAGACTTGCTTACAGGCCATTCCTTTGGAGGCATTTTCTAGTTAAGATTTTCACCCCTGGGTTAGAGATGGTTAAGTGGTTAAGAACTCTGCCTGTTCTTGAAGAAGACCTAGCTAGGTTCAGTTCCCAGCACCCACATGACTGCTCTTAACTGCCCCGTAACTTCACTTCCGGAGAATCCAATGCCCTCTTCTGGCCATTGAGGGTATCATGAGTACAGATACATGTACAGGCGAAACACTAATACATGCAAAAGTAAATAAATAGAATTAAAAAAATTAATATTCTTCCTAGATGAATGTAATTTGTGTCTAGTTGACATAAAATCTATCTAGTTCAGTATGGTAGTTAGTCTTCAAGGTTGCCCCAAATGGTATCTGTGTGTAGTGCTTTCTAACACAAGAGTAGATCTGACCTCAGTAACTGGGAGGATATTGCAGAAGTCACTTGATTTACAGCTACCTAGAGAGGCCATGGAGAGAACCTCACTTCTTTTGTGCAGTTAGAGCCATGTGGATATGAGCTATTACTGAAATATCATGCAGACTTATTCAAGGCTTCAAATGGCATTTTTGTCATAGTGCAGCCCCTTGAGAAATTCCAAGCTGTGAACCACTTGGCTTAAGCCATGTTCCCAATACTAACTGCATGATAAATACATAATTATTGTTTCTAGGAGCTTCATAGGAGGGAGGTATATTTTTAGATAGCAATAGTTGAAAGTACACACCTTTCATGTGTACTTTTAAAAGTAGAAACAAGATTGAGTCTTGCTATGCACCCCAAACTGACTTTGAGTTAGCTCTGTTGTTCAGGTTGGCCTCAAACTCAGCATAAGTTATTTATAATTAAAACTTTCCATCAGGAATACTATATGAAACATTTAAATATGGTGGTTTTTGTTTATTTGTTTTTTAAAGATTTATTTATTTATTTATTATGTATATAGTGAGTGTTCTGCCTGCAGGCCAGAAGAGGGCACAAGATTTCATTGTAGATGGTTGTGAGCCACCATGTGGTTGCTGGGAATTGAACTCAGGACCTTTGGAAGAACAGCCAGTGCTCTTAACCTCTGAGCCATCTCTCCAGCCCAAAATAAATATGGTTTTGTATTATACAAAGGCAAATAAGATTTCAAGCGAAGAAGGTTTAAGGAGCCTGTAAAATTCAACTTTGATTATAAAATGAAAATGATAGAAAGATGCTAAATATTTGATCAGTTGTGTATATGGGGGTCAAAACCTTTTTAATTAAGTTACATTTGAGTAATGAAATCAAGCATGTTGACATATATGTGTAGTCTCAACTGCTTGAGAATCCAAGGAAGAAGTTGGGAGAATCACTTGACGCCAGGAGTTTGGTTCTGCTCTGACAACTTAGCAAGATGTCATCTAAATAAATAATTCAATACGATCACTAGTGGATGTTTTCAAGTTTTTATAAGAAAATATAGTGTAAAAAACACATAATGTGGGCCGGGCGGTGGTGGCGCACGCCTTTAATCCCAGCACTCAGGAGGCAGAGGCAGGTGGATCTCTGTGAGTTTGAGGCCAGCCTGGTCTCCAAAGTGAGTTCCAGAAAAGGTGCAAAGCTACACAGAGAAACCCTGTCTTAAAAAACAAAACAAAACAAAAACAACAACAAAAAAACAGATAAAATGTCTGAGTAATCTACAAGATGCTTCTTGTTTTTTATTAGTTTCTTTGACTATACTTTTCATGATTATGATCCTTTTTTCAGTATGTGGGAGTGGGTGTGCATGCTTCTGTGGTGGTTGGGAATGAACCCAAGACCTGTGCTCTAGCACTGACATACACATCCCCAGCTCCCTTTTCCCAGACTTAAAAAAGGAAGGGGAGGAGGGACACCTCTTTCTGATTCCTAAGTGTTATGGGTTGGTCATTTTATTTATTTATTCATTCATTCATTCATTCATTCATTTATTTTTCTTACAGATGGTAGTGAAAACTTTTATGGACATGGATCAGGATTCAGAAGATGAAAAGCAACAGTATCTCCCTCTAGCCTTGCATCTCGCATCTGAATTCTTTCTCAGGAACCCTAATAAAGATGTGCGCCTTCTCGTAGCATGTTGTTTGGCTGATATATTTCGAATCTATGCCCCAGAAGCTCCATATACTTCCCATGATAAACTTAAGGTAAATACAATGTTTTACAAAAAAGTTACTTTTATTTTTGTCACATAAGCATGGTTTCTGACCACAGGTTTCATATAATTATCACATACAGACATCACTAGTACAGAATGAGGCTTTGGAAGGTAAAGATCAGAGCTCGTCCTAGTCTGTTCCTATTTAACCTTCCTGGTAGTCCCCAGAAAACCCAGTCGGATAGATGGAAGCTTAAGTAGCGGCTTAATGATAATTTGTGAAACAGTAATATACTAGAATTTACACATTGAAATAACTTTTCCCCTTACAGGTTATTAAATAGTGGATATTCAGAACTGCTCGTTTTGGTGGTTCTACTTTTTTTCTAAACAGTTAAAAATAATTATTAAAGTGAACTATTGAACTGATTTTATATTGTTTAAATTCTTGGGAAATTTGTAAACTTTAGAAAATTAGAAAACGGCTTTTTTATTATTTATGTATATGTGCGTGCATGAGTATGTGTACTGCATTCATGCAGATGTCGGCAGAGATAGGAGGAGGATGTCGGGTTTTCTCAAACGAGTTGCAGGTGGTTTGAGCCACCAGATGTGGGTGCTGGGACCCAAACTCAGGTTCTCTAGAGGAGCAGCAGGTGCTTTTTTATCCGTCGATCCACCACCCCTTTTAAGTACAGTCAGTATCACCCTGTGGTTTCTCTTCCCATACTTTCAGTCACTTGTGATCAACCCAGGTATTAGATGGGAAATACCACAAATAACAGTTCACAAAGTGTCAGTTTGGTAGGACCATAATGAAGTTCACGGTCAGCTTTATTCCTCTTGAGACATGTGCCGGCTGCCTGTGAGTCACTTAGTGGCTGCCTTTGTTAGCTGAGAGCTGGAGTCGCATCCTAGTGTTTATGTTTAAGTCATCTGTACTTTAGTAATGACCCTTTATAACTTTGTAACTTTATAACATTGTTTTATTTTATGGTTATTTTTGATCATGTTTTAAGTACCTGGTTTATAGACTAAACTATCATGACTATGTGTGTAAGGAAAAAACAAAATACATGTAGATTATAAGCATCCACGGTAAGGATTACAGCAAAACAAGTCATTTTGTATCATACTAGTGCTCTTTGGAATGGATGTAAACGTCTAATGGAAGCATACTAAGGAATAAAGCACCACCATCAGTCCTCAGCTTAATGTCTTGCCTTTGTTCCAAATGGCTTTTTTGTCACACATCAAATTCAAAACCACGGGCTGGAAACTACTTGGTTACATGTCAGAAGTAGAATAGACTCATTCAACTTCTCTAAAAAATGAAGATAGTAGTTTTCCATGATGTGATGTAGAGACAGCAAGTGACCAAAAGCTCTACAATTAGAGGAGAGTGTGTAAGTTAAAAGGTGAATGTTCTCAGATAGATGTCCTAAAATATGCAGGAGAAGTACATCTTTAGCTTTACTTCCAAAGGATGTTGTTTGTTCTAATCTTTTCCAGTCATTTAAAATAATGGAATGGGCTGTCCCGCAGGGAAACGTTCTTTATTGTAGTTTGTAATTACTTTTATATATCTATACCTCTATATGTAGATATAGATATGCACTTAGTGTATTGCAAAAATGATAAGTAATAGTGTCTAAGCTAATATATTTTTCATTTTTTTTATTTCTTTAACAGGACATATTTCTCTTTATTACCAGACAGTTAAAAGGTTTGGAGGATACAAAGAGTCCACAGTTTAATAGATACTTTTATTTATTAGAGGTAACAGTAATACTTTATTTAATAAATATAATTTCATGTAGTTGCAAATTCTTAAAATTATACTATAAAGTAAAACTTCTATGTATAACTTAATAAATTCTTACATTTCATAAGGAAAATATCTCTATGTTTCCTCCTGTCTTAAAAAGATAAGTATATCCAGTGGGAAAAAAATTTGATATTTTACTTTCATTCCTAATCTAAAAATGAATTTTCACTACTTCTGAAATTTTATAACTGTATATATATTTGTAATAACTCCTAACTATTCAGTACTTTTCAACTTGAGAAAGTTGATGCTGCCAGATTGGAATGATTTATAATTTATAATTGTGTACATTGAGTCTTTGTAGACTTTAAACAATTCTACTTGTAAAAACTAAATTGAGTGTGCTTTTGTATAACAGTTCTGAATATATGTGATTAACCAATTATTTTTATTTATTGATTTAAGAATTTAGCTTGGGTTAAATCATATAACATCTGCTTTGAGTTGGAAGATTGCAATGAAATTTTTATTCAGCTTTTTAGGACTCTCTTCTCAGTAATCAAGTAAGTTTGTTGTTTTTTTTTTTAAAGCTTTTTTATTGTGTGTATTCTGTATATAAATGTACTCTAATATATAAACTAAACTCTTCAGATTTCTAGGGAATTTTTTTCTAAGACTATTTAAGACAAAGGGGGAAATGTTAAACAAGTCCTGCTGTTTGAAAGCTGTCCTTATCATTGTTTTAATGATGAGACAGGAGCTACTTTATATCTCTGAGAGACCTTGAACTTCTGTAGCCAGGTTGGCCTCAAACTTGTAGTGGTCTTCTGCCTTAGCCTCCAGAGTGATTGGATTATTAGGATTGAGCCAGCATGCCTGATGTTACACTACCTTTTAAATTTATGGTATAGATTAATTGGTTGACTTTTCTGTGTCTTTTTATGTGTTTGAGCCTAAATATGATTAGAGGATCATAAAACAGTTTTTGCAGTTTAAAAAAAAAATTGACAATTGTGTACATATATACGTTGATCATATTCACCCTCAGGATACCCACTTTTTGTCCTTTTTAACCCCCCATCCCTTGGTAATCCACTGCGTCTTGCTAGTACTTCCTGCTGGAATATTTAAGTCTTAGTTGGCATGATCTTGTGCTGGTAACCATAGAGAGTGAGTTCATGGGTGCCGTGGCTGTGCCGTGTTCAGGAGATAGTATCCACAGCACTCCTCCCCTCCTGCCGTAATCTTTCCATCCTCTTCCGTGTTCTTCCTCGGGTCTCAGTTGGAGAGGGCAGTGAATGGTACAGGTATTTCATTTACAGCTGGGCATGCAGACAGCACTCGTTCTGAGCACCCGACCAGTCATGAGTCTGCATTACTGTTGTGTACTTTAGCCGCCTCTCTGGCCAAGGTTTAGAGCAGAACTGACCTATGGCTATCAACATGAACTTTAGGACATGGTTTGACCACATAGCCATTCAGCAAAACAAGGGGAGTAGGTTCTCATCACCAATCACCCCCATGGCCCAATACTGGGCATGTAGTCTCTCCCGTGGAACAGGCCTCAATCAGAAAGTGGTTGCTACCCTCACTCGTAATTTTCACTTCACCCTTGTAGCTGTGGGGCTTGTCAGTGCTGTGGCATTCAGGGTTCATTTACCACTGTGTAATAACACAGGTGACCTTTCTCTCCAGATGCTTGTATAGTACCTGCTGCCTCTATGAAAGCTAGTTTTCCTGTCAGTTCCGACTTGATTTCTCTAAAGGCCCTGCAACCAAAGTATATTTGTCTCCAGGGGTGGTTCTAGTGGACAATCAGGAGCAATGGAAGTGGTCTGTGTTATGGGATGCGGGGACACTCTTTGGCCTCAAAGAACTAAAAGGGAGGTGAAAACACCTTGTTTTGAAGAAACTTACCCAGTAGAAACAGTGGCATCATTGTAGTGTAAATGGCATAAGACATGAAACAGTGAAGTGCTTTCTGTGCATCATTGATGTTGAAAAGAGCAGATTAGTCCATTGCTTACTAACTTTGATAATGTCTACTTTTTGGATGGAGCATGCATATATGTAACATGTATTTTGTGAAATTGTCAGGATGGAATCTAGGGAATACTAGGCAAATGCTCTACCACTGAACTACAGCCCTGACTCTTGAAAGTCATAAACATTGCTTAAATCAACTTTTTATAGAATAGAGAAACTAATAGAAGAAAATAAATCAGTGGGCTGGAGACATGGCTCAGAGGTTAAGAGCACCACTGCTCTTCCAGAGGTTTTGAGTTCAATTTCCAGCAACCACATGGTGGCTCACAACCATCTACAATGGGATCTGGTGCCCTTTTCTGGTGTGCAGACAGAACACTGCATCCACAGTCAATCAATCAATCAATCAATCAATAAATACTTAAAAAGTATTTTAAAAAATAGTGCTTCAACAGATAAATGAGTATATAAAAGTAAGCCCCCCCCGGGGGGGGAATCAGTATAGTTACTGGTGAGGAGATAGATGAGTCCAAACTGATTTCAGTCTAGTAGTTTATTCATACCCAACATCTGTGAGATGTGTCTTAAAGTATTATATGCAAATATGTCTTATGTTAATTTTAAATTCTCTACCACATTAAGATATGTAGGAAGAAGCAATTGAAATTCATTTTATTAATTCATTATAGCCAAAAAAATTAACCTTTCATTATATGGCTCTGTCAGGTTGCATATTAGAGAGTATATTTCTAGAACTTTTTCCTTTCTCCTTTGGTATGTTGAAGATTTGGTATTAACCTAAAGTAGACAGATTTGGTTAGTCCAAAGTTAGAAGCTAAAACATTTAGATCTTAAGAGCTTCCTGTTGCATTTTTACTGCCAGCAAGCCATTGGAATAAGTGATAGAAACCTTTATATTAATTAACTTTTTTATGTATAACAAAACATACTAGGAACTTGATCATATGAGAAGTCATTTCCAGCCCGTGATTCTGCTTGGTAGTTAGTCTGGTCTGGATTCTTTGCTGTGTTTGTAGTTATTTAGCAGGACACCTGGCAGTTGGTTGAAATAATGGAACAATAAAATCTCGTCTTTCATCACCCAGCAGGCTGGCCCCAGCATCTTCATTCACTGACTAGGCTTCAAAATTGCCAAGAAAGGCAAGCTCTACAATAGTAGAACCTGGTAATCCTTTAGTAGCTTCTGCCTAATCAGCCAAGCAAGATGTATAGGCAAACCCAGATTAAAGGATTGGCCAGATAGTTGTTTTTTGTTTGTTTGTTTTTCAAGACAGGGTTTCTCTGTGTAGTTTGGGAGCCTTTCCTGGAACTCACTTTGAAGCCCAGGCTGGCCTCGAACTCACAGAGATCCGCCTGGCTCTGCCTCCCCAGTGCTGGGATTACAGGCATGCGCTGCTGCCACCACCACCACCACCACCTGGCTTGGTCAGATAGTTTATCCATGGTTCCTCATGGATGGAACATCATTGTAAAGTGACATACAGGAACAATTTGTGGGGAGTGACTCCGTTGGTAAAGTGCTTGTTTCACAAGCGTGAGGACCTGAGTTTGAACCATAGAACCTCTGTAGAAAAGGTAGGCTCCATGGCACAGGTGTGTAATCTCAACGCTGGATAAGTAGAGACAGGCAGAATTTAGTGCTCCAGCCAGCCAGCCAGCTTGGTGAGTCACAGTGAGAGACTTGGCTGCCTCCCACAAAAGTGAGGACTGTGGCTTGTGAGGATTGACACCTGAATTTGTCCTGTCTTTAACACATGCTCAAATGTGTATGAATGTATACACATAGGCACATTTGTAACCACTGCTTGTGTTGTGCCTGCATTTCACAGGCTCTCCTTTTGAAGTTTGGCTCCTGTCTCTGACAGCTTGTGAAGTCACTGACTTGTTCCTCCTATAGTCTTCTCCACACAAAACCTCCAGCTACTTTTTGTTGTTGTTGATTCACTTCAGGAAATCTGATTATGATATATTGTAGAACTTTTCTTCTGGCTTTGGTTTGGTTTGGGTTTTGTACTTGGGGCTCCTTGAGTATCTAGACTCCAGGGCGTATCTTTTGATTACTCTTCCAAACTCTCATAGAAAGTCCAAAGGTTATTCATTCTCCAGATGCAAGGAATTTATTCACCTGCATGTGATGATCATCAAGCACTTGATTCTTTGGGTTTGATTTCTGAGTAATTCTTTGCTCACTGATTACTCAACTCTATACGCCTTATTCTGTGTGCACCCAGGAAGAACCATTAGGGTCCACTAGGGCTGATTTTCCTGGGCTAACAACCGCCTGTTAACTTACTGAGAACTATGAAAGTACTGTTTTTTTCCTTCATCAGTGTGTGCATGATAACCAATATCAGAACACTGTTGTTTCTATATCTTTCTCAGTTTTCAGTTGTTTCAGATACAGGGCAAATCACTGTGGTCACTGCATCCAGCTGCCAGTAAAATAAACTGACCTGGATTGGTGAAATCTTTAAAATAATTTGTTTTTGAGATAGGTTCTCATCAGGTATCCCTGGCAGGTCTAGAACTCATTATGTAGCCCAGGTTGGCCTTGAATTCACAGAGATCGATCGGCCTGCTTCTCAGCACTAGAGAGGCTGAGGTAGAAGGAATGTCACAAGTTTGAGGCTAGCCTGGGCTACAGCAGTGAATTCCAGACCAGCCTGGACTACAGAATGAAATTTTATTTTAAAAATACAATAAATGCTGGGCATGGTGATGCATGCTTTTAGTCCCAGCACTTGAAAGGCAGGGGTAGGCAGATCTCTGAGTTTGAGGCCAGCCTGGTCTACAGAGCTAATTTCAGGTCAGCTGGGGCTACACAGAGAAACCCTGTCTCAGAAAATAAAACAACAACAACAAAACAAATACTGGACAGGAAAAAGATGGCTTAGTAGTTAGGAATGCTTTCGGCTCTATCAGGACTCAAGTGTATTTTACATCAGGTGGCTCACAACTGCCTATTGTTGTGTTTGAAAAACAGTGAGAAAGAGTCACGTCATACAATAGGGCTCACTTGGTAGGTTTGTAGGAAGAGGGGAGAGAAGGGGATGAGAGAGAAGGGAGAGAAAGAGATGGAGGCGCCTTTTATAGCGAATGCACACAGGAGGTGCTCCTAGTGCACCTATAACTCCAGCTCCACAGGAATTCAACATCGGCTTCTGACCTCTGTGAGTGCCCACACACATGTGGTATACATGTAAACAAACCCAAAATAAATTAAAAAATGAAATAAATTTTTGGATGAGTAAATAAATGAATGCCTCCCAAGTGCTGGGATTAAAGGCATGCATCGCCAAACTTGGCCAGGGAAAATTTTTTAGTCTCTTTCATCTGTCTTCCTTGTACTCTTGCTTTCCTTCCCTTGAGGATATATGGATCTGAGAACCAAGCACTCAGATTTGTGTGTGTGTGTGCGCGTGTGTTTCATCAAGCTTACTATCTATACTCTCCAACTCATTCCCCTGCCCCACACACTAGACAGAGAATTGTGCCAGTTGGTGTTTTAAAGTGTGTAAGATATTTTGGAGAGTACACACAAAAGGACTGTCTTTCTAAACATTGTAGGAAACTATATCAGTGTGACAAATACCCCCCAAACTTTCAAAAGCTTCCATGTTTTCATCATTAAATGCTAGATGAGTTTTTTTTTTTTTTTTTTTTGGAGCTGAGGATCGAACCCAGGGCCTTGCGCTTGCTAGGCAAGTGCTCTACCACTGAGCTAAATCCCCAACCCCAAGTTAATTATTTTTTTGTTGTTGTTTCAAGAAAAATTTTAAAGCACTTTAGATAATTCAATCTTTCAATTTTGTTTTAAACTTCTGTATTTATACTATAGAATATAGTTACATCGTTCTGTAGAGTGTACATTTTGAAGGGATTTCTTTATTGTGAGTATGTGAATATATGGGTAAGTGACTTGTAGAATACTCCATTAGAAATTAGGGTGATGTTTGTTTAGAGTACTTTATAATAACATGGTTCAGTTATTGCAGGAGGCCTTGAGAGGGAGTAAATATGACAGCTGAAATTTCTTTGTCCTTGTCAGCATGGTTCCCTCAAGTAAAAATCTTTAACACCTCAGATTGTTGATGCTCTACTGTGATTGAATGTAGGGCTTCCTGTGTGCTAAGTGTTCTGCCACTGGGCTGTATTTCCCATTCACTCTCTCCCTAGAGAGAATCTTATTTTTATTTGTTCAACTGGCTTTAAGCTATGATTTACCATACTCAGTCTCCTGAGTCACTAGGATTATAGATAGGCCTTTTGCCTCTAGGTCCTGAGATTATTGCTTTAAAGTGGAAATTTTAACTGTCATGGTGGCACTTAGGGTGAGGAGGTGCAACCCAAGTTTGAGGTCAACCTAGGTTACGTAGCAAGACCTTGTCAACCACTAAACAAGTATATGAAAGAAAATAGACCCCAGGGAACTTTGTCTTTCTATATGTCTTAATTATTTTCCCTTCTTTTTAGCAATAGCCACAATAAGAAGGTACAAATGCACATGTTAGATTTGATGAGTTCTATCATCATGGAAGGTGATGGAGTTACTCAAGAATTACTGGATTCTATTCTTATCAACCTCATTCCTGCACACAAGGTCTGTATACTATCAAGATATTAAAGATCAGTTTATGTAAAGAAATCAGTTCCTGGCTTTTGACCATTTGCAATTTTATTTAATAATTCCTATTCTGACCCTAGAATGAGTCACAGTCTTATAGCCATTATCTTTAGATACGTTGTTTAAAATATTTAAAAAGTTTTTCATTTGTTTTTTTAAAAATGTGTATGAATGTTTTAAAAATGTGTATGAATGTTTTAACCTGCATGTATATCTGTGCACTATGTGTGTGTAGTGTCCACGGAGGCCTGAAAAGGGCCTGGAGTTAAAGACAGTTGTGAGACACTATGTGGGTGCTGGGAGTCAAACTCCTATCCTCTGTAAGAGAGGCCAGTGCTCTCAACCATGGGCCTCAGAAATGTGTTTCCAGTTTCTTTTTGAGAGGTACTAGATGAATAAGATTGAATCTGTTTCATAGTTGAGAGATGTTAACAAGTGTTCTTTAAAACAATAATTGTTTTCTCAATAAATTTTTAAAATTTAAATATATGCCATGGCCACCGTCTTTGGAAGCATAATAGTCATCATTTCAGTAACATATTATCTGGGTGTGAGACACCTTTACTACATACACTTGCTTGGGAAACAGGCAGGCAGATCTCTGAAGCTAGCTTGATGGGTAAGTTCCAGGCCAGCCAGTGCTTTCCCTACCCTTTCCTTTTTGTGGTGTAGAATTTGAATCTAGGCCCTAATAAATGTTAGATGATTGGTCTACTATACCACTGAATCACATTCCCAAGACTTTCTTCAAGGACACATTGATTAAATAGTGGGTTGGGGAAGGAGCATGTATTTAGGATAATATGTGTAGTGAGTTCATGTTGGTTAACATCAACTCAAAAGCCTTGACATCTGTTTTAGTTCAGTAAAGCTTTATATAGGTTGAACCTTTGGCTGCCTGTCTAGCATGGTTGTAGTGTTTGATTTGTTGAGTTCATTTGGCTGGCACCTTCTGTATAGAACCTTGAATGTAATTCACTTAACTTATTTCATATTTTGGTAGATTTGAAGTACTTAACCATTCTAATGATTCTGTCTCATCAGTTCACCAATTCATTTGTAGCTTTGCATGATTTGTTTTTCAGAACTTAAATAAACAGTCCTTCGACCTTGCAAAAGTCCTGTTGAAAAGGACAGTCCAGACTATTGAAGCATGCATTGCCAATGTATGTATTTCTGTATACATTTATTTCAGAACTCTATGATTCTTGGGGTTTATGTAGATTTATTAGAATCATTCATATACAGATATATTTCTTATGTAAA
The DNA here is from genome assembly GCF_903995425.1 of Onychomys torridus. NCBI lineage: Eukaryota > Metazoa > Chordata > Mammalia > Rodentia > Cricetidae > Onychomys > Onychomys torridus. The sequence continues at coordinate 44,395,271 of NC_050452.1, forward strand.
CAGTTTTATTCAAATAAAATATGAAAACTGACATGTAAATGTGACCACAATTAGAGAAATGTAGCAAAACTAGAAAATGTCTTTAAAGTGGCAGTAATGATAGGAATGACTTTACAATCTGACTACATTTTCACCCCTCCTCTACCTCTGTATTCACAGTTGCCATATCCCTCCCAAATATGTGAAACTTTCATTTTGTTTCTGGATCTTTTCCCTTCCTTTTGAAAAAGGGTCTCATTATGTATCCTGGCTGGCCTCAGAGATCTGTGTCTTTATCTGTATGCATTTTCCTCTTTGCGTCTTCTGGGTCATTCTTTTAAAACTCTGTTTCTTCTTTACTAGATGTTTGTAAATGTGTGTTTTAAAAGACAGTGTGTTGTGGGGGGCTGGGGATAGCCTATAGGATCAATTCTGTTCTTCCATCATGTCTTGGGAAATCAAACTAAGATCATCAGGTTTGAGAGCAACTCTTAGCCTTATAAATTGTTTGTTTGTTTGTTTGTTTGTTTTTTCCGAGACAAGATTCCTCTGTGTAGTTTTGTGCCTTTCCTGGAACTCACTTGGTAGCCCAGGCTGGCCTTGAACTCACAGAGATCTGCCTGGCTCTGCCTCCTGAGTCCTGGGATTAAAGGCGTGCACCACCACTGCCTGGCCATAAATAATATTTTTAAAGATTTATTGATAACTGGATGGTGGTGGTGCATGCCTTTAATGCCAGCACTTGGGAGGCAGAAGTAGGTTTCTGTGAGTTCAAGACCAGTCTGGTCTACAAAGCAAATTCTAAGACAGCCAGGGCTATACAGAGAAATCCTATCTGGGAAAAGAAAACCAAAATAATGACATTCACCTCCTTTTCCCCCATATGCACATATACAAGCATTGGCATAAGTTAATTTCTGTAATGGACACGCCTTTAATCCTAGCAGATTTATTTGGGAGGCAGAGTCAGGCGAATCTCTGTGGTTTACGGAGTGAGATGCAGGACAGGCGCTAAAACTACACAGAGAAACCCTGTCTCAATATATATATATATATATATATATATATATATATATATATATATATATATATATATATATAATTTTCCTTTTTTGTTTTTATTTTTTTGTTTTTTGAGACCGAGTTTCTCTGTAGCTTTGGAGCCTGTCCTGGACTAGCTCTGTAGACCAGGCTGGCCTCGAACTCACAGAGATCCACTTGCCTCTGCCTCCCGAGTGCTGGGATTTCAGGTGTGCGCTACCACTGCCTGGCTAATTTTGCTATTTTAGAATAGTATTTCTTTTACAAATTTACTCATGCACATCTATTGTCTTTTATGTCTAGATACATATTTTAGTTTTTTGTTAATAATACAAATAGATATAAGTTGACACACTCACTTCCCTTATTGCCTTGTATTAAAGGTTTTATCGGTATTTTCCTTTATAGGCCATTTTTTGAGAATGCAACACTATCTATTGTGGAATTACCTCCTTATTAACAAAAGAGATTATTAAATTGTATAAAACTGCTATGTCTCTTATTAAATTAAGACTTGGTATGTTACCTTTAATGTCCTCCTCAATTCTCAGAAATCACCATCAGTAGGTTAAGATACACTCCCATAAGTATCATCCCATGCATATTTTTGTGCATACATAGATTCTTTTCTTTTCTATGTATAGGTGTTTTGACTACATGTCTGTCTGTGTACCATGTATGTACCTGGTACCCATAGGGATCAAAAGAGGGCATCAGATCCCCTGGGACTATAGTCACAGATGGTGAGAGCTGCCCTGTGAGTCCTGGGAATGGAACCTGATTCTCTGTAAGACGAGCCAGTGCTTGTGACTGCTGAAATGGGGCTTTATTTTAAGACTTTTTATTCTTTTCAATGATCCCATATTAAATATGAAAACTTTTCTGACTCATAATTTATCTTGTTTTATAAAGAAATAGATATAACTTTTTGATGTCAAAAGCAAATGCTGATTTGCATAGAACTGTGTTTTTAACATTTTGAAATCTAGTTCCTGGCTGGGGAGATGGCTCAGTGATAAAGAGTGCTTGCTGTTCTTCAGAGGACCCAAAATTCCTTCCCAACACTCATGTCTAGCAGCACACAATAACTGCCTATAATTCTAAATCCAGTGGAGTAACGCTGTCTTCAGGCCTCCATGGCCATATACTCAGAATATATGCACACACAAATGAAACCTATAAAAAGTAACAAACATTCTCATATATATATATATGGTGTGTGTGTAGATCACTTGTGATATTTTTTGTACTGTAGATATTAAATACTCTTTTTCTCCTCCAGTATTCTTTTAGTGTATCCAAGCCTCTCTGTGGGTGCTCATGAGTGCGATTAATTTCTTTTGGAGAAGGCCAGAAAACGTCATCACATTACCTGAAAGTAGAGTTACAGGCAGTTATGAGCCACACTCATAGATTTTGGGAAGTCAATTTGAGTCCTGCAAGAGCAGTGCATTCTTTCAATTGCTGAACCATTTTTAAATTATCATCTAACTTTTGTGTCTTCAACCTTTATTTTTATCCTAGTCAAAATGTATTTGACTTTCACTAGATACATAAAACAAAAGAACACAGAAACTTAAAGCCTACCTTAAAATATTATTTATTACTGAACTCATAGGAAAAATAGAATAAAATAGAAATCAGATTGAGACTTTAAATTTTTTCCTACTACTGAGTGATTGCTTTGTAAGTGTCCCTATAATGAATTACACATGATGTCTAAATTGTTTTATTTTAATGAAAAATGAAGGTTTTCAGAAATGTCATCCTTATTTGAAACACAGCCAATAATCACTGTTTTAATTCATGATTTGGTAATGTTTGGAAGTGTTTTCTTGTTTAGATGACTGTCCTTACATGTTAGTAATTCAGTGGTTAATCTGTTGTTTCTTTCCGTTATACCTCTAACACTCAGTCACAGTTTTCTCTGCATGTCTATTTATGGACAATTGCCTAAGTTTTTTTGTTTGTTTGTTTGTTTGTTTGTTTGTTTTTTCAAGTAAAATAACAGGTTTTTTTTTTATTGTAATATTTCCTATAGTTTTTCAATCAAGTCCTGGTGCTGGGAAGATCGTCAGTCAGTGATCTGTCTGAACATGTATTTGATCTGATTCAGGAACTTTTCGCTATAGATCCTCATTTATTGTTGTCTGTCATGCCACAGCTGGAATTCAAACTAAAGGTACCGTTAGGTTTACAGGAAAAAGTGTGTCTTGAAGATTTTTTTCACGAATCAGAAAGGAATGAGATGTGAGTTTAGTTTATCTTGGTTATCTTCATGACATCACAACATACATAGTTGTTATCTACTGATGAACATAGTGACACAGAGCTAGAAAAGTGGTGTTGTTTTTCAAATTTATAATATCCAGTATTTTGATATTAAATAATACTCATTTAAGTAGATACTAAAGTAATTTTACTAATAAGTAATGGGTTTAATCATTATTATGCCAAGTCAGTATATTAGGATACACATACAGTCACATACTAAATAAATAAATAATATTAGAAAAATAATTGATAAACTATTAATGTAGAAATTTTTAATCTTTGTTCTACTCATTAATTACAATGGATATTGTCAGTTCAACATATATCCGTGAGATAATATTTCACTGTGACTTAGATCAACCTGTGTATCAGCAATAAGAAACCATTTTACACCAGAAGGCCATTCCAAATTCACTTGAGGAACATGTGAAATTTTACAGTAAGGGCTATAGGTCAACTTAGTTTGGTGTTAGTAGTTTATAGTTGTAAACTTTCACATTAATTGAAATAACTAGGATCTTTAAATGCAGTCACTCACAGGTAATATAAAATTTCTTCTACTCTACTGTTTGACATTAATTTTTTTCTTTAGAAGTTAAGTTGGATTAACTAGTAAATTTTGGATGTACTAAACACTGTTATTGCTCAGCATTATTTTATTTTGCTTGAAGTCTTAGACAATGTAAAGATTTAATACAATGCTTATATTTGTACAAAGTATTTATAGTCAATATATAATTGGCAAATAAGTTGTAAAGTAGGCATAAATTAGCAATAGGGAAGATGTAAGAAGGTCAGAGAGCCACGTAATCTAACATAGAATCAGACAAAATTTCTCAAAGTAAACAAAAGCTTATAATATTTCATGTTGTTCATCATAATAATTGAAACATAAAATTTTTTCTATTTGGGTAGTAATGTGCAGCTTCCCTTCACTGTATCTTTTTTCTGTAGAGCAACGACGGTGAAGAGCGGTTAGCTGTGGTTCGGCTTCTAGCTAAATTGTTCGGCTCCAAAGATTCAGATTTAGCAACACAGAATCGGCCTCTTTGGCAGTGTTTTCTCGGGCGGTAAGAAAGCATAACTTTCAAATTTTGTATGGTCTCAGAGTCCACATGATTAAGATTACATATACCAAAATGTTAATTGATATTTGTTGGCTCTGTTCATGTCTGTGTTATAATTTTCCTTTTAGAATAAATTGTTGAGCAAAGTTTTTATGAAGGAAGTTTATTTGTTTATTGTAACACTTTATGCGTGAATGTGTCTTGTGGAGTGTGTGGGTGTGTTCTGAGTATTATTCTGTAGCAATATTTCAAGTTTAATAATTTAGGTGTGCAAAATCTGTTGTCTGAGTTGGATAATATGTTTATGGTAGTTTTTGTTTCAGCATGGTAAGCACATACTGTTTGCAAAATTGTTTCTATAGAATTATGTATCTTCTGTTTCTTTCTTTTCTTTGAGACAGGGTCTCTTGTTATGTAGCTCTGACTGTCTTAAGCTCACTCTGTAGACCAGGCTGACCTTGTCCACCCTTCTCTGCCTCCTGAGTGCTGGGATTAAAGGTGTGGACTACCACCCTCAGTTTTCTGTGTTTTCCATAGAACACATTAGCTATCAGTATAATTAACACAGTTTCTACTCAGTAATCATTGTCATTTATAAACACTTTTATGTTACTTATTTGAAAATAATTAATACTGCCTTGTTAATATTTAGCAATCTTTTTCTACTTAGCTTTAATGACATTCATGTTCCTGTGAGATTAGAAAGTGTGAAATTTGCCAGTCACTGTTTGATGAACCATCCGGATTTAGCAAAGGATCTCACAGGTAAGCTCCCTGGTTTATTACATATATTGCTTATAAAACATTTCAGATGTGGCCTGTATCTAACTCTAGTTTCCAAAAAGGATTTCATTCTAGGATGGCTTCATGTCTGCTTTGTGGAATAGGAAATTATTTTCTGTTAATAAGTTAAAATTTTATAAAATAAAATAAACATTCATGTATTGGTCATTTGTAATTTTTTTTTTTTTTTTTTTAGAAATCATATGTTGAGATAATGTAAGCCTTATGACATTAGAATTAGATAGAAAACACACCTACATTATTAAATACAATAACATACCTAATGTGTGCAGAAAAAAAGAGGCTATTTTCTATTTTAGATTGTAACTTTTCATTATTCAATTTAAAGTATTTAAACCTACCTATTTGGCCATAGCAAATAAAAAGCTTTCATGAACGTGCTGCTATTTATTAGAAACAGAAGAAATGCCTTTTTTGTTTTGATTTTATTTGTATTATAATTGTTTAGAAATTTAAAAGGTCATTCTATGTTTTTTATCATTTGATTTTATATATATCTTTTGTCTTATGAACATTTGTATTCTTTTTGAAGTCCTTTAATAATTTATAAATGAAATTCCATGCTTTAAAATTGGTACTGTATTGTCATTTGACCTTCTACCTAAAATTTATTTAAGATGTGCTCTGAAGTAATAAGTATAATTTTGTGAGTAGTAAAGGCTACTTAGTGATATCTTATAGGTAATTTTACTTCATCCTTTATTTTGTAACATTAATACAGACAAAGCTTAAAGCTTTTGTCTTTTTATCATTTTGAATCATGAACACTTTTATAACTAACATTTAGCTTAACTTTTCCTTTTTAATCATAGAATATTTGAAAGTTAGGTCACATGATCCAGAAGAAGCCATTCGTCATGATGTCATTGTTACTATAATAACAGCTGCCAAAAGAGACCTTACCTTAGTAAATGATCAGTTACTTGGCTTTGTCAGGGAAAGGACACTGGATAAACGGGTAAGATCTGGGAGTGTTACTATATCCTGATTTACTGTGTTCAAACTGTTTGCCATGTGTGTCTGGTATTATAATACCAATTGCAGCTTTTCTTTGGCTATTAGAATAACACTAAATGTAGAACTGTGGGTTTTTATGTTTCATGTACACCCACTTCTTTTGGAGATAGGTTGTCACTGTGTAGGTCCTGGAACTTACTTTGTAGAACATGCTGGCTGTAGACTTACAGAGATCTACCTGCCTCCATATACATAGTCTTTGCTTATCTTTCTGAATAAGTATGTTGGATTCTGAATCTTTTTTTCATATTATGGGAATGGATTTTTATTTCTTTTAATGATTTATTTCATTTTATGTGCATTGGTGTTTTGTCTGCATGTATGTCTATGTGAGGGTGTTGGGTCCCTGGTACTGGAGGTACAGACAGTTGTGAGCCATCATGTAGGTTTTGGGAATTGTACCTGGTCTGGAAGAGCAGCCAGTGATTTTTCTTTTCTTTTTTTTTTTTAAACTGCTGAGCCATCTCTCCAGCTCCAAGGGAATGGATATTTCTTACAGTAGTCTTATGTAAAGAAAAAAAAAAAATAGGTAAACGTAATAATTTGATTTTCTGCACATTTTACTTTGCAAAAGGCAAGTCATTGTTTACGTACATTTGCTTGTTATTTATATTTTCCATGACTTAGCTCCATCTGTCATTCATGTAGTTAAAAGAATATACTTCCTGCCGGGCGGTGGTGACACACGCCTGTAATCCCAGCACTCGGGAGGCAGAGGCAGGTGTATCTCTGCGTTCTAGGCCAGCCTGGTCTACAGAGCGAGTTCCAGGACAGCCTCCAAAGCTACAGAGAAACCCTGTCTCAAAAAAAAAAAAAAATCTACTTCCTAAGAAAGTACTGTTTCCACAAGGCCTGCTAAGCTAAGCAGAAATGGTCCTGTTGTTAGTTATTTTGCTGTTTCTGTCTTTGGATACAGTGAGAAATGTTGGCTGCCAAGGAAGTGTTGTGCTGTGAACAGTTACAGTAGTTACTGAGGAAGAGTGGAGTCAGCTTTAAGACAGAGCCAGACTTAGCAGGTGTGGTGTCGCAGGCCTGTAATTGAGGGGAAGAGGCAGGGGTATCTCTGAGTTTAAGGACAGCCTGGTCTACAAAGTGAGTTCCAAGACAGCATGAACTATACAGAGAGACCCTGTCTCAAAAAAAACAAAAGAAAAAAATCTTGTATGATATTAAGGGGACCAGCCTTAATATTATTATACTTCCCAGGGGCTCAGAAGAGAGAACTGTGAACGGCGAGGACTATTTTTGGGCAATAGAATCTCACAGCACACAGAGCTCTTAGTCCAGTTATTTATTCTTCCAAATCTCTGTCCTCCTGTGTCCTGGGAGCCTCGATATATATACACTTACAAGCAGTAATCCCTTGGCAGTGCAAAGCCAGGCTTCCAGGGTCAAACGGAGGGGTGATAAGAATCACATAGAGGGGCAGTAATTGTTAATTATCATTTGCAGCCCAAAAGGGAAGTGACTAATGGGGAAATGCTAATTTTTTGTTTTTGTTTTTGGTTTTGGTTTTGGTTTTGGTTTTTCGAGACAGGGTTTCTCTGTGTCGCTTTGCACCTTTCTTGGAACTTATTCTGTGGACCAGGCTGGCCTCGAACTCACAGACATCCGCCTGTCTCTGCCACCTAAATGCTGGGATTAAAGGCATGCGCCACCACTGCCCGGCATTCAACTATAATCATAAACATTATTGGTAGAAAATGTTAATAATCGCTGGCGGTGGTGGCGCACGCCTTTAATCCCAGCACTTAGGAGGCAGAGCCAGGTGGATCTCTGTGGGTTCAAGGCCAGCCTGGTCTCCAAAGTGAGTTCCAGGAAAGGTGCAAAGCTACACAGAGAAAGCCTGTCTCGAAAAACCAAAAAGAGAAAAAAAAAAAAAAGAAAATGTTAATAATCTCTAAGCTGCTAGGTCAATGGGGAAAAAATAAAACTGCCTTCTTTTTTCCCGTGGCTCCTATCTATCCAAGCTATCTGCTGTTGTTTTTCTGCAGTGTGGGGGAAAGTATGCTTGGTCTCTAGGCAACCTGTGTACAGCTAGATGGCTCTGGTGATAGTTAAAGGGAGATCTGGAACTGGAGGGAATATTTGGGAAAGGAAGTTAAGCTTAATTAGCACATCCGCCAGGCCTTCTCACTTAAGTCTGTTCTTATAGTACAGAGGTATCTCTGATAAGGTACTATCCTCCGTCTGGGGATGGACCTGGCCTGATGCTGCCAATGATGATAATTACAAGGAGGCTTGAACTGGGGTTCTGGCTGTGCATAGCTGTCAGTGCAGAAGGTTATCTAAATATTCCAAGAAGTGGTTAGGTAAGGAGTTAGAGGTTTATAAAGTTAGTAGGGTTATAAGAAAGGAGAGTCTGAGCTAAATTGTGTAAAGCTGTTACTTAAGGTCTACCTGACCTGGATGGTGTCTTCTTGTGGAATTTACCTTAAATCAGGAGACTGGACTGTTATTTCTGTTAGTCCTTGAATGTGGCTAAGGGACGTATCTTATTCCAGTACTGAAAGGGGAGAAAGGGATCAGCTGCAGGGAAGGAAGCCTGTCCTGAGGCTGTTCACCAAATACCTTGAATGTATATGTCCAGAGAGTGATCAGTCCACACTGTTAGTGATTCTTAGGGAAAAATCAATTGGGAAAACTTGAAGGCACACATGACTTTCATAACAGAAGACAGCTGATATATAACAAGACAAACAACACCAAAAGCTCCCTGGAATTTGGCTTCCTCTGAGGAATTTTTTGATCCCTTTTGGTAGTGCCTTTGCTATAACCAGCTGAGTTCCTAAAAGAGCCTTTTTCTTTTTTTTTCCTTTTTTAATAGCAGCAATTGCTTTATTGAATACTGGTTCATTTGACATTCTTGCAAAAACAACTGTTTTCTAGAAATGCATAATTTAGGTGTGATTTCAGAGTATACCAGTATGTTTTGACAAGCTAACAGAGGTGTTCTTTAATCTCCTTATTTTCAAAATATTCATGTGATATTAAAAAAGAAGAGGACATTAACATGTTTAATGGTGTCAATAATTAAAACTTTTGTGGGTTAATGTTAGTTTGTTTTTGTCTAAATTTACATTTTCAAGTTGTGGTGAGCTCACATTCCTAAATCTCCTCTTTTTCCTTGACTTATTACCTATCAAGGCTATGGATGGCTAGTGTGAGATTTCTTCCTTGGAGAAAAATACTGCCTTTTTTTTTTTGAGCTGAGGATCCAACCCAGGGCCTTGTGCTTGCAAGGCAAACGCTCTACCACTGAGCTAAATCCCCAGCCCTTTCTTCCCCCTTTTAAAACAAACATTTCTTTTTTTTTCCTCCTTCTTTTTTTAAACGTTGTCTTCCTTGGGGCCCTGGCTGTCCTGGAAAACTGTATAGACCAGGCTGGCTTCAGACCCATCAGTCTGCCTCTGCCTCCTAAATATTGGAATTAAAAGTGTTCACTACCATGCATGGCTTCTTTTTTTTTTTCTTTTCTTTTAAAGACAGGGTCTTGGGGCTGGAGAAATGGCTCAGTGGTTAAGAGTTTTGATTCCTCTTCCAGAGGTTTTGAGTTCAGTTCCCTGCACCCACATGGCAGCTCTCAACTGTCTATAACTATAATCCTATGAGATCTGATGTCCTCTTCTGATGTGCATACATACATGCAGACGAAACACTCATATTTGTACATAAATAAGGACAGGTTCTGCTCTAGCCCAGGCTAGCTATCACTTCTAAAGACTACCTAGAGTTTCTGTTTCTCTTGTCTCTACCCATTTGGTGTTGGGATTCCAAGTGTGCAATGATGGGAATCAAATCTCGGTTCTGAGCATGCTAGGCAGTCACTCTTCTAACTGAGCTACATTCCTAGGCCCCATACTTTTTTTTTTTAATTATTGGTGTATGTATGTGACATCTGTTCGTGTAGATCTCAGGATTGAAATCGGGTCATCAGGCTTGGCAGCAAGCGCCCCTACTTTGTGAACCACCTCACTAGCCCCATTATTCTACACAGTGAGGAAGTTCACTAAAGATAAGCAAAAGTTCTCATCAACTTTGTTTTTCCAGAGTTCTTGAGACTGAACTTTGTTCTTTCTTTATTTTTTTGAGCTGAGGATCCAACCCAGGGCCTTGGGCTTGCTAGGCAAGCGCTCTACCACTGAGTTAAATCCCCAACCCCTGAACTTTGTTCTTAATCAGTTAAGCTTAGGAGTATATGATTACAAACTAAAGCATTGTAGCCGTTTGTGTATAGAATAAATTATTTAATTTACACCTTTTATTTTTATCTTTATCAAATCAATATTTAAAGAATTGAATTGACTGAAATCTGTACTGTGCTTGGTTTGAGGAAGAACTAAAATTGGTAGGTCATGTAGCAGTACTGCCCTGGAAAATTTATGATAAAGCACCTGATGTCTTAGCAGGAGGAGTTGTCAAATGGTTAGTCAAACAACTTGGCAGAGCTGCTTATGAGAGGGTCCACTGTGCTGCTGAGAATGCACACAGCATCTACTGCATAGCCTAGCGCAGCCATTGCAGGTCTGCAGATTTGAAGATAGCTGTGATGTCTTGTTCATCTCAAGTGCTTTTTTTCTAGTGGCGAGTAAGAAAAGAAGCCATGATGGGACTGGCTCAGCTTTATAAGAAATACTGTCTTCATGGTGAAGCAGGAAAGGAAGCTGCAGAGAAAGTCAGCTGGATAAAGGACAAACTTCTGCACATCTATTATCAGAATAGCATCGATGACAAGTGAGTCTAATATTTTCATTTTTATGTAATTCATTTCTAGATATAGAAATCATTTTCTGTGTATTTGTACATAGGATGTTTAAGAATGATTCTTCTACGCAGCATTAGAGTAGTACAGTGTGTGGACTTGGGAGTGAGGAGCACAGGTAGTACAGTGCTCTGCCTCTTGTTTTTATTCCCATGTACTTCAGCAGTACATGTGGACGTAGGTGCTGCGTCTGAGTAGAGCAGTGTTTGGGAGCCTCTCTCATTACCTTCCTTTTTGGCAGTATTGCTGCAACCAGTAGAGGATTTTTCTCAGTTTTTGAATGTTACTTATTATTCTATTTTTTAATTATGCGAATACTTGGTTTTTGTGAAATATTTTACAGTGTTTTGTTGAATTAGAGTGATGACTTATGTATCACTGGATATATGTATTGCATTGGTTAATGGAGAGCTCTTCTGTTTATTGTATTCTAGCGATATTGAATAATACATTTAGAGTGGAGATAGGAAAAGTCAAATGTGCATATTTTCAGGAAGTAATATGATGAGAAATCCTCTTGTTTTAACTACATGACAGCATGGGAACGGAACTGAACTACAGTCAGGGAAGTTAATTAGTGTCTTGAGTTAGCAAAAGAACAAAAAAGGAGATTAAAAAAGGGAAAGAGAATTGGCTATCCTTGATATTATAGCTTTCTATTAGTACTACTTATAATCTGTAGTTTCAGCCTTCTGAAGATGAACTGGGACAGCCAAACCCCTGTAAGAATGAAATTTAAAGAAGAAAAAAAAAAAAGCAAAAAGCCGGTGCACGACTTTAATCCCGGCACTCGAGAGGCAGAGGCAGGCAGATCTCTGTGAGTTCGAGGCCAGCCTGGGCTACAGAGTGAGTTCCAGGAAAGGCGCAAAGCTACACAGAGAAACCCTGTCTCGAAAAACCAAAAAAAAAAGAATGACATTTAAGAAAACAGGGCTGCAATCACACACCTGCAATCCCAACACTTTGAAGGCTCAGGCAGAGGTTCAAAGCAAGCTTGGCCTATAGATAGCAAGTTTGAGGTCAGTCTGGGATACATCAGACTTGGTCTATTTTTTAAAAAAAAGAAACAACACCAATTTCCCTTCTCCCATAGGACCAGTGCTCACACCTGTAATACCAATCCCAGCACTAGGAAGGGTCGGTAGGAGGATCTCCATGAGTTCAAGGCCAGCCAATGCTACAGTGTGAGACCCTTCACTTTGGAGTAACAAATGTTATGACAAATAATGAGATAGGCCCCAAATACAAACTAGATGTAAAGTAATTTACTGAGACTCTCCCAAGGAAAGAGTGACTGTGTACTGAAGATTTTCATTATTTATGTGCACATAGCTCTCACCATTGGTGTAGTAACTTTATGCAAAATGGTTACATTCAGTTATCACCTCTTAAATAGCTTATCTATTTATTTTTTTTAATGTGTGTTTGTTTTCCATAGACTATTGGTAGAGAAAATCTTTGCTCAGTATCTTGTTCCCCACAATCTGGAAACCGAAGAGAGAATGAAATGCTTATATTATTTATATGCTAGCTTGGATCCAAATGCTGTAAAGTAAGTTACTTTCAATGTCTCATATATTTCCTAGGTGGGGCACTTTTTTGTTGTTGTTGTTGGAGCTGGGGACCGAACCCAGGGCCTTGAGCTTGCTAGGCAAACACTCTACCACTGAGCTAAATCCCCAGCACTCCCCCCCCTTTTAATACATGCATGTCTGTGTTGTCGGAATGTGTGTGTTTTAGTAATGATGTCAGTAATATGGTTTCAAATATTCAGTCAGTCATGTCTAGATTGATGTGTATGGGTATTTAAACTACCAGCCTTGGCTACGTATTGAGTTTAATGCTAACCAAGATATTCCATCTTGACTGAAAAGAGACAAGCATACAAGTAGACTAGGGTGCCAGGCATGGTGGCTCTATCCCAGCCAGCACTCAGGAGGCAGAGGCAGGTGGATATCTATGAGTTCAAGGCCAGCCTGGTCTACAGAGCCAGTTCCAGAACAGCCACAGTTCTGTAGAGACCCTGTCTCAGAAAACTAAAACAAAACAAAACCTACAACTGGACTTAGGTTATAGTTCATTGGTAGAGATCTTGCCTGGCATGCTGGCATGCACAAGGCCTTGGTTAAATCATCAGATGCATACACAAAGCATAAGACACTGCAACTTCAAATGTATGAGACAGTTGTTGAAACGGCAGAGTACATGGTAATACCATTTTGACTGTTGTCATCTGTTCATCCTACCTAAACTCACATGGTTTTTCCTTTATGATTGGAGAGACATTTACAGATACAGTGCTCTTTACCTCTAAATGTTTCAGAGTTGTTCATTATGAACAAAAATATTCTCTTATATAACTTTACATGTCTAAAAGTTTAAATTTTGGGGCTGGAGAGGTTGCTCAGTAGTTAAGAACAGTTGTGGCTCTTCCAGAAGTCGAGTTCAGTTCTCAGCACCCACATCTGGTAGTCTACAGCTGCCTGTATCTCCTGGCCTTAGAGGACACACATGGCATATATTTACACAGACATATATACATAAATAAAATCTGTGAAAAAAAGTTTTAATTTAATATTATACAATAATCTACTGTATCTAAATTTACTGTTTTCCATGTATTCCTCAGGGATGAGTTTTCCACCATCTGTGATTACATATTACATATTTAGTTTTTAGAATAGTATTGCATAAATTTGGCCTCAGTTTGGGTTCTTCCAGTGTTTTCTTGTCAGATTGACGTTATGCCTTCTCAGTAGAAATTCCACAAGCTAATGCTATGACCTTGAGACATTTCAGCAGTTATTCATCGTTCTTTGAAAGCTTAATGGTGGAAGCTAAGGCTTCTTTAGGTGGCTAAATCCTGCTATTCATTGATACAATTTATAGTTCTTTATCCTTCCTTCCTTTCATCAGGGTCTTTTGTAGCCCAGGCTAGGCTTTAACTTGCTATGTAGCTTAGGATGACCTTTAATTTTTAACTGTAATGCTGGCATTACAGCAGACACTTTGAACACACAGTTTATATAGTGCTAGGGATGGAACCTTTGTGCATGCTAAGCAAGTACTCCACTGCTTGTCAGTCCTCCATTTTATTTTTGTTTGTAAATATCTAAGTCACACAGTATTTCTTAGGAGAGCTCTTGACAGCTGGAATAAGGAGGGGATCTGTGTGAGGTAGGTAATCTCTTTCTTTCCCTGTCTGTCTTGACAGGGTCTCTCATAGCCCAGGCTCACACAGACTAACAGTTATCTGCTTTGACACTAAGTGCTATGATTACAGGCATGCCCCACCATACCTGGTGAAACTTGAATTCTTCTTAATTTTTCAGTCTTTGTGTGAGTGTGTGTGCATGTGTTCAAGTGCGAATGTGCAGCAACATGGATGTAGGCATTAGCAGACAGTGCCGGGGTCAGTGCCTGCCTTCCACCTTGTTTGAGACATGATCTTTTGTTTACCTGGTATATGCCAGGCTAGCTAGCCCTCCAGCTTCCAAGGATCTTCTGTTTCTGCTTCCTGTTTCATCATAGGATGTAGACGCATTTCTTAATGTTCTTATTAAATAAAAAACACAGAGCCAGAAATTGTGGTTAAAGCTGAGAGAGATCAGAGGAATAGGAACAGCCACAGCCAACCTCACCTCACCAACTCTGAGGCTTCCAAAAGCGAGTTACTTGTCTGCCCATGCCTATATGCCTTGCTGTTCTGCCATCTGATTTGCTCTCTGTCCAGCTACATCACTTCATCTTCCTGCCCAGCTCTGTCACTTCCTGTCTGTCTGTACAGACCTCCATGGTTAACTAGTGTTGGAATTTAAGACATGTGTGGCCGTGCCTGGCTCTGTTCCCAGTGTGGCCTTGAACTCAGATAGATCCAGACAGATCCTTGCCTCCCAAGTGATAGGATTAAAGGCTTGTGCTAACATTGCATGACTTTCGTGGTTACTTACAATGGCTGGCTTTTTCCTCTGATTTCCAGGCAAGTTTTATTTATTAAAGCACAAATAAAATACCACCACTGTCGGGTGGTGGCGGTGGCGCACGCCTGTAATCCCAGCACTCCGGAGGCAGAGGCAGGTGGATCTCTGTAAAGGCTCCAAAGCCACAGAGAAACCCTGTCTCGAAAACCAAAAACAACCCACCACAATAGAATGTTGGGATTATTAACATGGATTAATGCTTTCATGTGTATATAGCAAATATTTTCCACTGATCATTTCCCTAGCTTGGCATTTATTTATTTATTTCCATTATGATTACATGTTTTCCTCCTTCCCTTTCTTCCCGCCACCCTTTTATTTACCCCACTCTCCTTGCATCTTCTTAAATTCATGGCCTCTTTTTCTTTTAAAAAAAGATTTAGTTATTTATTATGTATACAGCATGTATGCCTGCATGCCAGAAGAGGGCACCAGATCTCATTACAGATGGTTGTGAGCCACCATGCGGTTGCTGGGAATTGAACTCAGGACCTCTGAGCCATATCTCCAGCCTGTTCTTTACTTCTTATTGTGGTGTGTTATACTCACATGCACACATGTGCCTAAATAAATACAGCCTGCTGAGTCTGCTTATCGTTTTTTTTCATATATATATATGAATATGATTTTAGGACTGACAATTTGGGATTGGTCTCACTCCTAGAGAAGAGTGTTTCTCTCCTCTCAGCATGTCCTTAGTTGCTTAGTTCTTTGTCAAGGGTAGGCCCCTTGAGATTTCTCCCTTCTATGTTAGCATGTCTATTAGTGGTGTCTTTTCAGGTCTGGTTCAGGAAGGCTATTGAGATGTTGTTGATAAAGCTTCCCTGCCCGTTCTGAGAGGTACAGTCTCCCCAGATTTCCTGGTCCTCCAGCTCCTAAAATATTTCCACTCCTGTGTCCAATGTTCCCTAAGTCTTATTTACCATGGTTATATTGTAGATGTGTGAATTAGGGCTGCTTACAATAATCACTTGGTCTTTGTATTTTGATTGGTTTTTGTTTTCTGTAATGGCCTCCATCTGTTTCAGAGAGAAATGTCTTTGATGAGGGATGAGAGCTACATTTACCTGTGGAATAAATATTTAGAATACAGTTAGGAATTATACCAGTTTAGCAAAATGGTGATACTATTTTCATCTCTAAGATGTATGACCTCAAACCTGGCTAGGTTTCTAGAACCAGGCATGATTGTCTTTCTTGTTGAAGGATAATGATATTGAGCTGTTGTTTACTAAAAAGATAGGAGTGCAGCTATTAACACCCTCGAGGATATTGTGCCCTGCTAGTTGTGGTTCATAGGTATCACAGCTGGGTACGACTGTTTGGTTTGTTTCCTTCCCTTGGAAGCTTGTGTAGCACGTTCTGGTACTAAGAAAGCTAGTCCTTAGGGTGGAAGCTTTCAGTTCACTCTTTTAAACAGTCTTCATCCCTCATAGGTGTGTTTTTCTGGCACTCAATAATCCTTTGCCATTTATTTATCTGTGGTGTACTCCAGTTTCCATATGCCACCCACTAACACTCTGTACACCAGGTTTTAATACTTTTCATTAGACCAGTACTTTATAGCTCCCTCTGCTTAGAATTAAAGCTTTTCTTTCAGTCAATTTATGACCTCCCTGGCAAGATCAAATTGATCCTTTGAACCCAGACAATCCCTCTCTGTAGCAGGATCTTAAAAGTTCTTATTAATAAAAACAGACCTGGAGCCAGGTATTGGGGTGAACACTGTAATAATATCAGAGAAGCAGAACCAGCCACAGCTTCCTCACCTTGCCAATGCCTCAGCTGATCCTGTTTCTCAGACTGGAAGCCTCTTGATGAGTGCTCATCCAAATGGATCTCAGCTGAATTGCTTCTAAAAGCCTAAAAGCTTAACCAGGCTCTAGTTCCTCATCCTCATGCCTTAAGTACCTTTCTGCTTTCTGCCATCACTTCCTGGGATTAAAGTCACCATGCCTGTCTGTTTTCAGTGTGGCTTTGAACTCACAGAGATCTGGATGGATCTCTACCTCTGGAATGCTAGGATTAAAGGTGTGTGTGCCACCATTTTCTGGCCTCTGTATCCAGTGGCTGTTCTGTTCTCTGACCCCAGATAAGTTTATTAGGGTGTACAATATTTTGGGAAACACAATATCACCACACCTCTCAGTGGTAAAATACCTGCCTAGTATTAAACCTCCTTAAGTTCTAATAAACTGTTGCTTAAAACTTTCATAGATGAATATAGAAACCTCATACTTAAGTCACGGAGTTGAACAGTTTGCAGTGTTGCTAAATGTGTCTTTCATTTTTATAACTACAGAGCTCTCAATGAAATGTGGAAGTGTCAGAACATGCTTCGGAGTCATGTGCGTGAACTATTGGATTTACACAAGCAGCCTACAGTAGGTTTATGATTTTTGTTTTAATTCACAGATTAGAAGTCAGTATTTATTTAATTTTTTGCATTTCAGTTTATGTAATGAAAGTATCTCAAGGCATTTTGATTTCCAAATATCAGTTAAGTGGTTTTCAGAGCTAAATTGTCTTTTTAATTTGTTTCTTTTCTTAATGTGTTTTTTGTTTCTTTTTTCCAGTTTCTTTAGCTTAAGCTGGTCTAGAAATCACTATTGCTCAGGTTTGCCTCAAATTCCCAACATTAGATAGCTGGGATTTTAGTCATATTTACTTTTGTTACTATGGTGACAGAATATCAAACAAGATCAAAAGTAAGGGGGATCTGTTTTAGCTCGCAGTTTTAGGGCACAGTCCGTCTAACCAGGAATGTGTAGCAGGCCTCAAGAGTATAAGTCATGGTGTTGAGACTGATTGTCAGTTCCTGGCCTTACGCGGTCCTCCTACCTTAGGAGATGAGATGACAAGCACGCTGCTACCACAACTGCTCTTCAGTCTTTGAATGTTTTCCTGCTGATGTCTCCTTTCCTTCTGTTTTTTTGTTTGTTTGGTTTGGTTTTTTTTTTTTTTCCCCCCCGAGACAGGGTGTCTCTGTGTAGCTTTGCGCCTTTCCTGGAACTTGCATTGGAGACCAGGCTGGCCTGGAACTCACAGAGATCCACCTGGCTCTGCCTCCCAAGTGCTGGGATTAAAGGCGTGCGCTTCTTTTTCCTCGTAATATTTGTTGCTTTCTACTGTTCTTTGCTAATAACACTCACACATTCTCTCTCGCACATGCACATGCCCAAAAGCATGTTGAAGAGGGAGGTTAGCCATAAATTTATTATAGTCTAACTATGGAGCATTATACAATTTGTATTAATTTCTCTTACAGAAAATTGTTAATACAAATGACTGGTGGTTCTTTTGTTTTTGTTTTAAATTTCAGTCAGAGGCTAACTGTTCTGCCATGTTTGGGAAACTGATGACCATAGCAAGTAAGTGTGTTTATTTACCCCATGAGGATTTAATAAATGTCAAACGGGGCTTTTTCATGTTTTATTTGTGTGTATGAATGTTTTGCTTGCATGCATATATGTGCATCATCATGAGTGCCTGTTCAGTTCCCTGGAACTGAAGTTAATTACAGATGCTTGTGAACCCACATGAGTTGGGAGGAGTCAAAGCTGGGTCCTTCCCAAGAGCAACAAGTTCTCTCACCCTCTCTCCAGCCCACTTACAACAGGTTATGAATTTAACCAGTGGAACTATGAGTAAATGGTAAAAGATAATCCTTCATTTTGTCTTTAAGAGCCATTTGTCTAGCTTTCTTTTAATTGTTCACCACCATTTATATATTTTTTTTATTTTTAATTAGATGTAAGTATGTCTGTCTGTCTGTGAGTACATTCTGTCTGGAGGCGGGCGGTCCTAGAGATCTCAGATCTTCCCTGAGCTCGTGTTACAGGCACTTTTGAACTACCTGGTGTGGCTACTGGGTCCTTTGTAGAATTAGTGTTTGGGTTGCATGTATGTATGTGTGAGGGTGTCAGATCCCCTGCAACTGGAGTTACAGACAATTGTGAGCTGCCATGTCGGTGCTGGGAATCGAACCCAGGCCCTCTGGAAGAGCAACCAGTGCTCTTAAACCACTGAGCCATCTCTCTAGCTGCATCCCACCCTAGTGAACTCCTAACTACTAAATCATTTCTCCAGCCCCTCACCAATGTTTTAAAGATACTTTTAATGTAGTTATCTTTTCTAATATTTACTCTCTTCATTTTATAGAGAATTTGCCTGACCCTGGGAAAGCACAAGATTTTGTAAAGAAATTTAATCAGGTTCTTGGAGATGATGAGAAACTGCGGTCCCAGTTAGAATTATTAATCAGCCCAACTTGTTCCTGTAAACAAGCTGACATTTGTGTGGTTAGTATACTATGCTTTTATAATTTCTTCTAATAAGTTGGAGAAATTGGTATTTCATTATGTATATTTTTGTGTGACTTTTAACTATAAGGTAGATTGCTAAATTACTTAGTAATATATCCAAACACAACTAAATTCTCCTTCCCTAACACTCTCCAGACATATTCCAAGAAAGGGGGGAAAAAAAATCAGATCTGAGCCAGAAAGATTGGTCCTAGGAAATGACTAAGATAAAATACTTTTTATTTAATGTGTGTTTCTTCATTTAAGAAATGGAAAAGAATTTTCAAGATATTTTGTATTCATGCACTTTCTACTTTTGTCTCTGAACATGGACACAAAGCAGTAACTGAGTTATAGACATGTTGTCATCCAGTATTTCATTTGTACAAGAAATAAATTCCTATGTAGACTTCTGTCTTGCATTCCTTATTTTCTAGGCAACCAGTATCACAGAATCTCCGGGAAGAAAACTTTATTTGTTCGTGTCTTCAGGATTTTGCAGATACACATTATGCTAAGACTAGGCTTAAAACATGAATAAAAGATTAGCATTTTGGTTACTTATTTTTACCTTTTTTCTGAATAGGATTAGAGTTGATAATTATTTAAATATGTAATAGGGATTAAAGATTATAATAGATGTTTTTAAAAAGTGGTCTAGGAGCATAAAACAGTTTTTATTCGCTGTGGGGAATCTAAAGAGATTATTATGTAAGAGGATGTGCTGCAAGATCCACTTAGAGAAGAGAACTCTTTGCCCAGGTTTATTCATGGGCCAAATGTCCTGATATTTTCACCTATGCACTTACCTAAATAATTTATTGCTTTAAAGATTACTTATACTCCTTTGGTTATTAGAATTTAGTAGTATTGTATATCGCAGAGGATCTGCTGATATAATTGGAGTGGTACATTGAAATGATTTAAATACCCTTGAGAGCATGTGGTTTAAAGTTTTGCCTGTATGGACAATGAAATGTTTTAAGAACATTTTTCATGCTTCATAGCAGGTTATAATGGCTGACCCTATATCTCATAAATGCATGATAGTGTCAGTTCTTTGAGAAAACAGTGCAGGAGCTCATGATCATGAGGTTGCTTTGTTTCTAATGTACAGAGCACAAAGACCTGAGTTCAGATGCCCATAACCCATGTGAGACATGGTGCGTGCACCTCATCTCAACACTACAGAGGAAAAGTCAGAACCTCTTGGGCTCTGCACACCATGTATAAATAACACAAAACAAACAAACCCACATATACAAAATGGACCTGGAATCAAGGGATACTTTTGATTTGGAAAAAAATATTACTTGAGTTTAATAACAAGCATTAGTATGAATCCCTTGAATTATACCAGAAATATTTAAATAGGTATCAAAATGGATATCTATTGGCCGACTTCATGGCTCAGCAGATAAAAGTTCTTACCCCTAAACCTGACAACCTGAGTTCAGTTCCTGAAACCCACATGGTGGCCAAGAAAACTGAGTTCCACGGTTGTCCTTTGAACTCAACATATGTGTTCATTCATACACACACACACCATGTGTGCATACACAAGGGCCCACAGGCCCACACAATAGATAAAGAATAAGACATATAAATCTTAAACACCAGATTCCTGTCATTAAAACATTCTGCACTGCTATGGACAGGCAGTGCTTCCTGCTTTATGAGTCAGGACAATGGAGGTCCAGACTGTACGTGTGGAAAATAGCTCTATCGCTAGACATGATGTGTGCTTGTTTGTAATCCCAGCCTTCAGGAGGTAAGGGCAAGAAAAACACCATGAGAGCATGATCAGTCTGCAATCCAGCATGAGATCCTCTTTGTTGGTTTGTTTTCGGTAAATGAATATGACAGAGCCAGTCAGATAGCTCGTTGGATAAAGGTACTTCCTGTGAAGCTAGATAATCAGACAGTAGAATCCCTCAAATTAGACTCTGAGTTCCACAAGCCCTCCATGGCGTATGCCCATACATACATACACACAAAGTAAATAGGTAAATGTAATTTTAAGAGCCTGCTAATGGTTCCTGCTTTTCTTACCTTTCTATTAGCAAGTACTGTGTAACTTGTATATATTATTTAAATCACCCCTGTTCTTTATGTAAAATAGAAATACTAGATCCTGTAAGCTTCAGGGGTCAGTGAGGTGAGCATTGTACTATGTAACACTGTAGAGACAAGAGGGGAGAGTTAGTGGCCCACATTAGCTGTGTCTTACACAACAAAAATTACGCATGAGGGATGGATCATGCT
Source organism: Onychomys torridus (assembly GCF_903995425.1). NCBI lineage: Eukaryota > Metazoa > Chordata > Mammalia > Rodentia > Cricetidae > Onychomys > Onychomys torridus. The sequence goes on from NC_050452.1 coordinate 44,416,764, forward strand.
TATGACCCTAGCACTTGGGAGGCCCAGGCAGGATTGAGAATTGGCGGCTAGTCTCTTAAAATCCTTTTTAACAACTAAAAAAAGAAAACATTAGAAGTCTAAATTTATTTTTCCCTTGATCAAGTTTACACTGATTTAGTTTATTGCTAATTTTAGTAATTTGTATTATATATGATCTCTTCTTGCCCAACTCCTAGATTAAGTGACAGAAATAGGTCACTGTTTTGATAGTGAACCCAGCACCGTATGTGTTCGATTAGAATTATATAACGGAAGAGCACCATTCACCCCAGGTAGGGGTAGAAACTGGTCAGAGAATGACTTATTCTAGAATAAGTGACTCCTGAGTGGAGTCTTACAGGATTTGTTGGAAATCAATCATTGTTTCAAAAATAATTACATTTCTATGTTGGGGAAGTAAAAGATATCTAGGTCCAGTGCTGTTGCTCAGTGGCAAGCTCCCATCTGAATTCAGTTCTAAAACCTCGAGTGAAGGGAAGAACTCCTGCTGAAGGTTTTCCGGGTCCTCTGCATGCGGGTTACAGAGTGCATGCACTCACATCACACACACACACTAGCAACAATAAATACATGAAAATCCAAATTAGAAAATAGGAGATGTCGTGTTATCTGTGACTTGTGGTTTAAAATCTGAGTTTGGACCTGGATGATGTGTATGAAAACAGTTAAATCACCTGGAAGACCTAGAGAATATAAGATTCCTTTCTTTGTCAGAGAGTATTGATAGAATACTGCCATCTTTGAACTTAAATAGTGACAGTTACTTTTTTCAGAAAAATATTGCTGTTCACCACTTTAGAATATAGCCACTATTTCCCCATTTTGTGTGGTTTGCTTTTTAGACCAGGTCTCCCTGGCCTAGGCTGCACTGGAGTTCCTGTGCTTGGTGCTTCTGGAGGGTACATAGTAGCCGACACACAGTGTGCCATTGTATGTCTGCTACATAATCCTCTCTTTTCAAAATTTGTATTAATTTTTTTTGTGGGGGCAAGAGGCCGAGTAAGTCAAAAGCATCAGTTTTCTCCTTCCATATGGATCCTGGGGTCCTCAGGTCCTCAGGCTTGGCAGCAAGCCCCTTTATCCTCGTCAGTCACCTTGCTCCGCTTTCCTTTAAGAAAGAAAGAAAAAAGAAATTAGGGCTGGATTGATAGCATTTGTGGGCTCCTACTGCTCTTACAGAGGATTAAAGTTCAGTTTCCAGAACTCACATACAGCAGCCCACAACTTCTTGTAACTCTAGTTCCTGAGAAAAGGAGCTCTGATACTGTCCTCTGACCTCTGCGGGCACTCCACTCAGGTGCACAAACCCACACTCACATACATACATTTACACGTGGAATTAAGCATGTATTAAAAGAAATTAACTGAAAGAAAACCCAATATTCTATTAAATTATGAAATAACAAAACCATTTATGCATAACAGTGACTGTGATTTTTTTTTCAATAGAGCACTTATGTTATTACATTGAATAGAAATTCTATAGTGGAAGAATAAGCCAAAATAAAAAATCCTTCAAAACTACATCTTTTTTTGTTTTTCACTGTCCAGATTTTATAGTGATTGCTTAGTATGCACATTTCAGTCAGGGCCTAAAACGGAAATTGTTTCCATTTCTTTGGTTTGGAATTTTTCAATGCTTGTCTACCTATAGTCATTCTTATTGTGAAAAACTATAAAGTAATTAAACTTACAGTAAAACTTCTTTCTTTTATAGCGAGAAATAGCTCGGAAACTTGCAAATCCTAAGCAACCAACCAACCCTTTTCTAGAAATGGTGAAGTTTCTATTGGAAAGAATTGCTCCTGTGCACATTGATTCTGAAGCCATAAGGTAAGCCAGAAAAACGTATGTGAAATAAATACATGCTCATCCAGAATGCGTGGTTGTGAGCTTGAGTGTTGGACTCAGAGATCGGTCCCTTTAATGATAGAAGTGTACCCACCATTCATGTAAAAAGGATGGCCATCTTAGCTTTATTTATTGCCTTTTACTTTTTATGAGTTCTTGCATTTAGATCTATTCTGTATGTGCTAATTTTAAAAACCCTAGAATACACACACACCAAAAAGAAAATTTTAGTTCTATATGATTATTTACTAACAACTGAGTTTTCTTACGAATTTCGGTGGTCACATTATATTCTGTTACGTCTTGTTTTATCACTCTGCAGTTGATGTATGAGAACAGAATGACATTTTGTAAATGAGGATGTGTTTGTTTTTTAAACCTCACTTTTTTTTTTTTTTTTTTTTTTTAAAGCTGAGGATCGAACCCAGGGCCTTGCGCTTGCTAGGCAAGCGCTCTACCACTAAGCTAAATCCCCAACCCCTAAACCTCACATTTTATTTCTTATGATTTACTAGTATGAATTTCTATGAATGATTATGTCTTGTAGTGATAATTGTTTGCTATGTTGACATTCTTTGTAGCACTCATTGGTTCTTAATCCAAATAGATCCAAATCTGGAGACCTAGTCATGGTACTCAAGAAGCCACTAGTTACTTGATCTCTGTGAATCACTGCTGTGGTTGTATTAAAAGGCATGATATACTTGTTTTCAAGGGTTATCATAGCAATAGGATTGGCTGGCAGGGTGTTCAATAGAATTTATTTTGACATGGTTCTGGAAACTAAAATTCTCAAGATCAAGATGTCAGCAACTTTTGTTTTTCTTACCGGGGGCCATCCCTGCAGTGGACAGGTCCCAGCAGAGGATGTAAGGAGTCGGCAGGGGAAGGAGGTGAGCCAGGCAATGGTCGTCAGGAGAATCTTGCAGCCTGACTGACTAGCAGCCAGAATGCTTCTTTATTTATACAGAAATTAGTAAGCAGGGATACATTTGTTATGTTCCAAAACATAGATAAAATCATTTTAGTTTTTTTTTTGGACATGTATTTCACTTCCTTGTGCTCATCTTTTAGTCCTCATGAATAAACTATGACAGTACAGAATTATCATTTCCAATCATTATCCCCCAAGTTTTGACATCAGTAATAAACAGTTATTTTTACTCATTAATCTTACAGCCCAATTTTTAAGAATCTATAGGTATATGACAGCCTGTTCTCAGGCTTACTAGCTTTCGTGGCTACAAGGACATTGGACCAAAACAAAACCTTCAGGCCAGCAGGGTGGTGGCCCCACACGCCTTTAATCCCAGCACTCAGGAGATAGAGGCAGGTAGATCTCTATGAGTTTGAGGCCAACCTGGGCTACAGAGGGAGTTCCAAGACAACTAGGGTTACACAGAGAAACCCGTCTCAAAAAAAAAAAAAAAAAACAAAAAAAAAAAATCTTTAAGCCAGCCCACACACATTGCCATGTCCCAAGCCATGTCTTATTTGGCCTCAGGCCAAAGCTGCTGCAGTGATTATTCAAATTCTGGCACAATGCAGTGTCTATAGAATTTTTCTAAGACATGACAGTGACTTTACATGAGCTAAGGAGGAGAGGTCCTGAGACCTTTCCATTTCATTCTTTGCTCATCAATATAAGTCTCTGTAGTGCTGAGGAAACTTCAGCTAATCTAAGTGGCTTTTTTCCAGACAGATTTTCTCTGTGTAGTTTTGGTGCCTGTCCTCGAACTCACAAAGATTGGCCTTGCTCTGCCTCCCAAGTGTTGTGATTAAATGCATGCACCATCACTACCCGGCTGCAGCTAATCTAACTTTGTTACTGTGTATTCCAAGTAATTGCCTCAGTGTATAGTGGGAAGAGACTTGTCATCTGGACTGTGGCCAACTCCTTTAGCTCACTAAGTCTTGTTGACCTTTTTGAGTGTACTTTGTTTTGACTATTTTGTTTCTGCATAAGTACAGGGACAGATGTTCTAAGAATGTCTCACAGCTTCGTGAAGAGGCCTCTGACTTCTTTGTGTCACAACCTCCAGGGTGTAAGGAAGACCTTCAAGTAGATAAGGATATCTCCCTAAAAGCAGGAATATTAGAAGCAATATTCCTGGGAGAAGGCATAAATGATTCATTCATATAGAAATTTCCATCGATCCAATATCCCCAAATTGTACAAATATTAAGTCTCCCAAGTATGCAACAGGTGGAGATGAAAACCAAAGGTGGTACGTTGGCCATCATATTGCTCGGCTCTTCTGGCTCTATGACTTTTGTGTTCCATCCCATCATTTAGATATGGCTGTGCCATTTTCTAATGTTGTCCTCCTTTTTTTCAATATAGCTGACCACTTCTCACTGTTTTCAAATGGTCTTTTCTCTGTGTACCCAGGAGAAATCAGTGTCCTACTCTCCTTATCTTTTAAAGATAGCAGTCAGCCTAGGTTAGCCTCATCATATGACTTCACTTACATAACTATTCTTGAATGCCCCATCTCCAGTATAGTCACACTCTGGGACTGATAGATAAATCTATGAGTTATAGAGCAGTTCAGCCCAGAACATAGTTTTTACTATTATTAAATTAACAATTCCTGATCTAATTTTCTTCTTTATAAATTAAAGAAAAAGAAGAAACAAAAGTTTAGAACACAAAACTTGTCCATAATTAGTTTAAAAAATGCAGATATATTATGTGTCAGTAAGTGTCCTTTGATCTGTACCATTTACTTCCCACCCACCCTGCCTTCTGTACAGCTCTGAGTGTGTGTGTGTGTACACATGTGTGTACAAACTCAGCACAGGCATGTGTGCTGGGGAATGAATTCAGGATCTTTCCAGTGCTGAGTGCCATGTCCTTATTAATCAATTCACCCCAGCCCTTTAGCATCATGTTTTAATAGGCTAGATTACAGATACAATGTAGTAGGAATAGGAACTCTTGACTGTGCATGTTGACTTTGAAAGGGATGTGCAGTGGCGTCAGGACATTTCACAGGCTATTATGTCAGCAGATTACTATTGTTTGAGCCAGTGTTCAGAGTCTTCTGAACACTCATTTCAGTAGCATCAGGAGCTGTTTGATCTCTGAAGAACATCTTAGTTAAGATTGTTAGCGGAGTAATTTTGAAAGAATGCCAGTGTTAATGATTTTTAAGAGAAAAAGTGCCACATACCTGGAAATGGTGGCTGTTAATCTCAGCACTTAAAAAGCCGAGGCAAATAGACTTCTTCTAGTTTGTGACCAAAGAGATCTATGTAATTAGATCTGGGCAACCAGGAATTCATGTCGAGAACCTGTCTCCAAAAGAAAAGGCCATTTTCTTTGTATTCAGCCACATAGTCACAGAATATGTATTATAAATAAAAGGCTTATTGTTTTGACTTAGTAGGTTTGCTTTTAAAAAAATCAAAGCTATGTTTAAAGTACATTGTGTACCTAGTAAAGAATAAGTCACATAACCCAAATTGTGTGAGTGGGTTTGTTATTGTAGAAGACTCCAAAAGTAAGCTGTACATCTGATGAGAGGTAAAAGGAAGTAGAAATTACAGGGATTAGCCAAGGAAGGATTACCACGAATATAATCCAGGTCATTGGCCTTGAGTCTGTAGGTTGCTTAGGTGCTCTGAGCTTCAGTTTCTAGATCTATAAAATTATAGCAATGCTAATTACTACTTACTTAAATTATGCAGAGGTTTGTATGCTTGTAAATATCATTCATATTTTATTAATATCAGATTAACACACTTAACATGTCTCATGTATTATATGGTGGCCAATATTGATAGTTGTTTTAGGGGGAAAATAGCAAAGCAAAAAGGGGGAAGGAATTAAATATTTAGATGGGCCAGTACTAACTGAGTAGTAGGTCGTGGGGGTGGAGGGGAGCAGAGGAGAGAGAAAGAAATGCATACAGCTGTCCTGGAACTCAATCTGTAGACAAGACTGGCCTCAAATTTAAGAGATCTGCCTGCCTGTGCCTCCCGAGTGCTGGGATTATCTAGGCCTATGACACCAACAACCCAGCTGTTTCGGGCTCTTAAGGCAGGGTCTCTTGGTCTTGAATTTGATAGCCTCCTGCCTCTGCTTCTTGCATATTGCAATAATAGGCTCAGGCCTCCCACTGCGAATAGTTTATAATGTAGGGTTGTAAAAAAAAAAAAAAAAAAAGTATTGGTTCCAAATATAGTTTTACACTCCTTTAATCCCAGCTCTAGGGAACAGAGGCAGGTAGATCTCTGTGATTTGGGGTCTAGCCTGGTCTACATGATGAGTTCCAGGCTCTCCAGGGTTACATAAACCCTGTCAGAGAATGCAAATAAAAAGGAAGAAAAAGAAAAGATTGAGAGCAAAAAATTATTCCTTAATGAAATTACTTAAAAATGTTAACTACATTAGTCATTGTAATAAAGATTGAAATCCAGGAATGAAAGTAAATTAAAGTGGGAAGAGGTGAGGAGAAAGAACTGAATCATGAGGAATTAATGATGTCCTCAAATTGTGAAAACTATTTTTATAGGTGGATTAGTTAAAAGTTGAAAATTAGGAATGATGTTTATATAAGCCATAAAGGTTAGGTTAATGTGTTGACTGAGCATGTGAAAGTGTTAACACACCAACCCTTGTACCTGGACTTTGATCTCCAGAATCCATGTGGTAGAAGAGAACTGACCGTCCTCACATGTGCCATGTCATGTGTGCACACACAGATGCATGGTAAATAAATATGTATAAACTGCAAGGTGCTGGAAAATGGTTCTCTTCTGCAGTTAAAAGTACATACTCTTTTTTTTTTATTTTTTCATTTTTTATGAGATAGGGTCTCTACATGGCACTGGCTGGCCTCAAATTTACAGAGATCCACCTGCATCTGTCTCCTGGGTACTGGGAATTAAAGATGAGCACTACCATTTACAGGCTTTGAGCATATACTGTTCTTCCAGAAAACCTAACAGGCAGTTGATAACTATCTATAACTACTTGTAGGACATCAAAGTCCATCTTCTGGCCTCTGCAGACACCACATACACACCAAAAAAAATATAATTCAATCTTTAAAGAGAGAGAGAATCTTTAAAGGGCAGAGGGCTCATAGGAGTCAAATCAGTCCCAAAAAATCTTTGATAGCTTAAGAAAAGGAAAATACCATGGCCAGTTCAGTTTCTCTGGGATACCCAAGGTGTATCTAGGGCTCTGTTGTTTCACAAAGACTCAGGACTTGCTTCCCAGCAGCAGCTGCATCATGTACCACACAAAGTGGTAGGAGTTGAACAGAGGAGACTGCAGAAGTGTGGTCCCCCTCAGCTTCACTTATGTTTGAGAAAATCAAAAGGATAAATCTTTCCCACAATTCTAAACTGCTTTAGGAGGTAAGCTGGAATGTGAGACAATTACAGGCACCTTCAAGGAAAGGAGAAAATGAGTTTGTGGCAAGTGAGTATGTTTGGAGAAGAAACTTTGAATGTTTTTAATTGAAGACTTTTGAATATTTAATGATTTTATATTTTATTTTAATTGTGTACCTGTGTTGAGTTTGTGCAGGTGAGTAGTGCCCTCAGTGGCCAGAAAAGGGTGTCAGATCCCTTGAACTAAAGTTCCAGCTGGTCTGGAGACCTCTGACATAAGTTCTGGGAACCGAACCTTGGTCTTCTACAGGAATAGAAGTGTGATCTCTCACTGAGCCAGCTCTCCTTTCTGTGTAGTCCATCTGAACTTGCATTTCTATTCCCAATACGAATATTGCAGTTGTCTATCACGCTATTCAGGATCATACTTTGTATTAAAGAATCCTTTATTACTAGAGCCAGAAATGGTAACATAAGCCTATAATTCCAGCTTTTTTTTAAAAAAAATATATTTATCTATTAAATTTTTTTTCATTTTACATGCCAACCCCAGTTCCCCTCCCTCCCCTTCTCCTGCCTCCTCACCTCCCTCCTACTCTACCCCCATCCACTCCTCAGAGTGGGTAAGGCCTCCCATGGTAGGCAACAAAGTTTGGCATACCAAGTTGAAGGAGAGCCTAGCCCCTCCCCATTTTATCAAGGCTGAGCAAGGCATCCCACCACAGGGAATGGGTTCCAAAAAGCCAGGTCATGCACCTGGGATAAGTCCTGGTCCTGCTGCCAAGGACCCCACAAACAGATCGGGCCACACAACTGTCACCCACATTCAGCAGGCCTAGTTTGGTCGCATGCAGTTTCCCGAGCTGTCAGTCCTTAGTCAGTGAGCTACAACTAGTACCGGTCTGCTATCTCGGGGTTCCCCTCTTCTCCTCCTCCTCCTTTTTTTTTTTTGAATGCCGTTTATTGAAGGAGGGAGGAGGTCTTAAATATAGGCTTATAGCACAATGGGAGAACCCCCAGTTTTGGGTTTTTTTGTTGTTGTTGTTTTGTTTTGTTTTTTTGAGCTGAGGATTGAACCCCAGGCCTTGTTGCTTGCTAGGCAAGCTCTCTCCCACTGAGCTAAATCCCCTCCCCTCCCCCACCCTTACCCCCCTGCTTCTGGTGTTTTACAATCTTTCATCTAAGTTGTTAACGCCCAATATGCTGGATACACAGACAAGGAGCTTCCCTTAAGCATTCAGGAGGGTGGAATCTCACAGGGAATTAGCCTAGGGAGTATATCAAGGTCAAGGTCAGCAAGCAATGCAACAATTACCCAAAATGGGGGCTAGGGACCTATAGGTCCCCCCCTTTTACTAAAAAATGAGCTTCTGACTTAGGTTGCAAGGGACATCAGCAGGTCAACTTACCCGTCATAGAGACACCTGTCCAGGCCACACAGGTGTTCTGTCTTAGGTTGGTGAGCACCCCCCAGGTATTACCCGTCTGTGAATACTCATTATTATACAGGCTCAATTGTGTGAGAGCTGCAGAGTTAACTGTTGCCAAAGATCTCTAAGTGGTGCTGGACTTGCAATCTGTGTGTTTGACACAGAAAAGACCAACAGAAGTCTTAACCCACCCATAGCCGGTAGGCTAAAGGCAGCTGAGCCATTCCCTTCCTTAACGAGCCTTACTGCAAATTGGAGTCCTTGTAAGATGGTATCCCGAGAGCAAATGGAAGTTAAGTTTGTAAATTTATAATTTTCAAAGTTAATCAAAATGTACATAACTATTGATTTAAATTTGTCATGCCCAATAGAATGAAAAATTAATTAACTTTGGTAGCTATTTTTGCTGCCAGGGTCTCCACTGTGCTAGCTGTAGTAACCAGTTATGAAATGGCAATCCCAGAAACAGTAGTGGGGGGTGTCGACACTGTTATAACAGCAACAACGGCAGCAGTGATGTCAAATTCTCTTCTGGAGCGTGTGGGCATCCACTGGCATGGACACAACTCCAGGAACACAAACTGCTGAGGCCCATTTTTCTTCATCCCAGCACGACTAAAGCTGGCAGCTCTGCAAGAGAACAACTAGGATTCACAAAGGAAAAACAGGCAGCTCACAAGGAGCAGAACTAATGGTCTCATAATGACTACATTCAGGATCACAAATTTTAAGGTATCTTCAAAGGGGGCTAAATGAGTTTCAGGAGGCCAAAAAATGTTGCACGGATTGTGAGAATGAAAATGCTTAGCTGTATGCTACTGTCAATAAATGGAGGTCAGTGATCTTTAGTGTTATCCTTAATCTCCAAGGTGTCTAGGTGACACGTTCTCAAACATACTTGAAAAAGCAGTTACCATCCATTACTTTCTGGAGAATCCAACCGCATGGCTGCAGTTCCTAGGCTTACGTTAATGCTTGCCAAGGCTGGCCCTATTGGGCTCTCAATCCCCATTGGCATCAGAAGGGGAGAGTTTTTCACGAAGGTCCAATAGGTCTCTGCCATGTTGGGCTTCAGCTGCAGCCACAGGACACACTCAGTGCTCAGAAACCCATGAGGAATTTCATTGTCCTGAGGAAAGACTTAAGCAAAACTCCGGGCTCCCACCAATACCAGATTGGTTCCCCTCCAAGTGTCAGTAGAAAGATCCTTCCATCGTCCAGCTCTTATTATGTAGAGCTGAGACTATCTTCTGCTACACATTGAATTTAAGGCCACCCTGGGATATGTGAGACCCTGTCTCAGCAACAACAACAGTTCTTTGATTTCCATGAGGGGTGTACATTAATACCAGCTACTCAGAGTGAGATGGGAGGATCACAGAGACTGAGTTAAAGGCATGTCTGGGCAATATGCAGAGACCCTATCTGCGAAAAACAATCATAATTTGATTGACGCAATTATGCCATCAAAGGATGCCGTAATTTCTCACTCTGTCCCTTACCCCTGTCCCTGCCTGTTTTTGTGATGGCATCTTGCTGTGTAATCTTAGCTGACTTGGTGTGCATTGTGTAGCCCATGCTGGCCTTGGACTGTGGCAGGCCTCCTGGTTGAGCTTCCCTTACACAGGAATTACAGGCAAGACCACCACACCCAGTTTTGTGTGGCGTAGAGGACCAAACCCAGAGCTTGACAAGTTGGGCAGTCTTTCTGCCTAAGAACTGCGTTCCTGGTCTCATATTTGTCTTTATTTTAAATGCTCCCGGTGTAGTCAGGGAAGGAAATAGACGCCTGTAATCCTAGCTGTGTGCAGTCCTACCACTCAGGAGACTTGAGTCCAGAAGGACCGAGAGAAGTCAGCCTGGGGTACATGTGGGGTCTTGTTTCAAAAACAAATAGGTCTATTCTATTAGGTAGTGTGATTTTTAGTGATGTTTTGTGGTAGTAAATATATTGAAAAGATAACTAGTTTCTTACAGTTACATGGTATCTAATTGTATCTGTTTGTGAATACAGCATGTTTCTGATTAATTGCATCTTTGTTAATAATTTCTTAAAATGGAATTACTGATTCCATAGATTAATTTGATTGTGCCGTTAATACTACCTTCCCTGTATATGTTCACTGCTTGGTCTTTAAATTACATTTATTTATCTATAAATTACACACACATGTAGCACATTTTTGGGAGGCCAGAAACAACTTTCAGGAATCCTTGCCTTCCATCGTGTGGGTTCCAGGAATCAAACTCAGCATCAAGCTTGACAGTAAGCCCCTTGACCCACCCACTAAGCCACCTTGCCTGCTATCTAAATTTTGTCTGGAGTGGCCATTTGCCCAATTATCAACCTTTTTACTGTTTCTAAGTTATTTACAGTGTCTTTATATGTAGAAATGAATATTGAAATAGCTAATATTAATAGTTCAGTATATCATTTTACTGGCTTATTTTTTAGTCAAATTGTTGTTACTATTACACATTAAGTTTTGGAGGGTATCATAAAAATACAGTCAGCTCACCTATCAAGTGAGTGGTAAACACATCCTCATGCTACAGAGACTTCTTTGACCATTGTCATTTAAATTCTCTTTGCTTACTGTATTTCATTTGGGATCTAGTTACTAGTGTGACTAACTTACATTTCCTTCTTTTAATAGTGCACTAGTAAAATTGATGAATAAATCAATAGAAGGGACAGCAGATGATGAAGAGGAGGGTGTAAGTCCAGATTCAGCCATTCGCTCAGGACTTGAACTTCTTAAGGTATTTTTAAAACAATTTGTCTCCATTTATTTCTAACAATTCATAATGGCATTTCCTTTAGGGTGTGCAAGAGCAGGCTTATTTTACTTTAGATTATTCAAAAGATTAAAATTTGCTGGTAGAAATTATATCTTTTTTTAGATTTAAAAAAAAAAAAACAAAACAAAACCCAACAGAGTCTTGTTCTATAACCCAGACTGGCATGGAACTCTCCTCTATCCTTCTGCTTCTCTGTCTGCCGGGTACTATGATTACAGATGTCTGCTACCATGCTTGGCTGGAAGTCAGACCTTATAAAAATAATTTTTGCATCATCATATAATTATTTTACACTGTACAGTAGCATCTTTAAAAAAAGATCTATTTCTGGGGTCTTGAGGATGGCTCAGCAGTTAAAATGGGAAAGCATTTGGCCAGTCTTCCAAAGGACCCAGGTTCAATTCCCAGCACCTGAATGGTAGTTCACAACTGCCTATAACTCTAGTTCCAGAGGATCTGGCACCCTCATGCAGGCATATATGCAGGCAAAAACCCAATTCATACAATAAATTTGTTAAAAGAAACCTATTTCTGATTGCCTTTGCATTCCTGCTATACTTGTCACCATGTATGCTCAATAATCCAGTCTTGCCTTTCAAAGAAACTGTATCTGAGACAATTGGCAATCATTGTTATATGACATCGTCTGTATGATTGGGACATTTTAAAGCTACTCATGATCTTTTGGGGGGGGGGTGTCTAAGACAGACTAATATGCCCTAGTTGTCTTGGAACTCACTCTGTAGATCAGGCTGCCTTTGAACTCACAGAGATCCACCTGCCTCTGCCTCCTGAGTCCTGGAATTACACAACCACTACTTCCCAGTATGCTATTTATGATCTTAATAAATGCAAAATAATTCAAATTACTGATAAATAAGAGCCAGGTATGACTCAAGATTTTTCACTATGACTGCAAGTAAGAATTGTTTGCAGTACTAGTGAAAGAAATGATTGGTTTCAAGGTAAAGGGTCATATGTGAGCAGGGCAGTGTTGTCTTTGTCCAACCACAACACTGGATAGAGCTCTCACTGAATTTAATACAAAGAGCGTGAGGCAAAAATACATTGAAATCCCAGCAAGACAAACTGAAGAAGTGGCACACGAGTCCTGTAGAGAGCATTGGAGGAAACAGCACTCAAACCCAAGCCCCTGCTCATCTATGCCTAGCCCAGAGGCACAGAGTTTTAATTTGCTTTTTGTCCATTTTAAAAATGGAATTCTCCAGCTTTTCTATAAATAAAAAAAACTGAGCCCATTTCTGTCCTTTATGATGCATGTAATGTTTAATTTTCAAGAACACAAGAATGGGCTGCTCAATTGTCTTCCTCTTTACTTGGCTATTTTATCCGATAGAGACTAGCCTAGTCATTCTCACATTATAAAGATAGAGGTTGTAGCCATAGACTGTGTAAGCTGGTATAAGGTCCTTAACGGTAGAGACTGGGTAGGGCTCATGTCCAAACAAGCTAATAATTATATGTTTGTAATTAAAAATTTGTAGTAATGTCTTCATTGTTGATAATTATGAGATAGGAACTTTCTGTGAGGATTTCCCTTGATATATTCCTATACAGATTATCATTTTGACAGCCAAAGCTGTATTTTTTTTTCTTTTGTTAACATCAATAAATAAACCTGGAGCTTTGATTTCAAATAAAAATTTCCATACCTAAGTATATTTATTAAACTGAGAGTATTTATTACCATTGAAGTGATCTACTCTCTGTAAGAAATGAGCCTTTGTGCTAGGGAAATGGCTCAGTGGTTAAGAGGACAGGCTGTTCTTGCAGCAGTCCCAGGTTCAATTCCCAGCATCCACATGGCAGGTTGCAACTGTCTATAATTCCAATTCCAAGGGACCTGACAGACCCCCATGCAGGCAAAACACCAGTGCACATAAAATAAATAAGTCTTTTAAAAAGAAAGAAAGGAAGAAAGGAAGGAACCTATCCAGTCGGTTAAGAACTTGCTTTGCAAACATCAGCACCTGAGTTTGATCCCTATTACTCAAGTAAAAATGCCTCACTTGGTAGCATGCTTGTAATCCCAGCACTGAGAAAGCAGGGGGATCCGAGAGGCTCACTGGCAATCCAGTCTAGCTTAGTTAGCAGCTCCAAGGCAATGAAACCCAACTGTGTTCCTGAATGTGACTCACACTTGTTTTGTGTTGTGTTGTTTTGTTTTGTTTTCTGAGACAGGGTTTCTCTGTGTAGCCCAAGCTGGCTTCCAACTCACAGAGTTCCACCTGCCTCTGCCTCCCCAATGCTGGGATTAAAGCCGAGCACCACCACCGCCCGGCCAATAATTTTTGTTTTTTGAGGCAGGGTTTCTCTGTAGTTTTGGAGCCTGTCCTGGACTCTAGCTCTTGTAGACCAGGCTGGCCTCGAACTCACAGAAATCCACCTGCCTCTGCTTCCCAAATGCTGGGATTACAGGTGTGCGCCACCGCTGCCCGGCAAATTTTGTTTTTATATATTATGTGCATTGGTGTTTTGCCATGGGTGTTGGGTCCCCTGGACCTGGAATTAGAGACAGTTGAGAGCTGCCATGTGGGTGCTGGGAATTGAACCTGGGACCTCTGAAAGGGCAGTCAGTGCTCTTAACTGTTGAGCCAGCTCTCAAATGCATTTTTCTTTCTCTTTTTCTTTTTTAAGAAAACATTCTTTATTCTAAGTAAGTATGAACCAAGAGATGAAGTGATTGGTCAGAGGTAGCATATTAGCTATCTTGGGGAAGTGACTTTAAGCTACCATGCATTATTTCCTTCAATGTCTCATGAGGAAAAGTGATTATAAAGGTGGCTAAAATAAGTAATCCATATTCCATGTGTTGTAGCTAGCATATGTACACCAGAACTTTGCATTTTACTTGTTTAGTGAATTCTCCTTTTTTAATAGATTAGAACTGTTGTCTGTCCTCTTAAAGGTGTATCTATTCCTCCAGGTTCTGTCTTTCACACATCCTACCTCGTTCCACTCTGCAGAGACATATGAGTCCTTGTTACAGTGCCTACGGATGGAGGATGACAAGGTAGCAGAAGCTGCCATACAGATCTTTAGAAACACGGGCCACAAAATAGAAACAGACCTTCCCCAGATACGATCGTGAGTATGTTTTTAACCTGGTAAACACAAACGCTCATGTGTATGGGATCAACAGAATCTTGATTTGTCTTTCATAAACGAAGATAGGAGCAGAAAGAAAACTTCACATTCGTGTTGTGTGTCTCCCTTAGTCTCTATCTCCTCTCTGTCCCATCCTATCTCAGTTAGGATGTATGTAGAGCTACAAACTACAGCTGTTTGTTTAGAAGGACATGACTTGAAAATTTTAGTAATCAAAAGTTATCACAGAATTAATTAAATATTGCATTATATTTATAATTAATGTATCTTTCTAGTCTATATATTTGTATTTTCTTTCAAATTGGCTATAAATTCAGTAGCTGTACGACCTTCCTGTCCCAACAAAGAAAACAGGGCAGCTAAATAATGTTCATCATAAATAGTTGCTTGGTATTTGATAATGCTGACAATGATCTTGAGAATAAAATACATTTAAGTGTATTTTCTTTAGTTGTTCACCAGTATTAATAGTGGTGAGCTTATGAACAAAAGACCAAATGGTGCTCGGGCTAACAAGGTTATTTAGACATGGAGCTTTTATCCTGTAGTTCAGATCTCCATGGAGACAGGCTTGAGATGCTCATGAATTTGTCAGATTTATACTGACTAGCAGGTTCCAGGCTTTGGTTTTCGGTTGAGAGGAATGGCTGTGGTCTTGAATATTGCTATTAAACTCTTAACTATTGTTATACATAGGCCTTTGCATTTGATGACATCAATTTTTTGTCTAATAGTATTGAAGGTATAGCAAATATTTGCTGTAGAGTTTTGTTGCTGTACAGATTTCCTCTTATAAAAGCATTTATATATTTATCATGCAAGCTGAAACTAAGGCTGGTAGTGTTTACATCGTATGCATAAGCCTGTGAGTTGTCCAGAATTTGTAAGTGAAGTGTCTGGGTGAGGCTAGGAAAATAAAAATACGTGCCTACTTCATATACGTGCCTATTTTTTAGGTTCCTATAAATATATTTCCTTCATATACATGTTTTGCCATATAGTCAGCATTTGTTGCTTTTTTATTATGATACTTGTTTTCATATTGACCTGTGGAAAGACTTTTAGTTTAATCTTTTATGTTAGTATGCTAATTAAATGAATTGATTTTTTTTTTTCTTTTAAATACATTTTTACCTTCAAAATCCAGTTTCACATTTTCATCCAGATTCACCTTTTCCTCTCTGTGTTTCCTTTGGCAGTTTCAATGCATCTTTATGTTTTAGCTTTCTCATCCTTGCTAGGGCTATATTAGTAGTACTTATGGGATGTTAATGTTCATTGGTCGAATCCATGTTAAAAACACCTCGAATGGAAGCTACACATACATGTACTAGATGATTATTAGAACCCTTTAATTTCATTTTACCAAACTGTATGTAACTGCATCTTGTGTGCTCACTTTCTCAGATATCATTTCTACTGTTTTTCTTGACCTTTTACTACTGTTTTCCCATGATTCCCTTGAATTAACTGAAGGGAATTATAAAAGGGAACTGGAAAATTAGGAATGTCTACTTAGGAGGTAAATGTGAATGTGCCCTGGGGCAGGTTGTAGGTTGTTAATTAAGGGTAGCTAGTGTGTTATTTTTCTATATTCATAAATTAACTTGAAAATGAAAATTGCTTGCTTAAAATACCCTTTGAATGATTGTATGTCTTATCAATCAAATAATTTCTAAGAAAGCCTTCTCTTCCAGCACAGATCTGATTAAGTAGGGGAAATGATGAATAAGAAGAAATCTGAGGATTTGCATGCTTCAGAAAAATACAACTGTATTCTTTTTTGCAGAACCTTAATTCCCATTTTACATCAGAAAGCAAAGCGGGGTACTCCACACCAAGCAAAACAGGCTGTGCACTGTATCCATGCTATCTTCTCAAATAAAGAAGTCCAGCTTGCACAGATTTTTGAGGTATACATAGTACATAGAATGTGATTCCATCAGTTTGTGTCAGTCTCTAATTTGGTAAAACTAGAGTCTAGGTTTTTATCTTTTTTCTGTATTTTTTTCAATTTTGTTATTGTCTTAGTTATTCTCTTTTTACTGTGATGAGACACCATGACCAAAGGCCACATCTCTTAACCCTTCCCAAAACGGTTCATTGACTAGGGACCAAACATTCAAATGTGAGCCTTTGGTGACTATTCTCATTTGAACCACCACAAATATATGTCAGTAGCTGAAATAACCAAATTGGTTAAATTTAATTAAGCATGATCATATCAGTAAAACAGATTGACTTGGACATGGTAAATTTGTGAGGACTGTAGAACATCTAAATGCTTTTAAAACCAATTGGTGACTTTTTTTTTTTTAAAATTTTCATAGCCACTCAGTAGGAGTCTGAATGCTGATGTACCAGAACAACTTATAACTCCATTAGTTTCACTTGGCCACATTTCCATGTTAGCACCAGACCAGTTTGCTTCCCCAATGAAATCTGTAGTGGCAAACTTCATTGTTAAAGATCTTCTGATGAATGACAGGGTAAGTTTCTCATTTAATTATTAAATTACAGGTCATGAGTTTAAGGCT
Organism: Onychomys torridus; assembly: GCF_903995425.1. NCBI lineage: Eukaryota > Metazoa > Chordata > Mammalia > Rodentia > Cricetidae > Onychomys > Onychomys torridus. The sequence goes on from NC_050452.1 coordinate 44,433,880, forward strand.
GTCTATATCTTTATCACAGAAACATTTCTTTATCTGTGTGTGTGTGTGCGCACTTGATTTACACGTTAGAAATGAGGTGAGTGATGTGCCTTCTAGGATCTAACATTAGTCACTATGTATAAATTTTCACATTGTACCCTATTAATATAACTGTTTTTCACTTTTTGTTTCTTTTTTAAAGATTCATTTTTTGCTTTACAAGTCAGGGTTTCTCTGTGTAGCCCTGGATGTCTTAGAACTCACTCTACAGACCAGGCTGGCCTTGAACTTGAAGTGATCTTGACTGCTTTTACTTCCTGAATTCTGGGATTAAAGGCATTGCACCATCACCACCTGGCCAATTATTTTTATTTTATGTGTATGGGTGTTTTGCCTGCATATATGTCTGTGCACCACGTGCAATGCCTTTGGAGGCCAGGAAAAGTCTGGGGATCCTCTAGAACTGGGGTTAGAGACAGCCATCGTGTGAGTCTGGGAATGGCACCTACATTGTCTGCAAGAGCAGCAGTTGTTTTAACCGTTGAACCATCTCTCCAGCCCCTACAGTGTATGTTTTAAAGGGATCCAACAGCACAGAATTAGGGAGGTTCAAGCACAAGGCACACTTACAAACATCTTTCTGTTTGGTCTAACATTGAGCACATTGACTACTTTTTCATGAAGTTCCCTAGGATAGGGATCAGGTCAACACCAAATCATTCGCAGTGTTCCATCATGTTAAGAATGGTTGGTGCTCTTGGTCAGAACGGTGGGATACTCTACAGTAACATTAAACAGTATAACACACGTCTGACTTAGCGTTTCTACCCTCATTGCTGAGTCACTTCTACTGTCCTCTAACCATCTCCTGGGTTAGTTTTCTATTCTTTGGTTTTTCAAGACGTGGTCTCTATCTGCAGCCCTGGTTGGCCTGAAACTGGGTATGTAGACCAGGCTGGCCTTGATTCATAGTGATAATCTATCTGTCTCTGCCTTCCAAGTGCTGGGATTAAACCTCATATTCAACCTGACTTATTTATGTGTTTCTTTCTTTTTTTTTTTTTTTAATGAGGCATGGCTTTGCTGTATAAGCTTGGGTGGTCTGGAGCTTACCTTGTAGATCAGTCTGGCATCAAGCTCACAGAGATCTGCCTGCCTCTTGCCCCAGAGTGCTAAATTTAAGGCATGTACCACCATGCCCGATCCTTTAAAAAGCTTTTATTACATGTTTGATTTAGTTGAGGGGTACGTCACAGTGCATTTGTGTGCTTGTGAAGGTCAGAGGGCATCTGGTGGAAATCAGCTCTCTTCTTCCACCGTGTGGGTCCTGGAGATTGGACTCAGTTTGCCAGTGTCGGCAGCAGGTGTCTTTCCCCCGAGCTGTCTCACTGGCACTCTTGATAGGTATAGAAACACTCTTCTGGCTGTGAAGCGGTGTACTCACATTCCCCCAGCATAGCTCCGCAGAACCTGTACATGCTGACTCTGTGGATTTATTCTAGATATCTTACTGTCCATACTTGTCCTTTTATAATATAGCTTGTTTTACTTGGCGTTTTTCCAAGATTCATTTTCTTGTGATATTGATCAAAATTGTATGTTTTTTCTCTTGAAACATACTCCTTCATATATTCCACATTTTCTTTATCTCTTAATGAACAGTTTTGAATTATTTCCACCTTTTGGCCATTATAATGCTAGTATGTATAATCAGAACATTTTCTGATCTTTTTAATAAGTAACTAAAAGTAAAATTTCTGAGTCACACGGTCATTCTCTATTGAACATTTTTAGATAATAACAGACTGGTTACCATAGTGTCTGCCCATTTTTACTCTTTTTCAACCAACCTAGCCTGAAGGTTCCAGTTTCTCTATATTGTTTTTCATTCTTGCTGTTTTGCTTTTTGAGAGAATAAGTACGAAATATTTTATTATGGGTGTGGTTTGCTTTTTATGATATTTAGAACTGTTTCTGTATGTTTTAAAGGTTTATTTATTATGTACACAGTATTCTGCCTGCATGTGTTCCTGCAGGCCAGAAGAGGGCACCAGATCTCATTACAAGTGGTTGTGAGCCACCATGTGGTTGCTGGGAATTGAACTCAGGACCTCTGAAAGAGCAGTCGGTGCTCTTAACCTCTGAGCCATCTCTCCAGCCCCCCAAAGGCTGTTCTTTACCTCTGCCTCCCTCCCAAATTCTGGGATTACCGGCATTCACCACTGTTCGAGCTAGGTTTGTTTATACATTCTGGGTATGAAATCCTTTCATGTTTGCTAAATACAAGGTAACAAGACTACTTCCTGTGTTGTCTACTGAGTTCATAGGCCTAGATTCCTTTCCTTTAGGTGATGTTTGTCAATGATACGACAGTCTAGCCTCATTCCTCATTTGGCGGTACCCAGTTTTCTTAGCACCGGTTGTTGAGAAAATTGTTGTTTCCCCACAACTTGGTATATGTGCCCTTGTCAAAAATGAATTGACCCTCATTAATAAAAGAGTATTTTAAGGGTTGGGGATTTAGCTCATTGGTTGAGTGCTTACCTAGCAAGCGCAAGGCCCTGGGTTCAGTCCTCAGCTCAAAAAAAAAAAAAAAAAAAAAAAAAAGTATTTTAATAGGTTTTCTTCCTCTTCTATTCCATTGCTCTGTATCTATACGTGCACCATGATCTTGATTGCTCTAAGATTGTGGTATGTTTGAAGTTGGAAAGTGACTCTTAATCATTTTTTCTCCATTTCTACGTTCTTTTACCTATATATCTTCACATGATATTACTCAAGATGAAAAACTAAATTTCTTCCATTATCTGTAGTCAACAGGTGAGAAGAATGGAAAATTATGGTCTCCAGATGAGGAAGTTTCTCCTGAAGTACTAGCAAAGGTAAGTTTGGATAGATCATCATGATCTTTATGTTGAAAACAGGAATTCTTGTGGGTATCCTGGGCTTTCTCTAGTGAGCCGCTTTATTTATTTATTACTTAGTTAATAAGTGTAGGGTGGGGGTATGTGTTGTGAACATGCACACAAATTCATGGGTCCCCCTGAGGCTACAGATACAGATGGTTGTAAGTCACGTTATTGGTGCTGGGACCAAACTTAGGACTGTTCAGCCCTCTCTCCAGCTCCAAGGTGCTTTATTTGAAAATTTATTGCAAAATAATACCTCTCTAAAGAATTGTCGTTGCCATTTTATTTGTGGAATATTTTTTTTTTTTAGGATGTAAGTTTGTGCTGGGAATTTAACCCCATGTGCTGGGTTAGTGTTCTAACACTGAGTACACCCCTGTCCTATGCTTGGTCAGTGTCTAACCTATACGGAAAGCCTATACTTTCCGTTATATGTAAGCTTATATTTTTTTGGTTTTTTTTCTTTTCTTTTTTTTTCCGAGACAGGGTTTCTCTGTATCTTTGAGCCTTTTCTGGAACTCACTCTGTAGCCCAGGCTTGCCTTGAACTTGCAGAGATCCACCTGCCTCTTGCTTCCAGAGTACTGGGATTACAGGCGTGTGCCACCACCGCCCGGCATATTATTTTCTAACCATGTATTTTTGTCAGATGGCCAGTAAAATACATGAAATAATACTTACATCCTTAACTAGCTTTGTGTATGTTGGTAACAGTCTTTCAGTTATTAAGATACAATTAATTATGTAAACTCCGTTGTAGTCATGATGTTTTAAGATGAACCAGAATTATTTATTCAACAGTTTTTCTGATACTTCAATATTACAAAAGCCTCTAAGTAATTAAATAATTGTTTTTATCAGTATTTTTGTTTTTGAAGATTTTTAATTGATACTTTACTATTTTATGGAGTTACGTTATAATGCATAGTGATTAGATCAGGGTACTTGGCACATACTGTTTCTTTGTATTGAGAATGTCCATAGTCCTCTCTGCTAGCTACTTCGAAGTGTCCAATTAATCATTGTTAACCATAATTCTCTAATTATGATCATATTTAAAGTTACCACTTAGACTGGGGGCACACGCCTTTCATCCCACCCCTGGGAGGCACAGGCAAGTGGATCTCTGAGTTCTAGGGCAGCCAGGGCTTGATAGGGAGACACTCAAATAAAATTCTTTTTTGTTTTGTTTTGTTTTTGTTTTTTGAGACAGGGTTTGTTTGTGTAGCTCTGGCTGTCATGGAACTCTGTAGACGAGGCTGGCCTCTGGAACTCACTCTTTAGACCAGGTTGGCCTCTGACTCCTGAGTGTGGAATTAAAGGTGTGCACCAAAAATGACTACTTCTCCCCAAGTGTATTGCTCTCCCAGTTAGTTCTTCTCCCTTCCATCCGCCGGCTGGCCTGCCCTCTAGTCACCACCTGCAGCCGTGTGTCCCAGTTGCCTTCTCTGTTGCCAATAAGAGCATGGATAGCTGAGGGGGAGTGCATCTGCAGAGTGAACAGAGAGTGGCAGTAATCCTGTGTGTTACTCTTTAGATCCCTTTGCCATGAGCAAGAAACTGTCTGGTGTCATTAGTCAAACTAGTTCAAAATAGTCGCCCCTTTAATTAGAATTTTAAGTTGCTTTCTTTTTTAGCATGTTAATATTTTATAGGTACAGGCAATTAAGCTTCTGGTAAGGTGGCTGTTGGGGATGAAAAATAACCAGTCTAAATCTGCCAACTCAACCCTTCGGTTATTATCAGCGATGTTGGTTAGTGAGGGTGACCTGACAGAGCAGAAGAGGATCAGGTAAGCCTTCTTCTTCCTGCTTTCCTTGTCCCTGAGGGTGGGTAAGAGATACAGAGTTCCTTCCCTGACTCTTACTGTGTTGTCCTTGCACTGTAAGCTTAGGGATTATCTCTCGTGACTACATTTAAGAATGCTAGTATTTTTTCGTCATTTCCAAACACTATGAACATCTGCTAATAAACTTTTAGTATAATCAGTTCAGTGTTAGTAAACATTCCCATTTGGCGACTCATCCAACAGTTATTTGTTGAATTTCTACTCTTTGTAACACTATGAGAAGTATAGCAAAGACAGATCACCTGTCATGGGATTGAATAAGTGTAATGATTTAAGGATAGCTCAAAAAAGTGAGAATAGAAGCCTTCTGGTGATTCAGGAACAGTCTATAGATGTAAAAAGAAAAAAATGGGTAAATTTATTTCCACTTTTCAGTATAATGAAATTACTATTTCCTTTTTGTTCCTTATTTGAAGAAATTGTCAACTTGCTTATTTCTCTCAAATACTTGATTAAGCACTGATAGATACTAGGTACTGGTAGATACTGTTTTTAAGATAACATAATTTTCTCAAAATATATAATCTGCTTGTAGAGGTGTTTTACATAGACAGTTCATTGTGCTTAATGCTTTGATAAACTGAAGAGATATGCAAAAATAAAACAAAACCCAATGTTTTAATGGTTTAGTAACCCAAAATTTAAGAATTCTTTGCTTAGTGGCAATTAAGAAAATGGATTCTGTCCTTTTTCTCCTCTGAGTTGCTACCATCTATGTAGAACTGTGAAACATTTTACATCTTTCCTTTTTAAGTATGTTCTTAATACTAACACATTAACTTAATTAAAGCATTCATGAAACATGATAATCATGTAAAATATTCATATAGCCATATTCTTATCTCAATATCTTTTCCTTTGAAATATCTCATTCTTTATAATTGACTGCTATTGATAAAATGTGTAGAAAATAATGCAGAGTCTTAATTATGTGTATAAATGTATGTGACATAGTAAATGGATTGAAAATGATTGGCTTCTATTTCTTTGATTTGTTTACATTACGTTTCCACAATGCATACTATACTGTTCTTGACATCAGGGATACAGATAGTGATGAAACTGGCTTTTCTCAGCGTTGTGAGTAGTTTGATTGGAAGAATTGCTTGGTTGGTGAAAGATTAGAGTACGGGTAGAAGCCACAGTTGACTCGAGCCTTTTCTCTAGGTTGAGTTCATAGACACAAAGTCACTTCCTTTATTTACACTATCAATCTCACACTCAGAGCGACTGGAGGATTTTATTTGTATTAATGTTTATAGGAAATGTTTATTTCTTTTTGTTTGTTTATAGTAAATCTGATATGTCTCGCTTGCGATTAGCTGCTGGTAGTGCCATAATGAAGCTTGCTCAGGAACCTTGTTACCATGAAATTATTACCCCAGAACAGTTTCAGCTCTGTGCACTTGTTATTAATGTAAGTGTAAAACTTATTTCAAATCTTTGTCTTCAAAGTTGAATACATTTACTTTGCTTTGAGTACTGGCCCATTTAATATATGGATATATAGACAGGATTGATTATTTCCATTACTCCAATAAAATCATCATTTTAAGTTTTTGTTTTGTTTTGTTTGAGACAGTGGTACTCTGTGTATCCCTGTCTGTCCTGGAACTCACTCTGTAGACCAGGCTGGTCTCATACTCATAGAGATCCACCTGCCTCTGCCTCCTGAGTGCTGGGATTAAAGGCATGCACCACCACCACCTAGCCATTTTAATTTTTTAATAATCTCAGATGTTTTTAAAGTACATGCGCGTGCATGCGTGCGTGTAAGCAAATGTTTACCCATCTTATCTGTCTTTGTTTTTGTGCTGATACAGGATGAGTGCTACCAAGTAAGGCAGATATTTGCCCAGAAGCTTCATAAGGCACTTGTGAAGTTACTGCTCCCGTTGGAGTATATGGCAATCTTTGCATTATGTGCCAAAGATCCTGTGAAGGAAAGAAGAGCACATGCACGCCAGTGTTTACTGAAGAACATCAGCATACGCAGGGAGTACATTAAACAGAACCCTATGGCTACCGGTATGTACTTGATAGTTGTCCTATTGCTGTGAAGAGACACCATGACCACAGCAGCTCTTAGAAAGGAAAACAGTCAATTGGGGGCTTACAGTTCAGAGCTTTCGTTCATTATCATCATGGCAGGACATGGTGGTATCCAGACAAACATGGTGATGGAGAATAGCTACATCTTGATCCTGCAGACAACAGGAAATGAACTAGGATACTAGGTGTGGCTTGATCATATATGATACTTTAACTCACAGTGACTCACTTCCTCTAAGGACAAACCTCCTAGTAGTGCCACTCTCCATAAGTTTATGGTGACCAATTCCATTCAGACTACTACAATAATTTACAGCGTACATGAAAGGGACATTTGCTTTTCCACTGTAGTTTATACTAAAACGGTTAACTTAATAGAATGTTGTCATATATGTTATATATCACAGTGTTATAGTTGTAGTATGTAGAGAAACTGAAATCTTGTATTGGAGTGATAGTTACCTTTCCATTGTTTTGGGTAGCTGGGCGGTGGTGACACACACCTTTAATCCTCACACTGGGGAGGCAGAGACAGGTGGATCTCTGTGACTTTAAGGCCTGCCTGCTCTATAAAGCCAGTTCCTGGACAGCCAGAGTTGTTCTGTAGAGAAGCCCTGTCTGAAAGGAAAAACATTTCTGGGTAACTATTTTTTTATGCAATCAGCAGTGTGGTTTAATTGCACACATTGCTCCGTGGTTCAAGTATATGCTCTTTTCCCCTGACTCTTCCAGTCATCTGCTTTGTAATTTGTTTATCTTTGGCTTTAATTTCTTTTAGGATCAAAGTAAAAATATTACATTAGATCACACATTTCTTTGTTTGTAAATACCTCAGAGAAAATAGAAGCAAATGGTTACAACTCAAACAATGAAGGAATTTATAAAAGCTATTCTTGTTAATTTTTTCATTTTAGAGAAATTATTATCACTGCTGCCTGAGTATGTGGTTCCATACATGATTCACTTGCTAGCCCATGATCCCGATTTTACAAGATCACAAGATGTTGATCAACTTCGTGATATAAAAGAGTAAGTTGTCTGTTTCAGAAATTCTGCAAATTATGTTCACTCTTAATCTTTTTTATTATTATACCATGGGAATTTTTATCATTGTGAATTTTTTTTATATATATAATTTGTTTTCATTTTATGTGCATTGGTATTTTGCCTGCATGCATGTCTGTCTGGGGATGCCAGATCCCCTGAATCTGGGTTACAGACAGCTCTGAGCTGCCAGTAGGTTCTGGGAATTGAACCCCGATCCTCTGGAGGAGCAGCCCCTTAATTTTCCTTAATTTACTATTATAAATTTAAAGAAAAAAATTTTTAGAAGTATTTCCATTTAACCATCCCTTTCTTACTCTTTTGTTTGTTAGAGCCTCAGCTCCACATAAACCAAGCATGGTAGCTTATACCTATAATCCCACCACTCGATCAGAAGTTCAAGGTCATACAGCCAGTTCAAGTCAGCCTGGGATAGTTAAGACCCTATCTCAAAAATCCAAAAGGCTTTAAAACAGAACAAAAAAAATGTAATTTTTACATCGCCCTAAAAACAGTCTCCAGAAGGAGGTTCATAAATTTGAAAGAGAGCAAGGAGTGATAAGTTCATGAGAGGAGTTGAAGGGAGGAAAGGAAGGAGGGAAATGATAGAATCCTGATGATTCTGAATATTGCTGCCAAGAACCCAAACATACGAATTAATTCAGATTCTGAGGGGTTTCGTAGTGGTGGGGGACATAACACCACAACACGTGTACACATGAGACAGGGTCTCTTAATGGGATATGCAGGTCTCACTACTCAGGCTAAGCAGGCTGATGAGGGAGCCCCAAGGATCCTCCTGTCTCTCCCTCCCCCTTGCTGGGATTGCAAGCAAGAGTCACCATGCTATTTTCATGGTTGTGTTGTGTTGTCCTTCTTTGGTGTTTGTTGGTGAGGGATTGTCTATTGCCTGAGTTTTCATGGGTGTGTTTATCTTCTGTAGTTTGGATTTTTCCTTCTAGTGCTTTCTGTAGTGCTGGGTTTGTTGACAGGTATTGTTTAAATCTGGTTTTATCATGGAATATTCTGTCTATGGTGATTGAGAGTTTTGCAGGGTATAGTAGTCTGGGTTGGCATCCGTGGTCTCTTAGTGTCTGCATATCATTTGTCCAGGACTTTCTAGCTTTCATAGTCTCTATTGAGAAGTTATTCTGATGGGTTTGCCTTTATATGTTACTTGGTCTTTTTCCTTTGTGGCTCTTAATATTTTTTCTTTGTTCTGTATGTTTAGTGTTTTGATTATTATGTGGCAAGGGAACTTTTTTTTTTTTTTTGGATCCAGTCTATTTGGTGTTCTGTAAGCTTCTTGTATCTTCATAGGTATTTCTTTGATGTAACCTGTTAAGCTAGCCTCATACAGCATTTGATATGGGCAAAGATGTCCAGATTAAAAAAAAAAAACAATGGAGGTAAAGTCTCTTGTATCCCAGCCTGGGCTAAATTCAGCTGTATAGTGAGGAGACCTTGAACCTCCATCTCTCAGGTGTTTACTATCACACCTGGTTTATGTATTGTCAGAGATGAAACTCATAGCTACATAAAATGTTATCAAATTAATTCTTCCTTTTCAGTGGAGTAAAGCAGTTACTCTTATCTACAAATCTTTTGGAAACTTGGCAAAAAACAAGCTCTATCCCCATATTTGTCAATTCCCCAAGTGATGCTCGTGGTTAGTATGGCTTGGGGTCCACTCTTCCTTGGAAAACTCACGTGTCTCACTCTTACTATTTTTGTATTAATGAGCGTGCTGTGACAAGAGGAAAGAGGAAAAATGATATCACACATAACAGCCTCCTAACAGGCAAATAGTGCTAAGGATACGTAGGATGTTGGTCTGTCCGTCTCCACTGTGGGTTGAATACATCACAGTCTAAATGTTTATTGAAAACCTTTATTGTCTTTATGCACCTCAAGAAACTGCCAGAAATTCTCAAAGTAAGCTGTGCTTTATTTTAAATGTTTTGTGACCTAATTTTCCTCTAGAGCCAGACATGATGACTCAGACCTATAATCTGAACACTCAGCACTCAGGAAGTAGAGGTAGGAAAATGAGAAGTTCAAAGCCCATCTAAGCTGTATAGTGAGTTGGGCACAAGCTTAGGATGCAGGAGACCTTGTCTCAAAAAAAAAAAAAAAAAAAAAAAAAAAAAAATCCACCTGAATTGATACCATTAATAAAATGATATTTTACTATTTTGTTTTTATTTAATGCAGATAACAAAACTTCTCAATAAAGACTTACAAATCCATTAAGCAAAAAGCCATCTTCATGTGTTCTCTTGAATGTGTTCCCTCAGGTGCCTATGGTTTATGCTTGAAGTCTTAATGACAAAGAATGAAAACAACAGCCATGCCTTTATGAAGAAGATGGCAGAGAACATCAAACTGACCAGAGATGCTCAGTCCCCAGATGAATCCAAGACAAATGAGGTAAGAGAAATGTTAAGCAAAGATGTCAAAGGAAAATACACCAACTAGTTTATTTTTCTTGCCAGTTAGTTTAAATTACAGTGTCTGAAAATATATTTAAGGTCACTTAAATTTTTTTCAGATATTGTTTAATGTATATGAGTAGTTTGCATGTATGAACATGTACCAAGTATGTGCTTGGCGCCCATGGAGATCAGGTCCTGGACCTAGAGTCATGGATGGTTGTGAGTTACCATGTTGGTTGTTGGTAACCAAATCCAGGTTTACAGGAGCAACAAGTGCTGTTAACTCTTCCTGAGCCTTCTCTCTAGCCCCCGATTTTGGGGGTTTTTTAATGCCTATACTTAGAAAATTTGTTTTTCTGGAAATCTTTAATGTACTTAAAAAGGGGGGGTGGGGTTAATAACACAAGCTGGGCAGTGGCTGGCCCTTTAATGCCCAGCAGAGGCAGAGGCAGTCAGTCTCTGAGTTCGAGACCAGCCTGGTCTACAAAAGTGAGTTCCAGGAAGGGCTCCAAAGCTACACAGAGAAACCCTGCCTAGAGGAAAAAAACAGATAACACTTAGAAAGATACAAACTGATACAACATACTGCAGCAGTCTTGTGTTAGAAACTTCTTTCTAGTGAGAGAAAGTGGATATACTTTTAGCTTGCCTTCACTGGGAGTCTGAAGAATGCCGATCAGAAACAGGAACTGTTTAAGGATAAGTGGCCACATGTCTTTCCAATTTGAATTTCTATTATCTGATGGAATTGGTACTTGTGATTATTATGCAATCGTGGAAGTTATATAAGTGTCCTTTTGTTTTTTCTCTAGAAACTTTATACAGTCTGTGATGTGGCTCTGTGTGTTATTAATAGTAAAAGTGCTTTGTGCAATGCAGACTCACCAAAGGACCCCGTCCTCCCGATGAAGTTCTTCACACAACCTGAAAAGGTAATTCTCCTCACTTCTCTTTCCTCTCACACTAAAGGTGATTTAAATTTCAGTCAGTACCCAGGACAAATACTGATAGTTTTAAGGACAGATTAAGAAAAAAAAAGAGTCTATAAATTTATTGAGAAATAGGAAATTGTCGTTCTTCTCTAGGTAAGGGAGTCCAAGTTAAGCTTTCTGTTACTGCACAGACGTTCATTCTGGATACAGGAGAAAACTTTGGGATTTTAAAATGACTGTATCCTTTTTTGTATTTGTGTGTTTGTTTTATTGTGTGTATGTATTGTGTTGTAGGCTTTATACTCAGAACCTTGTACATGCTAGGCAAGAAGCTCTGTAAGTGAGGCTCATCCTCAGCTATAGAGAACATTGGTGTGGAGTGCACGGTATGGTCAGGCAAGGTGTGCACTGTTGGAACAGCAGCACTTGGGAGGCTGAGCTGGAACTTCATGCATGCATGCATTGATGGACGGACAGACGCATGGACAGAATGGATAGATGGACGAGATAAGATGTTAGAGTACTTGCCACACACCTTTAATCTCAGCAAAGCAAGTTCCAGGACAGCCAGGACTATCACACAGAGAAACACTGTCTTGAAAAAAATAAAGAACAAGCAAAACAAAAGGTTAGAATACTTTTAGTTATATAAATAATTATATGAAATAAATGTTAGTGACTGAACAAATTAAGGCAGTACTTACTCTCCTTCCATCATGTGGGGTTCAGGGATCCGACTTCATACTGAGGCCTCTAACAAGCAGCCCCACCCACTGAGACTGCTTGCCCAGTCTTCTCTCTCTCAGTCAGGGTTTCTCTGTGTAGCCAAGGCTGTCCTGAAACCCACTTTGTAGACTAGCCTCAAACTCAGATCCCACTAGCCTCTTCCTCCTAAGTGCTGGGATTAAAAGTGTATGCCACCATGTCAGGCCCTTCTTTCTTTTTCTGACATACTGCTTTTAATCTGGTACTGTCAAACACTAGAGCACCAGGCTTGTGCAAGACTGTTGAGGTGGTAATATTTCTTCATAAGCAGAGTAAGTAAATTTTTAACAATTATTTTAGCTATCTAAAAGCTTTTTTGCAAAAGAAATTGCATAGGCGAGCTGGGCATCATGGCTGACCTTCTAGTCCTGGCTAGCACTGAGGAGCTGAAGCTGAATTTACATAACAACACTGTGGGTGTGTTGGGGAATTGGGGTCTGGGAACAAAACAAAGAAAAAGAAAGTTTTAAATTATACAGTGCTGCGTAAGGCCATTTTCATGTATGGATACAATGTACTTTGAAATGTGGTTTTAAATGAAATGAATAAGACATTCCTTTGCACCCCCCTGGCCACCTCTGCTTTTCCCTGGGTTAGTTCTTGCTGTGTTGGCCAGGCTGGTCTTGAACTTCTGCCTCCTTAGTGCTGAGGTTGCTGGTATTGCTGCAGATATCTGTTGTTTCAGTAACACTATTGCACTTCGTTTGTTTGTTTATTTATTTATTTATTTATTTATTTTTTCTTTTTTTTCTTTTTTTTCTCCGAGATAGGGTTTCTCTGTAGCTTTGGAGGCTGTCCTGGAACTCGATTTGTAGACCAGGCTGGCCTTGCACACACAGAGATCCACCTGCCTCTGCCTCCCAAGTGCTGGGATTACAGGCATGCGCCACCACTGCCCGGCTTTTTTGTTTGTTTGTTTTTTTGTTTTTGTTTGTTTGTTTTTTGAGACAGGGTTTCCCTGTGAAGCTTTGTGCCTTTTCCTGGAACTCACTTATGGTAGCCCAGGCTGGCCTTGAACTCACAGAGATCCGCCTGGCTCTGCCTCCCAAGTGCTGGGATTACAGGCGTGCGCCACCACCGCCCAGCTTTTTTTTTTTTTTTAAGATTTATTCATTTATTATGTATACAGAAGAGGGCGCCAGATCTCATTACGGATGGTTGTGAGCCACCATGTGGTTGCTGGGAATTGAACTCAGGACCTCTGGAAGAGCAGCCAGTGCTCTTAACCTCTGAGCCATCTCTCCAGCCCTTGTACTTTATTTTTAACTTACAGAACATTTAAGAGGGATAGTCATCAAATGATTAAACATGAACTTTGAGTTGGTTGTAGTGGTAACACACCTTTAATCCTAGCATTGGGAGTCAGGTTGGACCTCTTGTGAGTCCAAGGCCAGCCTAGTCTACATACTGAATTTCCAGGTCCACCATGGTTCCTTCCTCCTCAGTCCTTCACTCCCTACCCCCAAAATATAGCTTAGATATAGATGGACATAATTCATGAAAACATCAGTGTTCACAATTGATTTAACTTATTTATTGACTAATTGGTATCAACACTGTTAGGGAATGTTATGTTTACCTAGTTGTATTGTGGTGAGTTTGTCTTTGTGATTGGAACATAGGTATTATATGTTCAAATATTATATGTCCAAAAATTACATACCTGTTTTTTGACCCAGGGTTATTATAGCTCAGTCTGTCCTTAAAGTTGACATCTCTTGCCTCGACCTCTCAGTACTGGGGATATGCGCATATATAACTGTATCCAGCTCAAGATATTGTTAGATAACAGATACTTGTTTTTATAATAATAATTGAAATGGAGTATAGAATTCCTTTTTTTATAAATGCATAGGATAAGCCTGGCATGGTGGCAGGAGGATCATGAACCCAACAGCTGGTCTACATGAGACTGTTTCAAAAATAAAATTAAGATGCCTGTTATGATACTGTACATGGGGGACCTCCTGGCTGGACCAGGGAGTCCCACGCCCCAGGGGAAATATGCTGGGCAAATGTAGCAGCAGCATGTCATTCACAGCCCAGGCCTGCATCCCCTTGGAAATGAGGGTTTTGTGTTTGTTTGTTTGTTTGTTTGGTTTTTAATTTTAATTTATTTTTCTAATTACACCCATGATATTCATTAATTACACTCAGGATATCAATTGCATTTGTGGCATTCATTGATTATATTTGCAGTATTCTGTCAATAATTTTATTTATTATATTCATTAATTACATTAATTGTTATGATTTACTACATTCATGATATGTCCTGATATTACTGTCCATTTGAGGGGTGTTTACATCACACAAAACAGATCCTGTACTTAGGAAATCATTGCTCTATATTCCTTTTTTCTCTGTCTTGAGATAATGTCTAATCTTTCTGTCTCTATGAATTTATATATTCTGTGTATTTTATGTAATAGTTCTATAGTATTTGCCCTCTTTTAAGGAAGAGGGGAAGGCTTTTATGTCAGGACGCAGGGCAGTGCCAAGGGTGGGATTTCAAGGGTCAGATCAGAATATTAACATTGCCAGCAAGTACATATTGTCTACTTTATCAGCTGAAAAGTAGACTTTATACTATAGTAGAGGGGAATGATAATACTTGGAACAATATGAAGAACTAGGAATATAGTTTATTTAAAATGCTGAAAGTGATTTTCACAGTCACTGCATGCACATGGTGCACTTAACAAATGCAGGCAAAGCACTCATGTACGTCAAAATAAAGTAGATCTTGCCAGGCGGTAGTGGCGCACACCTTTAATCCCAGCACTCGGGAGGCAGAGGCAGGCAGATCTCTATGAGTTTGAGGCCAGCCTGGTCTATAGTGCGAGATCCAGGACAGGCTCCAGAACTACAGAGAAGCCCTGTCTCAGAAAACCAAAAATAGGTAGGTAGGTTGGTGGTTCGGTAGGTCATTCATTCAGTCTTATCAGATGTGATGGTGCATGCCTTTATTCCTAGCACTGTGGAGGCAGAGGCAGGAAAATCTCAGTGACTTTGAGGCCAACCTGATCTGCATAATGAGTTCTAGGACAGCAGGACTACTTAAAGAGACCCTGCCTCAAAACAAACAAAAGTGTGAAATCTTGAAAGGTTGAGGATGTTACTCTGGAAAAGTTCTTGGCAAGTATGTGCGGTTTTCTGGGGTCACTCAGCAGTGGCACACATCACAAGAGGGGAAATGTACCTTCTGCATTTATCCAGGTCCAACCTCACAAGGACAGTTGCTGCTTGTACAGTAGAGCCTGAAAATACTGTTTAGAAGATAAAAGTGTTCCAATTGTTTGTTTTTGTTCTTTTTTCAAAATAGGACTTCTGTAATGACAAAAGCTATATTTCAGAAGAGACAAGAGTGCTTCTGTTAACAGGAAAGGTACTACACACATTCTCCTTTGGGGAGTTTTGTTTACTATGTGTATTGTGTCTGCTGTATGCCCCCAGATTATTAGGGATGCATTATGAGTTTGTATAGCATCTGTGTTCTCAGATATTTTTCTTCAATTAACGACTGTTCAAAATCGTTGCCACATATTCTTAGCAGTGGTGAAAAGCTCAAATTCATTTAAAATTCTTAGTGCAGAATTTCATAAGTAAAAATACAGTAAGTAGATAAGAAAGATAAATAATTTGAAACGCTGATATGGTAGATAGATTGTATTTCATAAAAGTAAGGTGATGTAAGATTATACATTCAGTAGTCCACTTCTAAGGTAAATGCATCATTTATGTGTTTTAGAGGCATGCATTTTGTTTTAATTAAGAAATAAGAGATAGCAAATACTGCTACATGATTAAGGTAATTCACATGCTTCTGCTTATTTTAAGAGAACCGAACATTTTCCAGAACCCAGAACTGTTGTTTATAATAATAACATTTCAAGAGATCAGCCACCCTTGGCTTAGCATTAAAGCACATGTTTAGGCTGTTTATGAATTTTTACTAATTCCTTTCCCTGAGGTGTGAAATAACGTGTGTTTTTGTGTGTCTTTTTCTTTTTCTTTTTCTTTTTTTTTTGTTTTAAGCCAAAGCCTACTGGAGTCCTAGGTACAGTAAACAAGCCTTTATCAGCAACGGGAAGGAAGCCTTATGTTAGAAGCGCTGGCACAGAGACTGTGAGCAATATTAACACCAATTCAGAGCTGAGTCCTTCAGCCGGAAGTCGTTCAAGGCAATTTATTTTCTCTGAATACATTCTGTTCTCCTACCTGCTGCTCGGCTTATGTTTTAACTTACTTCCAAGGCATTGGATCATAGGATAGTTTTCTGTGGAAGTGGTGTAAAATAATATTCACGTGTTTTCAGATTTTGTTTGTTGTTTGTCCTAGAACTTGCTCTGTAGACCAGGCTGGCTTCTGCCTCCTGAGTGCTGGGGTTAAAGTCGTGCACCACCACTAACATTTGAGACTCAAAAATGTACTGTCTCTTTTCTGAGACAGGATGTCACCATGTAACTCTGTCTAACCTGGATCTTGACGTGTAAACTAGGCTGGACTCAGAGTCACCTGCCTCTGCATCTTTCCTGGTGCTGGGATTAAAGTTGTGTGCCCCCACACCTGGCTTACAAATAGTGTTTATTGAGACAATGCCTTGTTATACAGTCCATCTGTATACTACAAACTTGTAGCAAGACTCTTGCCTCAGCCTCCTAGTAGCATAATTAAAAACTAAGATGTTTAAAGATTTTACTCTTATCTGTGAGATTTAAGAATGAAATAGATAGTGTTGAAATCACATCACAGCACATTTAAAAATATAAATTCTAGAACAGCTATGGTTTAAACCAATGGGGACTAAACTCCTCCCAGGCAAAATAGTAATATGATCAGTCAGTAAATAAAATTGATTATTTTAGTTCTGCTTTGAGATAATGCTTAGAACAATTTCTTGACAATCTTTGTTGTTGGTTGGTCCTAGGCAGTGATTTAGGTCTTACACTGTTAATGTTAAATAGAAATGGGGTAATAAAGTAAATGAAATACCTTTGTTTTGTTTTTCTTTGTCTGTTTTTCTACTAGGGAACAGAGTTCAGAGGCATCAGAAACTGGAGTTAGTGAAAATGAGGAGAATCCTGTGAGAATAATTTCTGTCACCCCTGTAAAGAATATTGATACTGTAAAGAATAAGGTAAATGGTTATTCATATGTTAGCATTACTGAGGACTGTAGATTACATAAGTTACGGCCGGAGAAACGGCTTAGCAATTAAGTACTAACTGATCTTTCAGAGGACCCAAGTTTGGTTTCCTACATGGCAACTCACAACTGTTGGTAAGTTCAGTTCCAGGGGATCTGACACCTTCTGGTTTCCATAAGCACCAGGTACACATGTAATAAATACATATACATGGGAGCAAAACAGCCATATGCATAAAATAAAATTTACAGAGTGTGTAAACAAACAAAATATAACAAGTAGAATTTTTCTATAGAGATTTCTACTACAATTTCAAGGTTACGGTAAGAAACTGAGACAGCAGGTGAATGCAGTACCACAGTTTATATGTGTTTATTCCAGCTGCGCTTTTGTTCTCCTAAAATGACCCTTTCTAAACTTGTCCTGTTAGTTTTGTAAATAGTTACTCGTAGTAACACCCATTTTCCACACTGCCATTCTGAGCACGGGAACACATTTGAGAGTGGGGGTGGGTGCAGACTCGGGTGTCCTCCAAAGCAATTCACTAATGTCCACAGGGCAACAGCACTAAACTTTGTTTCTATTATACTTTTTTCAAAGTTGGGTTTTCACGACTTAGCATTTTAAAATGTGCATGTATTTTTGCTTTGGTTTGAGGGTTTCTTTGTTTTTAATTATTTATGTTTTGTGTGCATGCTTGCTATATCATGCATTTGGAGCATGTCAGAGGACAGTGTCCCACCCTGTTGAAGCAAGGCCTTTTCGTCCCTGCTGTTCAGCGCACTCTAGGCCGACTGGCTCTTGAGCTCTAGCTTGTCCTCCTTTCTACAATTCCCAGTTCAGTTTACAAATGTTAAATGTGGCTTTTCCTACATAGCTTCTGGGAACTGGACTCACTTTTATGTGCTGAGGTATCTCCCTAGTCTTGCTGTGTAGACCAGGTAGGCTTCTAACTTGTCCTCCTAAATTACAGACATGTTCTACCATGACATTTAAACTGCAGCGCCCGATCCACTTTTTTTTTAAATTATGTGTTACTGACTTGTATATGTGTGGCTTGCTGTTCCCATGGACGCCAAAAGTAGATGGGTCCCCTGAGGCTGGAGTTACAATTGGTTGTGAGCTGTCTTGTGGGTACTAGGAGTGAACTTGTGTCCTCTGCAAGAGTAGTAATCCTCACCTCCCCGTTTTCTTTCTGTTTTTAAATACTTGTTTATATGTATGACTGTTTTGCTACATATATGTCAGTGTACCACATGCATGCATGCCAAGTGTCCATGGAGGTCAGAAGAGGGTATTGGATCCCCTAGGAAATAGAGTTTCAAGTCGTTATAAGCTACCATGTGTGTTCTGGAAACTGAACCCAGGTCATCTGCAAGAACAACAGGTGCTCATTCCATTCACTTGTCGAATTTAATGAGTTTCTCACCTCAGTAGGAATGGCTTGAAACAGAGCATCTTATTAGACAACACAGGAACACCTCACTGCCAAAATTCTTGGAATGCAGAAACCAATAGATCTGCTTATTATGGGATCTGTACTCAATTAAGTAGGCTGGGCGTAAAGAACCTTATAAGGTACATTACTGCTATAGACATTGAGTCACATGTGCTCACAGCAGTCAGATGTAATGCATTCCTGGGGCCTCTACATAAAATGAAGTAAACTTTTTAAGGCCTCGCACTCACTTTCTCAGTCTGTGTCTGTGTGTTATGCTAGAGAGCCAATGTAGGCCTTGGTGCCTGCTAAGCATGATTTTATACCTGAGCTATAACCCTAGGCAAATTGGACGTGTAAATTCTTATTTCTGCGTGATTTGAAATAGCAGACTGAACCATTCCTTCTACTTTTTACTTGGAAAGAGTGTTCTTATGTATCTTGATGAGATACAGTTGTATCTTCAAAAAATTTTACAACAAATTAAATAGGTTCTCTAAGGCAATATGGTAATTTTTTTGCTCCGGTCTGACCTTCATGCCTCTAGGCTCTTACTATCTTTCTCTAATTCAGGCACTATAAAGATGTAAGGTATTATTTCTTGCTAACCAGTTTCTCAGGAAAAATTGTGCATGCATGTGTGCATGTTATTGTTTGTTTTGATGGAGAGTTTTTAGAGACAAGGTCTTAATCAGTAGTCCCAACTGCCCTGGTACTCACTATTTCAACTCTTGAGTTCCTGGCCATCCTCCTGCCTCCACTTCCCAAGTGCTAGGATTATAGGTATGTGCCAGTACACCCAATGTGGATATGCATATTTACAAATCAGCATATTTGCTCTTGTTATTTGCTCTGTGGGGCAAATTGTAACATAAAGGATGAAAACTGGATGTATTCAAAGAACCAAGATTGCTTGGATTCAGGTGAGGGACATTGTCAATACTGCCTCCCTCCACATTTGGCTTTTTACTTGCTTTCCTTACGTATGCATATGTACATAATTTTCCTGAGTGGGACCTTAATAGGTGGATTGCTTTGTAGCCCAGGCTGACTTCAAAGTTGAAATCTTCCTGCCTCAGCCCCCCTTGTGTTGGGATCATAACATACAAGCCCTACTATGTTGGTTGATTTTAGGCTTAGCTTAGTGATAAAGGATTTGCCCATATACAAGGCCCTGACTCAGTCTCCAGTTAGTACAAACATTAGCTGTGTGGTTGACACATCTTGTTTTCCCCAGAAATCTGTTTCTTGAAGATGGCTTAAGCCTATTGTAACACAAATTGCTAAATTGTCTTTTTTTTTTTTTTTAATTCATTTATTTTCATTTTATGTGCATTGGTGTTTTGCCTACACATATGTCTGTGTGAGGGTGGGTCCCCTGGAACTGGGGTTACAGACAATTGTGAGCTGCCATGTGGGTGCTGGGAATCGAACCCTGGTCCTCTGGAAGAACAGTCAGTGCTCTTAACCACTGAGCCATTTCTCCAGCCCCACTAAATGGTCTTTTAATAAAATATCTGGAGCCAGATATTGGTGTAAATGCTGAAAGATCAGAGAGACGAAGGAACAAGCCACTGCCATGTCTCACCTCACCAACTCCACGAATCCTCTGTTTGAAAGTCTCTGAATTCTCAGCCTAAAAGCCTCTAGCTGAGGGGTTGGGGATTTAGCCCAGTGGTAGAGTGCTTGCCTAGCAAGTGCAAGGCCCTGGGTTCGGTCCTCAGCTCCAGGTTTTAAAAAAAAATAAATAAATAAAGGAAAAATAAAAGCCTCTAGCTGAAAGAGCATCAGCCAAAAAAGACTCTAGGTCCTGTCTCCTCATGCCTTATACACCTTTCTGTGCCCAGCCATATCACTTCCTTCCTAGTGCTGGGACTAAAGGTGTGTGTGCTTCCCAAATACTGGTGGCAGAGGCATGAGAACTCAAGTGTTGGGATTAAAGGTGTTTGCCACCATTGCCTGACTCAGTTTCTCTCCTAGACTGGATCAGTCTCATGTAATCCAGGGTGGCTTTAACCCACAGATATCCAGACCCAGATCTCTGCCTCCTGAGTGCTAGGATTAAAGGTGGCCTCTATGTTTACTCTAGTGGCTTGTTCTGTTCTCTGATCATCAGGAAAAATTTATTAAGGTACACAACATAACACCACAGTCTATCCCTCTTGTGATGTGTTGTTGCAGTTCGTGGGGACTGCTTCAGGGTGAGCACTTTAGTGGGTTACCCATCCTCTCAAGGGAGACTTAAAGTAACGCACTGGGTGTGACACTGAGTTCTGGATTCGCTCTGTAATAGGAAGGCTTATAATATCCCCCTGTTGTTCCCACTCACTCTGGAAATACTTTTCTGGGGAAAATGAAAATGTTTGCCTTTTGTCTCAGTGTGTAACCCAGGCTTATCTGGTGCCTGCTATGAGACTGCTGTTGGCCTCAAACTTGTAGCCATTCCCGGCCCCAACCTCCCACATAGGGATTGCAGTGTGTGTCAAGCCTGACCTCTCTTTTCTTTGGATGAGTTAGAATTATAACAGTTAAACTCATGACATGTCATCTACGTGAAGGTCAGTTTTATTCTGCCTGTCCTTGCTTCTCCCAAAGCCTGTTTTGATGAAATGGGGATTTATTACTTGTAACATTTTATATGAGGTAATGGTAATTTTTTTTATAGGAAAAAGGGAGTTAATGGTTGAATTCACATTTTAAAAAATCAGCAAATGAAGCCAGAAGCTAAGAAAAACAACAACAAAAAAGATTATTTAGAGGCAACGTAATAAAGCCATGTTGAAAGTGATACATTTAGAGAATGTACTTTCCCAAGTAGATTTTCTTTTCTTTTCTTTTCTTTTTTTTTTTTTTTGTTTTGTTTTGTTTTGTTTTGTTTTTCGAGACAGGGTTTCTCTGTAGCTTTGGAGCCTGTCCTGGAACTCACTCTGTAGACCAGGCTGGCCTCGAACTCACAGAGATCCGCCTGGCTCTGCCTCCCGAGTGCTGGGATTACAGGCGTGCGCCACCACTGACCAGCCTTTCTTTTTTTTTAAATATTATTTATTATTATGTATACAGTATTCTGGTGGCATGTATGCCTGCAGGCCAGAAGAGGGCACCAGATCTCATTACAGATGGTTGTGAGCCACTTAGTTTCTGGGAATTGAACTCAGGACCTCTGGTAGAACAGCAGCCAGTGCTCTTGACCTCTGAGCCATCTCTCCACCCCAAGTAGATTTTCTTTAATGCTTATTGGTTCTTGGGTTTTTGTATTGAGACAGGGTTTCTCTGTGTAGCTTTGCACCTTTCCTGGATGGAACTCTATAGCCCAGCCTGGCCTCGAACTCAGAGAGATCCTCCTGCCTCTGCCTCCTGAGTTTTGTGGGTTTTTTACTTTTTTATTTATTTGTATGTATGTATGTGTGTGTATTTCACATGTGTGCTGCTGCCCAAGGAAGACAGAAGCAGGTATGGGATTTCATGGAGTCGGAGTTTTCTGTTTATTTGTACCCTTCTCGATCAAATTAGTGCTGATGATTGGATGTTCCCCCATTTTGTTGGCTTGATTTTTTCAGTAACCTACAGTTCCAATTGGTTCAAGAGTTCAGCACTTCTCCGTACGTTCTTTTTCCCCTCTTCTGTGACGAGCCCTGAACCTTGGTGTAGTGGAGACGAGAGGGGACTGAAAACTGTGTCTCATTTAGGGATAACACTTGATGTCAGCCAGCACTCATTGAGCATATTATGTACCCCACACGACTGAGGTAGGCTCCAGGCACAGTTCTTACCCTCTGGGAGCTCACGCTCCTAATGTAATACAGCAGTTAGTCAGAAACCCTGGCATCACAACTCCTTTAAAACATTTCCAGAGAGGGCTTTAGTGATGGCTCAGAGGTTAAGAGCGCTACTTGCTCTTCCAAAGGTCCTGAGTTCAATTCCCAGCAACCATGTGGTGGCTCACAACCATCTGTAATGAGATCTGGCGCCCTCTTCTGGCCTGTGGGGATATGTGCAGACAGAACACTATATACATAATAAATAAATCTTTAAAAAAAAAAAAAAGAAAATTTCCAGAGACTGTTGACATGGCTCCAGTCACAAAGGCCATTAGATCTTAGCCTGATGATGGTCTGAGTTCAGTCTCCAGGTCCCACATGGTAGGGAGAACTGACTCCTGCAAGTGGTCCTCTGACCACGTGCCGTGGAATGCAAGTGTGTACAGAAAATAGACAAGAAAATGTAATGACAAGTTTTTTTGTTTGTTTGTTTTTTATTTTTTGGTTTTGGTTTTTCAATACAGGGTTTCTCTGTGTAGTTTTGGTACCTATCATAGACCTTGCTCTGTAGACCAGGCTGGCTTTGAACTCGCAGAGATCCGCCTGCCTCTGCCTCCCGAGTGCTGGGATTAAAGGTGTGCGCCACCACCGCCCAGCATAATGACAAGTTTAAAGTACTTTCAGAAGCTAGAAAGATGAGTCAGAGGTAGAGAGCCTTTGATGCATAACCAAGCCTTGAGTTTAGATCCCAGTACCCATATAATGATCCAGGTGTGCTCTCATATGCACCTGTAACCCTAGAAGGGTCTGGGAGAGACCTGGCGTAAGGTTGAGAGTGGAGGAAGAGAGCACAAAGTGCACGCCACACACATGAATGAATTGGATCCACATACACACCAAATTAAAAAATCATAATCTTTTCTCGTATACTCAGGTATTTAAGGAATTTATGTTTACAAAATTGTTTTTGTGCTCTTTTAGGAAATTAATTCTGATCAGCCTACCCAAGGCAACATCAGCAGTGAACGAGGAAAGAAAAGAATTGTAACAGCAGCTGGTGCTGAGAATATCCAACAGAAACCAGATGAGAAAGTAGATGAGTCAGGACCTCCTGCCCCTTCCAAACCTAGGAGAGGACGTCGCCCCAAATCTGATTCTCAGGGCAATGCAACCAAAAATGATGATCTAAATAAAGCTACCGGCAAGGGAAGGAAGAGAGCTGCAGGCAGCCAGGAGAGCCCTGGGGGTCTGGAAGCAGGAAATGCCAAAGCACCCAAGCTACAAGATGGAGCCAAAAAGGCAGTACCAGCAGAGAGACAAATTGACCTACAAAGGTAATGGAGCACACTCATCTCATCCTCACCTTGTCAGGACCAGGGAAAGGTTGATAATAGCAAAGTTTTCTTGAGAGTGGGCTAGATTCTTGCTTGGGAAGGACCTACTTCCCATGTTGGCACTCCATAGGGAATAGAAAACATTTTCATTATGTGTATTGGTACAGTAAATGTATAAAAATTGAGAGTGATGGTACCCACCTGTTATCCCAGCCTTGGAGGCAGAAGGAGCTAATGAGTTCACCCCAACCCCAACATGGACGATGAAGCAAGACCTTATCTCCAAAGAGGGAGAGAGAACAAGAAGAATTAAACTTGTTTTTTAAATTACTACTTTGAAGAGAATAACATTATGAACATACCACAAAATGGATGAACCTTGAGGGCATTATGCCAGTCTGTAAAGGACCTGATTCAGGGATTTTTGTATTTTTATTCTGCTCATTTGAAACCTTGACAAGCCTCGACTCAGGCAGTCCTCCTGCCTTAGCCTACCTCTTGAGTGCTGGAGTTGCAGGTACTATGAGCTGCAGGTACTGCAGCTGGTGATGAGCAGCCTCTGTGAGGTTTCTGCAGCAGGGATCTTGAAGACTAAGGAGACAGACCTTCAGAATGTTTGTGAAACTTCAATTGAGCACGCCAGGAACATCCTGAAAATGGGTGGTGAAGGGTATACTATGGTGTGACTATACAAAACTCCACTATGTCCTGAGAATAGTTTGCTACATAAAAATCTAAGTTGAATCTGGTTTATTCTCTGAAATGCTAGGGAACCGAATCATTTTTAGATTTTGAATTTTGTAGCATTTGCACATACATAATATTCTAACACAAAATTCATAGTTTTTCTTATTTTGCGTGTGTATGTGGGTGGGTGGGGTTCAAGACAGAGTCACTGTGTAGCTTTGGCTGTCCTGGAACTCTCTCTGCAGAGAGATCCACCTGCCTCTGCCCCCCCCCCCCCAATGCTGGGATTAAAGGCGTGTACCACCACCAACCACGAGGTGCTTATTTGTTATTGGTTTGTTTGTTTTGAGACAGTCTCATTGTAGACCAGGCTTTCCTGGAAATGACCTTGTAGACCATTGCTTAACTCTTGCAAGTCTAACTTCTTTGGCCTCTCAAGTGCTGAAATTATAGACATGAGCCACTATACCTTACTTCTTACATGTTTATACACAAATCCTGAAATATACAAGCTGAGGATGTATCTCAGTCGATGAAGTGTTTGCATGTCACAGATGATATCCTAGGCTTTATTTCTAGCACCATCTAAACCTGGGTATGATGGCATAGAAGTTCAAGGTCACTCTTGCCCAGTTTGAGGCCACTCTGGGGTACATAAATAAGACTCAAAAAGAAACAAAAAAGAATGAAAAAAAAAGGCGATTTCATAGGATATTTTTAGTGCATCTATATTATTGACCACATTCCATCACTTGAGATCAAGTATGTAATTTTCCGTTTACTGTCTCATCAGCATTGTGTAGAATTTCATATTTTTGGTTTTCAGATTAGGATTGTGTACCCTGTTAGAGTAGCTAATGCTAATACAATTAATTATTCTGTGAGCGATGCTGATGCTGAGCTGAGGGTGTGTGTTAGTGCACTGAGGCTCAAAGCAGTTCTCCATGGGCATGTGCCAGGAGGGCCAGTGTTGCCTTCTTCATCCCTTTGGTATGGGAATGTTGAAGGTGAAGGCAAGATTAAACACACAGTGTGGCTCCAGGGTTGTAATCCTGAAAGGGCTTGGAAGATGAAGTTGTCTTCATTCTTCTGCTGTTTGTTCTTGCTATTATAAATCCTTTGAGGACACTTGTTTGTGAGTTGGCTATTGCAGTTCATCTATGTTACCCTATGAATGTTTTCATAGTTCCTGTTAGGGAAGCATCAAGAATTGAACATAATCACATTTAAACTAGACCAACTGTAAACACATTGCCAACTACCTTCAGAGCACATGAAGAAAAAAGAACCAAAGGAAAGATCAATTGCTTTGGATAGTCGCACACTTAGAGTAGTTGAAACACCCAATGATAAGAAACAAAGCCTGGTGAAAGTTGGTTAGAGTTACTTGTACAGCAGTGGTTCTCAACCTCTGGGTCATTACCCCTTTGCCAAACCTCTGTATCCAAAATTATTTACATGATGATTCCTAACAGTAGCAGAATTACAGTTATGAAATAGCAACAAAATAATTTTATGGTTGGGGGGTCAACACAAGATGAGAGACTGTATTAATGGTGCAAGCCACAGGAAAACGTAATGAAATTCAGCTACTATCACAAAAGCTACTACTTGAAAAGTCAAGGACTTCTCCAAAGGTCAAATCATGGCTTAAGAAGTCTTGGTGATATTTTAGCTTGTGTGTATGTTTGTGTTAGCTGGTTCCTAAAATGATTTTCTTGTGTGCTTCCAAGAACTCCTAACAATGTATTTATCTAAAATGCCTATCAAGCATCCAAGGCCAAACGAAACAACACCTGTCTCCTAGGTCAGTTGGATAGCTTTATTTCTTGTGCAATTTAGGGTGGGACCCTCCTCTCTTATATAACCTTACTAATAGCCCCCTAACTTCTTATCTAACTAAGCACTTTTCGGAATGTAGACTGAGCACAGAGATCCCCCTTTTCATATACTAACTGGTCAATAGCACTAGGTTAACCTCTTTTTAACACTCCCATTTTGGATTGTAAAAGAAAGCCTGGTGGTCACTGCCTGAGGAAAATTCTTACCTTGCTTGGTGACCTCTTGTACAGGAGATTGCTATAGCTTGGGTTTATAACTGGATTCCTGGTTGACTTAGGAGGAACGTGGAGAACTTACAGTCGGAGAATGGAGAGGGATAAGGAGGATTTGGACTAGAGAGAACGTGTGGACGAGATGGATAATGAGGAAGAGTCAGATGGGGGAGTACTAGCTGGGTAAGAACAAGATGAAAAGGACCTAGATGAGGCAGAATTAAGATAGAACTTAGAGGGAGCAGTAGATAAATATAGAGAGAAATCAAGCAAGAAAGGCACGAGAACAGAACTGAGGCTGTATAGGACGTTATTCCAGATGAATTAAAGCGAATGGACTAAAGAGCTTGGTGTGCTGAGATACTGTTTTCCCTAAAATAGTCCTCGCCGTTCGTAGATCTCTCTCCTGAGCCCCTGGGATGTATAATATTAAGGCTGGTCACTCTAATAATATACAAGATATTAAAGGGTCACAGCACTAACAATTGCTATAAAGGGTACATGACAACAATGCCTGATATATACGTGTGGGTGTGTACATACACACACACATGCACACACACTCATTAGTAATAGGAAAAGTTGCTGTGAGTATGTGTGGTCAGCTCTACCTTAGGAGTAAAGAAGTATGGCCACTGCTTCAAGTATATCATATCCACCTCAGTAGCTGTTAACGCTGATAGCTGCAGATATATTTCTCCTCTGAGTCAGTTACCATGAAATATTTTTTATCCTGTGAGCATTCTCCCTTTCTTCTTCCCCACGTCCATCTTATCTTACTGAAACAGGTCTCAACAGCTGGATGTTTGTCCTGGCTGAGTTTTGTTGCTTGAAGAAAGATGTTTCTCTAGTTCAGTTCAATGAGTTTTCCATTGTATACTGGATCTGTTCTCTAAAGGCAAATTGTCTTTAAAATTCCGTATTGAAAGTAGTGTTGTGGGTCAGATGGCGGTGGTGGCGCACGCCTTTAATCCCAGCACTCGGGAGGCAGAGGCGGGCAGATCTCTGGGTTCAAGGCCAGCCTGGGCTGCAAAGAGAGTTCCAGGACAGCCAGGACTATTAAACAGAGAAACTCTGTCTCGAAAAACCAAACCAAACGAGAAGTAGTGTTGTGAGTTCCAGGTCAGCCTGGGCTACAGGGTCTCATAAAGCCAAAAGCAAAGGCTGGTGGTGGTGGTGGTGGTGGTGGCACACACCTTTAATCCCTTACCTGAGATAGAGAGGCAGGTCGAACTCAATGAGTTCAAGGCCAGCTAGAGCTCAAACTTTTTTATTTTAAAAATTCAGAAACAAGGGCCTAGTGAAGATGACTCAGCCTGTCCAGGCGCTGGCCGCCAAGGCTGACACCTGAGCTCTGAGTCTAGACCACACACAATGGAAAGAGAACCCACTATAGTAGAGCCTGGTCCAGATGCACCCCACAGCAAAGGGAATACGTTTGTAGATTTGATGTAGTTGTTTATGTGTATGGTTGTTTTACCTGCATGTATGTCTGTGAAGGCCTTGAATCCTCTGGTACTGGAGTTAAAAACAGTTGTGAGCTGCCATTTGGTGCTAGGAATTGAGCCTGGGTCCTCTGGAAGAGCAATCAGTACTCTTATCTACTGAGCTATATCTCCAGCCTCTATAATAAATTTAAAAATAAAAGACAGGGATTGGAGATTTAGCTCAGTGGTAGAGTGCTTGCCTAGCAAGTGCAAGGCCCTGGGTTCAGTCCTCAACTCTGAAAAAAATAAGTAAAAATAAGACAAATACAAACAAAAAATACCAGCAAATATTACTGATTTTGGGGCGGGCGGATTGGGGGACCGTTTGAGACAGGGTTTCTTTGTGTAGCTTTGCGAAAGTCCTGGAACTCACTCTGTAGATCAGGCTGGCCTCAAACTCACAGGGATATCCGCCTGGCTCTGCCTCCCAAGTACTGGGATTAAAGAAAGGCGTGCGCCACCACTGCCCAGCATATTACTGATTCTTAATGTTTTGCTTATAATAAAGGCCAGGTTCTTCCATGAGGAAGAAATTATTAATAAACACTAGTGCAGGTGGCTAGGATATGTCTGGGTTGTTCCCTAACATCACATTAGCTAGGCATGGTCGCACATATGTGCAGTCCTCCAAGGCAGAGGCATAGGGTCAGACATTGAAAGTCATCCTTGGCTATGAGTGGATTTTGAGGCCACCCTGGGCTCAGTGAGAACCTGTCTTGTTTGTTTGTGGAAGAGTTTCTTTAACTCTTTAGTTTTTGGTGCCTTAGTGTTTGGTGCCTGTCCTAAATCTTGCTCTGTAGCTCAGGCTGGCCTCAAACTCACAGAGGTCCACCTGGCTCTGCCTCCTGAGTGCTGGGATTAAAGGCATGCGCCACCACTGCCCATTCAAACCTGTCTTAACAAATAAGCAAGATAGTGGGCAAACAGTCTTCAAACGTATGACTTGTAGGAAAGTTGAGCTTTAAAGAGATGTGATAATGGATGATTTGATGGTTTCCTTTTGATCCATGTCTGCCTGGCATGCTCATTGTGGGATCTTGGGAGTTCAAGGATCTTGGAATTGCAGTCTTTGTTAAGCAGAAGGATTGTTTTATTGGTTTCTGTGTAGTAAGAACACAGCATAACCTCCTGTTAGGTGCCTGTTTGTTGGAGGCAGTGTTGCTAAGGTTGGCTTTGAAATTACTGTCAAGCCACAGTCCGCTGAATATGCAGATTACAGGCCTGTGGCACCATGCCAGGTTTATCTATTAAGTCTGATATAAATAAATATACTTTCAGTAACAAGTAAATCTCTTCTTCATCAAAATAGCACTAACATTATCCTTTCGGACACAGACCGGATGGAGTTTTTGCCATGACACATCTCATTGGGCACTGTGAGAGCAGCCGGGAACTCTGTAGATTCAGGGCTCTTGGACAGCATGGCATTAATCTAAAAGCCTCTGGGAATCCTTGTGGTGACTTCGCCTTTTAGCATTCCATCTTTGTGAAGTTAACTCTGTCTTATTCCAAAGGTGAACTATAAAGAAAGACAGTCTTAACACTGATTAATCTGATAAGAATATGGAAAAATAGGAGGTAGCATTGGTCAAGCTTGTGCAAAGCCCCATGATCTGTCACCCGCACTTCCCACCTGTATAACTACAAATGAATAGCCACAGCTGCTCCTCTCCAGGAGGAAGAACAGACCCCACCAGGGCATGTCCATCCGCAAACTCCACAGGTCATTTACCAGATAATCCGTCACTTCTTTCTCCCAGAGAGACAGGAGACATGGCCTCTTTCCTGTAGGTTAGGGTCTGAGTCTGTCATAGAATTATCATTCTGCCAACCTGTTAACTGACCGGACGACATTTTCCTTTTGTTGTGTTGTGCTGTGTTTGTATTTGTAGGTTATGGTTTACTGTTGTAAATTGTGTTGGTTCGCACAGTCTGGAAATCAAGGCTTGCTTTGCTACTTACAACTGTCTAATGTCTAGTAGTAGTTCTTATAATTTCATTTTTGAAAGATTTAAAACCTGCAATTAATCACGATGGATGGTTTTAGCATTGTAAACAAATAAGCCCTGACCACAGTGCTTGGCAGGAAAGCAGAGACTTGTGTGTTGCTGTTTCATTTTTACATAGCTTGGGGTCATTCCCAGAAGCTAGTGAAAAGTAAGTTTTAGTTCACAACTTCAGGTTGAAAGCATGAGACCACGGTCGACGGTTCTGTCGGGCTGCTCCTTCTGTGTGTTCTAACTCTTGTGTTCTTCCGTTCCCAAGGTAAAAAGAGAACTCGCACAGGGAGAAAATGAAGGCCAAACAGAAGCAGATTCCAGGTTCTGTAAAAACTGGGATTCAAATGTCCCCAAACAGAAAACAAAGCTCACTTCAAATACACACTTCCTGCCTTGAAAACTGAGAGAAGGAAGCTAAGCCTTCCTTTCCACGGCCACAGTCCTCTGGTGGAAATGTACAGCAGACTCTAGAGAGAGGC
Organism: Onychomys torridus; assembly: GCF_903995425.1. Lineage (NCBI taxonomy): Eukaryota > Metazoa > Chordata > Mammalia > Rodentia > Cricetidae > Onychomys > Onychomys torridus. The sequence continues at coordinate 44,464,230 of NC_050452.1, forward strand.
TAAAAGCCTCTCTGTTCTTCCCTTCCCCGGACTTTTCCTGTGAAAAGTCAATAATTAAGCAAATTGCTTAACACTTGGTTCCAGTTCCTGCATATCTGGAGCTACAGGCGCCCGTAGGAACCATTCTTCCCATGCTGCAGCTGTCCGTCAAGAGGGTGGCATGTCCTCCTCACACTGACACGGAGCTCGTCCATCTGGAGCCACCCAGGAAGCAGGTGTCTACAAGAGAGCAGACGACATAGTTCTTTGTTTTCCTTTTGGAAACTTATGTATTATTCTTTCTGCCTGTCTACTTTTCTGCAAATAATGAGATGTACAGATTTCTGTTCCCTGCTATGAAAAGTAATGTCGTGGCGATTTTATAAATGTTGCTATCTGATTTTTATCAGAATGAGAAAATAATTAAAATTATTATTGATTTGCAAGTCATAAATACTTCATATTATAATTTCTCCCATTTTAGTTTAATATAATTTGCAATAAATGTACATATGTTTCATAAGGAATATCACTTTAAAATGGTTTTTACTCCTATGATTATGTTGGAATATTTGGGATTTTAAAGGAGTAAAGACTGTCCAGGATTTGGTTTTTATAATTTTTGTCACCAGATTTTTATTATTAATGTAAAAAGTTGTTTTTTGTTTTTTCTTTGTGATAGACGTAGATGGACACTGGCAGCTTTGTAAGAAAACTGAGATGCGTAGGGTTGCTGTCAACTCTCAGCATCAGGCTGTTAGGAAATAAGCGTTTGATTTTTGTTTGATAATTGGGGCTCAGTTTTTAACTTTATTTTACAGACAACTGTTACATCAATACTCTGTTCCTTCACATTCATTGTTCAGCATAGATAATGTGCACACCATTTGTGTGCACGTAGTCATTGAATTTTTGCATAAAATAAATGCTTGTAGATGTCCTATGGAAGTCTTTCATCTTTCTATCATGCTGTCCTCTCTTAGGAACTGTTATGTAAAGGGCTAATGTCACAAAGAAGGGAATGACTCCTGCCAACTCTCAGTTATCTGTGGAGGACAGTGGCTGGGCTGCAAGTGGTTAGTCTGTAGTGACCATACACAGAAGAATGATGAAGGCACCTTCGAGAATAATTGAGGAGAAACTTGAAATTCATTTTTTCTCATCCTCAGGAGTTTTTGCCTGTCTCTACTGTTCCCACTTGGCTTGTTCCCAAAGCCCTAGCAAAATGTGCTGCTCTGTTTGCATTATGATTTGGTCTGGGTGGGATGTATAAAATCATTGAAGTGTCAAAATTTCTTCAGGATGAAATTCACATATATGTCACTGAGGTTCTCAGATAATTGAGAGTTGGCTGTAGATTGACTGGGTGAAAGATCGGCTTGTCTTAAGTACATCTGTTTTACATGTACATGTTTAGGTGTCAGAAGATGGCTAGAGAACAGTGGATACCAATGACAGAAACAATATTTCTTGAAAGGGCATAAAAGCCCTACTCTTCCTGTTTCCTCTTCATAACCCTCTAGAAAATGCAAACATTGCCTCCAATGTACTGACAGAGTATCTATGCATACAGATCAGCAAGGTCCCTCCGTCAATCAGCAGTGGTGTATTCTATTTAGAAGACGTTTGAAGTTCAGATAACTTGATTCTTAGGGCCACCAGTTTGCCAACAACACAACTGCATTGCTGGAATCCAGTGAACCTCTATGTTGAGCAGTCACAAGGGGTAAGAAGGAAGGCTCATAGGTGTTTAGACGAAAGAGAACACAGCATTTCCGCCCACATCCCTGGCTCTTTGGGGTTTTGCAGCAGAACAGTTACTGCCAGGGCCTGTTCCTCATGGGTGTGTAAGCATGGACTAGAGGAAGAGGACTAGAGTTCTGCACTAAGGGAGGGGAGAGTTAACTGGTCAAGGACTAAGCAGATAGAGAGGGACTTGTTTACTGGAAATGTGCCAGGTTTTCTTTAAAAAAGAAAATGTAAAATCTCTTAGGAATTTGATATTTACATCTCAGAGAAATACAACACAAAAGTGCAGACTTATATTTGAGAATTACTGTTAACCCTTTGTGTCTAGTTTGAAGCTTCTTGTATTTGTCTAAAACTACAAGCCAGAATTTTGTATCTCCTTTGATAAAAAGTGTGTATAATGTAAAGTAGTTTTGCATATCCCCGTGCTGCACATGGGCTGGATTTTTAGAATTTTTTAAAAGACTTTAAGCAGAACCTTGTAATTTGTGTAAATGACAAGTGTAAAATCCTTCCATAAAATGCTTAAAAATATGCACTGTTTCAAATAAAACCAAGAAATGCAGCATTACATAGAAGTGTGGAGACCTGAGTGTTCATGCACCCCATGTCAAAGGTTGACGAGACATTGTTGCATACTGTCCATTTGAGCCTCTGGTGGAGCGTACAGTAACCAAAGAAGAAAACACTTGACAATCCATTCTTTGTTTAATAATGGAGACTGGTCATATCCCACAGTGGACAGAAGAAGAGATGAACAGAATGAGAGGTAAGATAGACCATCAGGCTTGATATTCATGGATTCTATAAGTCGACAAAAAACTAAAGGGGAAGAATATTTTCAGGGGTAGGTGGGTGGGTACTCTTGTACCAAACTTTTTCTGATCATTATTCCCCAAACAATACAATATATATTGTTTAGCACTTTAACAAAAATGTATGTTATTTAGTGATTAGCAATCTCAGAATGAAGTAAGAAGGGAGAAAAGATGTCAGTCCTATGTGACCACTACACCCTTTCATATGGGCCTTGAGTACCTGTAAGGGGTAGGGCCGTACCTCTGCTTGGCCTCAACCAACCTCCGTACTGATGGACAGATGTGATGGCGAGACTTCTTTGTCTTCATTTCAACAAATCTCTACCAGCTCCAACACCCCCACCCCCTCTCTCTCGTTTTCTGCACGTGTGTCTGCACCACTTGCTTGCATGCCTGATGCTGTTGGAGGTGAGAAAGGATTGTTGGTTCCCCTGGAGCTGGAGTTGACAGCTCCCATGTGGGTGCTGGGAACTGGGCCCCGGTCCTCTGTAAGGTCTTAAGCTGTCTCTACAACACCCCCAACCCCATGTAGTTTTGTTTGTTTGTTTGTTTTCTTAATGCAGTCTCATGCCCAAGCTGTCCCTGAACTCCCTGTAGCTGAGGATGAACTTGAACACCTAATCCTCCTGCCTCAACCCCTAAACCGCTGTGATGGCTATCCTGACCCAAGCCTTAGACTTCAACCTCCGACATCAGAGCTTCAAGTTTTCACAAACAAACACTGTAAGAATAATAACCTGATTGTCTAGCCTCAAATTGTAGCACAGACATATGTCTGATTTCTAAGGGTTCTTTGTAGACAGCACTGTGTTCATTTGTTTCAGAAGGAGCTTCAGCTAGAACCTGGTGGGCATGCCTTTAATCCCAGGAGGCTGAGTGAGGCAAGATGATCTCTGAGTTCAAAGCCAGCCTAGTCTACAATGGGAGTTCCAGACTAGCCAGGGCTACACAGCTGAGTCCCTATCACAAAAGGGGAGGAAGGTAGTTGGGAACTTACGAGATAGTAAAGTCATACACAGTATCATGATGAGGAACGTGTAGTTTATTCTTAATTCGGTTAAAAGCCAAATGTGCAGGCATCTGTTTCTTTAAAAAATAGCATGACTGCTATATGGAAGATAAGCAGTAGGCATGAGTATCTAATAGAGGAGCACACTGAGCTAGTACAGGATCTCAGGTATTTGGGCTGATTGAACCAGCTGGATAGCCAAGGAGGTCTGTAACTGCCAGGGTCTCCTGCGCAGCACTGCAGTGGAGCCCCAACGGTTTCATGAGACGCTGCCATGACAACAGCTCTGGAGACCTGTGAGTTTTCTGCTCAGAGGAATAAAACCTTCCTAAAATTGATTGTGGTAGATACACAAATGTGAATATTAAATCATGGGATTATACACTTATATTTTTTCTCCAGTTTTATTGACAATACTTATTTTTTATTTATGTATTGAATTACATACTATGAGTGCACTGTATAGTAGTAGGTAGATTACTTCTCAGTAAACCATAAAAGCACATACACACATACAACACATTTTTGGCAGTTCTGGGTCTTGAACCCTGGGCTTCACATGTTAGATATACTGTTAGATATACCCAGCCTTCACACAACAGCTATCAACACAGAAGCCAAGCCCACATTTCTTTAGAGACTTGTTGGAAACCATTTACTTATGCTGTTATTTGGTTGCATCCATTGATTAAAAGTGCCATTTTTTCCCCCTTTTGTTTGTTTGTTTTTTGTTTTTGTTTTTTCGAGACAGGGTTTTTCTGTAGCTTTGGAGCCTGTCCTGGACTAGCTGTGTAGACCAGGCTGGCCTTGAACCCACAGAGATCCACCTGCCTCTGCCTTCCGAGTGCTGGGATAACAGGCATGTGCCACCACTGCCCGGATCCTTTTGCTTCTTATTCATTCATTTATTCATTCATTCATTTATTTTAGGACAGGGTTTCTCTGTGTAACAGCTCTGGCTGTTGTGGAACTCACATTGTAGACCAGGCTGGACTAGAACTCGGAGATCAGCCTGTGGGCACTGTCATGCCTAAAAGCATCAATTCTTAAGGAAGTTTATTTCCTTAGTACTGTGTGTCACTCCTGGCTTCTATTCTCACTGACTTGACAACTCTAATGCCTGTTTTCTTAGAATTGTCACTTCTTTGGTTTTCTGTTCTTAAGTAGAATCGCCAGTTCTTCCCCTGCACTCCGGTGAAGGCTAGCACAGTGTTACACCTAGGAACTACCTACCTGACAGTCTCTTCTCTTGCTCACACGGGCAGGCAGCACTGGGCTGCGGGACAGCTGCCAGTGTGGACCTCGCTTCCTTCCTCCCAGAAATACCCGTATGTTAACAGCATCTTCCCTTGGTATAGTTTCTCCACTAGGGTGGATGTATTGTTCATGTTCCTCAGAAAATGGAAGACCAAGTTTGAACATCTGGAAATCCTCTACACTGCCTGGCATTCAGCTGAGAATGGGCCTAGTAGTTAGAAATGCTGTGTAATCAAGCCAGCCATGGTGACAGATCTGAATTCCAGCACTCGGGACAAGAGGCAAGGGCTGATTCTGAGGTCAGCCTGAGCTATGTTTCAGAACAAAGAGGTGCTCTGCACTCAAACCTTGGAAGTTTCTATAGTCAAGAAATGGTGGTGTTTCATTTTCAGATTCCCCCAAGCTCCCATTGGTTTTCTGGCTGTTGCCAATATTGTGAAACAAAGTGTGCTTATAAACATGGTGCTGGTAAAATGACCCATTAATTTTCTAAAATTATGCCATGTTTTTCTAAAAATATTTTTTGCATTACTTAAACTTTATTATTTTGGATCGGAGAGTTTTATTTGCTTGAGACAGGTTTTCACTGTGTGAGCTATTATTATATGGCCCAGGCTGCCCTGTGTTCCGCACTTTTTTTTTTTTTTTTTAAAGGTTTATTTATCATGTATACAGCATGTATGACTGCAGGCCAGAAGAGGGCGCCAGATCTCATTACAGATGGTTGTGAGCCACCATGTGGGTGCTGGGGATTGAACTCAGGACCTCTGGAAGAGCAGGCAGTGCTCTTAACCTCTGAGCCGTCTCTCCAGCCCCCGCACTTTCTTACATGCGCAGTCAGTGGATATTTTGTGATAGTCTATATAGCCCAGGCTCTCCTCCTGAATGCTGGGATTACAGGGTGTACCATTGTACAGGTATATTTCGGGGATGTTACATTTTCAGCTTTTCTTACTGTACTGATCATGTTCATTATTTTCAAAAGTTTGGTGAACATTTTACTTTGCATAGCTGTTTGTCTTTCCTTTTCTTGGAGCTGAGGACTAATTCAGACAGGGCTTTACAAATGCCTGCCAAGAGCTTACCAACACATGCCCAGTGATGTCTTTGTTTGCCTTATGATGCTGCAGTCCACCCAGGGCCTGGTAAACACTGCATGTACCACTGGGTCTCAGCCCTCCCCTCTGGTGATTCTGCAAAGTTCACATGTATGAACTTAGCTTTCTCACTGAATCCCTTTGAGTGATAGGAATGATCTTTCCATCTTTTCCTCTTCCTGATGCTTAACTGTGGACTGAGCAGACAGTGTAGTGGGTAAAGTACTCGCCTTACCCAGCACCATATAAAAAGTTGGGCCTGGTAGCATGATTATAATTCCAGCGCTGGGGAGGCAGAAACTGATGATTCCTGGGACTTGGTGGCCACCTAGCCTAGCACAGCCTGTATGCCCCAGGTCCCAGCAAGAGACACTGTCTCTACAAACAGGATCATGAACATGAGGAACATTTAAGGTTAATCTCTGACCCCCAATGGACAAGATACAGGTGCATACACAAACACATGTACAGACCAGGAAGCTACCACATGGGTCCTCATCTTCATGCCTTACTGTGATCTCAGGATTTTGTGTCTGTCTCAAGAGGAATTTCCTTCCATAGTAAGATCCTAAGTCTTTTTGGCCAAATCTCATTTTGCAGCCACTGATTTGTCAAGCTTCTAGGTTTCCTTGCCCCCTGCAAACAGTTATACTGTCTTTGCATCTTTTTGTTCCCTGGTGATGTCATCCCAGAGAATCTGTATCAGTTTGTGTTTGTTTTCTGTCTATGGGTCCCTTGCTGTTCTGGAACTCACTATGTAGACCACGCTGGCCTTGAACCTAAATAGATCTTGCCTGCCTCTACCTCCCACTTGCTAGGATTAAGGGTGTGCATCACCACACCTGGAGTTAAAATATTAAACCCATGCTGAGGTTTTTAGGGGGAAATCAGTCTACATATCTATCCAGTTGTAAAATAAGACAGTCCTACTCAATGGTCTGTTCCTAGCTATCCAACTCATTCTTTATGGCATCCTCACAGGACTGTGTGCTTTGGCTATGAATAGTTTGAGGCATAGTCACATAAACTTGCAATCCAGGCACTTGTGATAAAAGTCAGGATGACCAAGTTTGAAACCAGCCTGGACTTTACAGTAAGCTCCAAGCCAGTCTAGGCTTTTATAACATGAAACCTGTGTTAACAAAAAGGAAGCCTGCGCACACACGCGCGCGCGCGCGCGCACACACACACACACACACACACACACCCCAAAATAAAAAACAAAAACCCACGAGCTTAAGGCCAAGCTGGCAAATTCTAGATCTAGGTAACCTAGCAATTTTTGTTGTTCAAACTGTCAAAAAAGCATGGTGCTGGTCCCTGGCAAGGGCCACACTAGCTGCATCACAAATGGAAGGGCCAAGGAACAGCCATGTGCACAGGGGCCAGGTACGGTGTCCTGTATTAGAGCTCACCTCTGCACTCTGCAGGTGCTGCTCCACGGTATGAAGATCTCTTCAAAGGCCCCAGGGTGCCATTCTTTCTACAGCATATTGTTGGCAAGCCATAGCCATAAAGATCCAAGCCACACCACCAATTGATGTTTTTTTGGTTAGTTTTAGGTTTTGTCTAACTTTCAAGGCTATAGATTTTCACCCCGATCCTAGCGTGAAGATGCTAAGGCCAGACTCAACTGTGAGAAAGGATAAGACCAGAACGTTTTTGATTTGGTCTTCTAGTGGTTGTTTTACTTCTCAGATTATACTATGTATCTCCCTGACTCCGCCCAGCCTCCTGAATGTGAGGCTAAAGTACTCACATGTGGGTTGTTGAGAGAATAGAAGCACATTTGAAAACCAATTGAAAAGGGTAGTGAAGAAACACAGTGATGAACAGGAGTTAGAAGTATGAAGGGTAGTAAGATGATCAGTGAAGAAATGCCAGCGAAGACAGGCTTTGGGTGGGGGTCGGGTGCACACTACTGGGAACGGAGCCCAGAGCCTTGCACATGCTACAGCAACCTCTGAGCTCCTGTGCCAGCCTGTTTTCATCTATCATAAACTGGGTTGAAGAACCAAGGTAGGAATCTCGACTTTATCTAATTAAGAAAGTATAAACAGCTGGGAAGTCTCCTCGTGGTCCCCAAGCTCTATGAGCACTCTCCTGCTCCCATTCCCCACTACTCTTCCCTACCTGGCCGTCCCTGTGCACCATCTCATTGCCTGTCCTGTTAATTTGCCCATGCTCCAGCCAATTTCACCATCCTTTTCTCCTCTCCAGTTCCAAAACTCCACTGAAAAGCCAGGTGGTGGTGGCGCACGCCTGTAATCCCAGCACTCGGAAGGCAGAGGTAGATGGATCTCTGAGTTCGAGGCCAGCCTGGTCTACAAAGCGAGTTCCAGGACAGCCTCCAAAGCTACAGAGAAACCCCGTCTCGAAAAACCAAAAACGACAAACTCCATTGAGCAGGTAACCCACATTGAAGGGCAGAGCTAAGGGGCACTGGGGATGGTTTGGAAGGTAAGGGTGATAATTCAATGAACATGGGGATCTGCACTTGAGCCCCAGCACCATATTTAAAAAACAAAAACTAAAAAAATCCAGGCATAGACACATACCTGTAATCCCAGCAGTGGGGACGGAACCAGGTAGCATCAAGCCCAGTGAGACCCCCTTCTCAAGTGATAAGGCAGGGACCAAAAGAGAAAGATCCTCAGTGTTAACTTTAAGTACTTTACTTCCCTTACCTCTTTAATCATTTGAGGCACGGTCTCTTCCACTTCCCAAGTACTGGGAATCGAGCAGTGTGCCACCAGACTGATTTTTCAAATGGGGCAAAACACTAGACATATTTACCTAGATAAAGAACAGGATCAGAAAACCCCTGGCCTTTTGTGATAGGATCTAACTATGTAGCTCTCTCAAGCCTGGAATGGGACATACAGATCAGGTTGGACTCAGTCGTATCTCCCTATCTGCCTGCCTCCTGGGTGCTGAGATCAAAGGCATCCTCCACCAGGACACAGGAAGACCATCTAGAGTCTTCATGTACCATGCACCTTTTCAGGCCATGTGTGCTTGTATGAAAACTTGATAGTGCTGCTTCAACCGCCAGCTAAAGTGGGAACTTGAAACCCTGGGCCACAGCTCAGCCAGACAGTGCCCCGCGTCTGACTAGGAACTTTGCAAAGACCCAACACACTTTGTAGAACCTATTAGCACTCACACCATCACTATAAAACTGTTGAAAGCATTTTCCTGCTCCATGTTTAATGTGAAGGCTTAATTCCTTGTCCAGAAATAATACATAAACCATGTGTGTGGGGGGCTCGGGGATAGGACATGCATGCATTTATTTTTAAGAATTCCCAATAAGGGGGAAAATTCAACATCTTTAAAAATGTGTTTATTTTTTTTTAAAAATTCAGTTGTATACAAAAGTGTTTCGTAGTTTTTAATTCTCAAGACAAACACCCAACCCTCCACCCACAGCCCACCCTGCTTCAATGGTATTTCTGGTAACCAGCCCATTTTCCCCTTACAGGAAGTTAATGGCTCAGAATAGACCCTCCTACAGAAGTGACCATCACTAACAAATTGTTTAGAGCTCTAAAGACGCTAACAAGCAAGGGTCTCCCCAGTGAGGTTCATGAAAATCCCTACAATGGCAGTAACTTCCAGCAGACACCACAACAAAGCACCATCAATTGCTGAAAGCTAAAAAATAGATATTTTCAATAATATTTCATTTTCTATTGGAAAAGTCTTTTAAATTACATTAAATAAGTCTCTTTTCCCCCAAAGGAATTGTCTAGCTTTTATTATGATGCCTGTAAAAAGTAGGTGACGGTAAGCAGACATGATCAGTAACAGCACAGTGCAAAGACTGGATTCACTTCTCTCAGAACCAAACTACCCTATGTCACAGCTCCTCACAGACAGCAGCGTGGTAGGAAGGACCAAGCCAAAGGTGAGACAACCATGACACCTTCTGGTGATGACGGCAGGCTTCTGAGGCCCTAGCAATGTAGAAAGCAGTAACGACGACAGCAAGGGAGAAAGCAGCGCTCTCCAGCCTTGTGCAGTCATGTGTACTGCGCATGGCAACAGTGCAAACAGAGTCTGTCACTACATGTGCAGACACTGGAGTCATGCTTGGGAAAAGGCTATGCAACAGTGAGGACCTGGACTTGCCTCCTCAGTGACACCAACGGGCTGATGGGTATGCATTTACTTAAACAGGGACTGAAGGGTGGAGATGCAACTTTTAAACATCAACTCCTTGAAGTTAGAAAAAGTGATTAATACAGAATCATTATGTCAAAGTCCAATGAAATAAAGTTAACTGTAAACAGACACCTTCCTTTTCTTTTTTCCTATCTAAACACTGGTTCCATCTATGTTCACAATATACCTGACTCCACGCTCCTCTGCCCAAATTCATCTTAAATCCTTATACTACCAAGAAGTCATTTCTGGTCCTGATACACTGCATTTGGAAAACAGCCTTTCTTCTACTGCAGGTGTACAAGCTCCTATCAGACAGACACTTACAATCGAGCTTTGCTTTTCCCACGGGTAAATTTGCCCAGCGGCCTGACCAGTACCATAACATGTTGCATTCTGCAGTGCCTAACAAGCAACCCTGCTGCCGTCCCTTCCTGCAGACAAAGATTTTTGCATAGTGTTAAATGCCACCAACAATCAGGAATATAAAAAAAATTTTTTAAAGTGTTTTAATCTCATTTCATAGGTCACACTTTTCAAAAGGAAAATACTCAAGTTTCCAAACATTAACATATTTTTGAAGGTGTTATGTGTTTAAGTAAACCAAGAAACATTTGAGAGCACAAACCTGGGGCAGCTGGCTAGTACCAGTGTGCTATAAATATCTACATCCTGTGCTTGGAGTCAAACCATCCAGTGATCTATCCTAACAGGCTTACAACTAAGTTTTCTACTAAAAGTCAGGCACAGGCTCAGGAAAAACACGGGATTATGTAAAAAGCCCAGTAGAAGGTCAGTGACTTGTAGTAAATCTGCATGCTCTATATGAGACCTCACTAAAATTACTGGGGAGGAGAGGTACTCCCACAAGGCCTGTGGAGTCCTAGCTGGCGTGGAACTCGCTATGTAGACAAGAATGGCCTCGAACTCGAAAACATGCTTGCCTCTGCCTCTCAAAAAGCCTGGTACTAAAAAGCATGTGCCACCACACCCAGACCAAAAACTTTAGAACTTTTTAAACTGACAAATTCTCAAATGCAGAATTTAAAAATAATTTCCATCAGGGTACTTATTACTAAGCCTGAATTTTTAATACTTTCCTAAACATATTTAATACCAGAATAAAAAGCCTTAGCTTCTTTTTTGTTTGTTTTTGATAAACTAAATCTATCAGTTGGGAAGTTCAAAGCAAGCCAAGAGGACAGTGAGGAAATAAATATGCCAGAAAAGCTATTACCACATAAAATGAAAATGAGGAATCTCAAGTAGTCTTGCTTATGTAACCCAGAGAGCCTTGAACTCATGGTCTTGGCACCCAAGAGCTGGGATCACAAGAGAATCTGCCACCATACCCAGCTGAAAATCAATTTCTATAAAGGCAACATCATGTAAATTCTGTGAAACCCAATGTTACACTTCTTCAATCTCCTGGGGGCTGGGGACCCTTAAGTGTGTTTAGTACATACAGGATTGGGCCAGTCTGAGGCCAATATGCAAAAATAAAAAGTAAAAAACTCAAGCAGGGTTGGGGATTTAGCTCAGTGGTAGAGTGTTTGCCTAGCAAGCACAAGGCCCTGGGCTCGATCCTCAGCTCAAAAACAAAACAAAACAAAACAAAAAAAAACTCGAAGCAGGACATAGCTGCCTCCAAGAGCAAACAAAGTAGGTATGCTTGACTCTCGCCATCTGAGCGAGTTCTCATCGATGTCTAACCAGACAATATACCCTGACAATACAGGCCAAGACTAAACTCCAAGAATGTTTATACTTTTAAATATCCAAATATTAGTGTTACCAAGCCACCTCCACTTAAAAAAAAATAAAACTTTCTAATCAATAATGAAGCTAAATTGTCCATAATATCACACAATTCCATCTAATCTCAGAATATAAAGGAAAGTACAGTTTTAGCTATTTAAAATAAATAAAGAAAAACTTGTTTCCTTTGGCATCTTTAGAAAATAAACTATAGCAATAAAAGGATGTGGCTGCAACAGGAAATGTGTGCATCCGCAAACATGGAGAACATAGCAGCTTGAGTTTATAGTGTGCAGGCCCAGCAACACTAAGTCACTGTTAACTGTGAAAGCCTTACAAGTTGCTGGAAGAACCTTCACATCTTTAATATTATAGTATAGTTAATGGTTCTTTTATTGCTTATAGTATCAAGATTATTGAAAAGTCAAATGAAGTTATGCTGAGTAAATAGGTTCAAAAAGTATTTTCCAAACACTTTATGACTATAAGATGAACACTTCAAAAAAACAAATCTTTTAGTATGACTTCCAATAGAGAGCCTTACTTTAATTCAGACTGATTCCATTACATTTCTGTTATTTATGCATTGGTCCTCAAAATTTATAACTGAATCTCCTATGTAACAACTGCCTACATAAATTCATTTGAACCTTATTAAGATGGTTAAATGAAGTGTTTGAGTTTGTAAAACGAACAGTGTTCAAATGTTGAACTTAGGATGAGATGTGACGGTCATTAAGAACAGGAAGTCTATGTACAAGAGAAGGGAAGTTTCAATTCTCACATTCTCAGAAACATCATAAGAAAGCTAGAGTTATAATGCACCCTATTCCTATGTGCATGTCAAGCATGTACAGTGGGACACTAACAGCTTTCGTGTGTGGACATGGGGAGTGCAAGAAGAGGCATCTCAAGTGTCTGATAAAGCAAACTATAAAGTCCTAGTTAAACCGGACACTACTGGAAACAGTTGGCTGCATCCTTCAAGTTTCCAAAGATTTCAACAGTTTAAAAATGTCAAATTCACTGAAAAAACTAAGTAGGGTCCTTTTATTAAACCTGGGAACACTGCAACATCAAGTATTACTTCTTTCATAAGAGAAATAAAGTTGGCAGCCCCATTTGTACATTATTACTTACATAGTGAAGAGCTCAGACAGGACATTTCAAATCTATGACCTAAAACAGAACGAGGATACTTCCTCAGCACAGCTCCACCAAACACGGAGAACTGACCATGGGAATTAGCTCTGGGTGCTAACAGGGAAAAGTAAGCGTGTCCTCACCCGTCCACAGGGACCAAAAGGCTCTAATTAGGTTATCTTTAAATCTGGATAAATCTCATAATTCAAGACCTTCCTAATGCTTAAAAGGGTGGTCTTTTCAGCTACCCATCCTAAGAAGTCAAGTACAAGCATGCAAGCAAATTCACAGGCACAGAGGATCCAGGTTCAAACGCTTAAGGTAGCTGTGATGCAACACGACACTGTGAGTGGCCGACACTCGAGTGTTACCCTAGCCAGTCAACAGAAGCCTGAAGTCAACTTCGCTAGTCTTCTCACACTGCTAAACACTAACTGAGCATGTTTTTCCATGGGCTTAGCTTAGCTCAAAGAATTTTTACACTATTAAGAAAAAAATTAAAGTATTTCCCCTTTTTAAATTTACACAGACGTTTAATTAGCTTTATTTACAGAGCAGGGAATTTTTTTTTTTGCAGTCTCCAATGGTGCCTAGATAACATCAGTAGGCAAGAATGCCAGTTTAAAAGAAATTTATGCAGAATCCTAAAAATAACAGATGTTGGTGCTCCTCAAGAGGTGAGCGTGGCTGGCAGCAGCTTCCATGCCTCAGTTACTCAGAAGCAGTTCTGTTGCAGTCTCTACATCCCATGATTTTGAAGACAAGGCCACTATTACTGCATTCTGTAAAGAAGAGCACAATAGCATCATCACATCTCAAGGAAGCACTTGCTAAGCTCTGGAAACACTATGGTTTGCACGGTGAAAAAAATCATGCAATCTTTCCTCTACCAAAGACTGGAATCAACAAACAGAATCATTACTGATTTCAATATCAAACACTATTCACCAAAACTACATCTCTTTTCCACTGCTAGCCCACCTGTCCCAAGGCTGGGAACAGTTTAGAACGAGGAAGTCAAATCAATTCCTCCTGTACTTACCCTATCAAAGCCCATAGCACACAGGTTTTCTATTTTTTTGGTGTATTCTGGACTAGAAACTGGTGCTCCAGCATACACATGTGCCCAAAGTCGAGCTGTCTGCTTGAACATTTCAGGATTTTGTTTGTACTACATGGAGGGGGAAAAAACAATTAACATGACAATACAGTTGATCAGTAACATAGCAGCTCAACTAAGCCTCTATTTAAGACAGGACTGGTGGGCTTGGGCTGTGGGGCAGTGAACGGCAGGGCTAGCCCGGGTCGACAGCTCAGTACCAGTGCCTCAGGTGACCAAACAAAGCGATTCATTTCTCACTGCACATGTGTCGTTCAACCCATGAAGCTTTGTGAAAAGAAAGGACAGAGCAGTACAATTAACAGACACTAATACTAAGTGAACTATTGCTGAGATGGCATACAAATTACACAACTAAACAAAATCAGTAGCATGTGAAATTACATGAACGTTGGCTGATAAATATAACCAACTATGCTACTACTAGGCAGAGCTCAAGCTGAGACACCTCTCTTCAAGCTGTTCTGTGTAGTGATAAGAACACAACACTCAAAAAACCTAACTTGTATCATGCTTTAAGAAAATTTAAAACTCAAGAGTCCTTTTAGATGGTAAGATTTGGCACATGAATTTGAAAGAGATGTGTGATTTTATTATTATTATTATTATTATTATTTATACAGTATTCTGCTTACATGTATCCCTGAAGGCCAAAAGAGGGCACCAGATCGAACTACATATGGCTTTGAGCGACCATGTGAGTGCTGGGTATTGAACTCAGGATCTCTGGAAGAGCAAACAGTGCTCTTAACCACTGAGCCATCTCTCCAGCCCCAAATCTGAAATTCTTTAAGAAATACCTTACAGGAAAGATGCTTGCCAATTTAGTTGGATTTTTTTTCTTTAGTAGTTCCACATCTCATAGTGTGTGTGTGTGTGTGTGTGTGTGTGTGTGTGTGTGTGTGTGTGTGTTGGTCTGTATATGTCACTGGGAACATGAACAGGGCACTTGCTGTAGAACTCTGACCACTTGAGTTTGATCCTGGAACTCAAAACGTAGATGTCTCCACCAAGTTGTCATCTGATACACACATACACATACACACACACTGTGGCTTTTGTAAAAACTATCAATTCATTTAATATTGTGTTTAATCCTAGCACTCAAGAGACAGAGGCAGGTGGATCTCTTGAGTTCCAGGCCAGCCTGGTCTACAGAGTGAGATCCAGGAAAGGCAGCCAGTCAGGACTGTTATACAAACCCCACCCCCCAAAAAATGGAAGAAGGCAAGCAAAAATTAATCATAGGGCCGGGTAGTGGTGGCATATGCCTTTAATCCCAGCACTTGGGAGGCAGAGCCAGGTGGATCTCTGTGAGTTTGAGGCCAGCCTGGTCTACAGAGTGAGATCCAGGACAGGCTCCAAAAACTACACAGAGAAACCATGTCAAAAAAAAAAAAAGGGTTGGGGATTTAGCTCAGTGGTAGAGCGCTTGCCTAGCAAACGCAAGGCCCTGGGTTCAATCCTCAGCTCCCCCACCCTCACCCCCCCAAAAAAAAGAAAAAAGAAAAAAAATTAATCATAGGAACTGAGAACTCCAAATATAGGGGGAAAAGAGAGAAGTATTTCATAAATTGGGAGAAGATGTTTGACTCTGTGAATCAGAATATTTTAATGAAGAGGTTAGCAAATGCTGTCTAAAGGTATGGATACTAGTTATTTAAACCTTTCATACCACAGACAGTGTATAACACTGTCACTGTGACTGGAGAGCAAATGAACAAGTGGATATGACTCTGTTCCTATAAAATAAGACTAGCCAAACCATCCAGAGTGGATGTAACTTGCCTTAGCCTTAGAGGAATTAAAGATAAAAAGCAATACATCCTCCACTCAACACATGACAATCACTACCCATACCACTACTGCCGGCCCCACTCAAGTGGTTATCACATTTACCACCAGGAAGAACCCAAGAACGGCTGCAGAGGGCGCCGTGAGTGCGCAAACCATAACACAGATGTGGGAAATAAATGTAGGATCTGGACGGTAGCCACACAGGGCTCACTGTGCGATGCTTTCATACATTAGGAAATACCATGTGCCCAATGAAACCATTCCAAATTTAGTCCCAATATACGATGTTCATATGCTGACATCAAGTATTAAAAACTACATACACACGTCTAAGGAAGTCTTTCAAAGTCTGCCTTCTTACCTGATTCGCTACTACTGCATCTTGGGGGTCATCTGGTTCCGCAGCTGCCAACAGGGCTTGCAATGACAATAATACTGTGCGCAGAGTCATTGCCGCTGCCCTAAATTTCAAAACAGGAAATATCCCACTTAAAGGGGGCTCTGAATGACAAAACCAAAGTGCATGTTTTCTGAATTGAAACAAGAGTCAGCAAATGTGTGTTTGCCAGTATTTTACCTACAATGAGTCTACTTCTAAGACAATGTAAACCACTGCATCCTGATCTAACCTTGCTTCTTCTCCTCCTCGGTACTTTTACCTATCTTGTAAGCTTTATCTATGCACGCTATTTTTTTAAATTCATTTTCTTCTTAAACAAAATAGTTTACAATTTATGTGTATGAGTGTTTTTTTCCATGTATGTTATGTACACCATAGTGCCTGGTGCCCGTGAAGGTTAGAAGAGGGCTCTGGATCCCCTAAAACTGGAGTTACAGATGATCATGAACTGCTATAAGGATGCTTGGAACCAAAGTCAAGTCCTCTGCAGGAACACATGCTCTTAACCAGTTCCTTACCCACATCTCTTAATAAAGAGACAATTATAAAGTTATTAATACTATACAACCTGGGGAATTCTTTGAAAAAATATTACTGTTTTTTGTTTTGCAAGACAGGGTTTCTCCATGTAGCTTTGTGCCTTTCAAACGCACAGAGATCTGCCTGTCTCTGCCTCCCAAGTGCTGGGACTAAAGGTGTGTACCACCACCGCCTGGATAATTTGATTGTTTTGAATTATAAGAATATTTATGTATGTACATGTGAGCACAAAAGCAGCTGATCCCCTCCAGTTGAACTACAGACAGTTGTATACCACTCCACATGGGGACCTGAATTCAACTTGGGTCCTTTGAAAAGCAGTACATGCCTTTGAGCACTGACCCATCTCTCCAGACATCATCAGAAGGGCAAATAAATTGGCTTTGAAAAGTTCTGCTATCAGTCCATAATATTCCAAACTAGGACAAGTTTTTATTTAAAATATTACCACTTGGGTTTGGAGAGAGGCCCCCAGTTACCCATGTGTACTGCTTTTGTAGAAGGTCTAGTTTAGGTCGCAGCACCCATACTGGACAGCCCACAATTGCCTGTAACTGTAACTCCAGGAGACCTAATGCTTTCTGGCCTCCTGAGGCACTCACATGGACTACACATACACACACCAATACATAATTAGAAACAGAAATAAGTAATGCTTCTAAATATATTTACAACAAAAACCTTGGACTTTATAAAGCAATTATTTGTTTAAAATTTGCTTCTCAAATACTGAAATGTTAATGAATGTAAAAACTACAACGCTAATACGTATTGAAGAACCAACAGTACAGTCTTCTGAGGCACTGGCCTGTCAGCCTAGGGCCTTGTGAAGGCAAGGCACTCTACCCTGAGCTACACCTGTAACCCCGGTATGCTCAATTTTTAACCACACAAATGATCGTTCTAAATCAATCTTTTCTGGTTGAGCTCCTAATTCCTAAAAACAAACAAACAAAAAACCCCCAGGACCAGCCTCATCTACAGAGCAAGTTCCAGGACAGCCAGGGCTACACAGTGAGACTCTGTCTCAAAACAAAACAAAGCAAAGCAAACCAGTAACTACTTGCAGTATCCATGGATAGTACATAAACAAGGCAATCCTGAATGTTTAGGCAAAAAAGATAACTTTTAGAAACAGCATGTGTTAAAGCAGTCAGTTTCATTGAACGTCCTTCCCTCCTGATAAGCAGCATCAGCAGGACTAGGGACTTAGCTCAGGGACGAGGTCTAGCTACAGAATAAAGAACTGGTCCCTCCTGTCTCTTCTTCCCAAGCTAAGACTTGCGGCACGTATCACGAATGCTCAGCTGATGCCTTGGGAACTTAAGAAATGAAAATTCTCATCACACCCCTGCTCAATTAGAAGCTGGAAATATTTGAACAGATTGTCCAAAGAAAATAGTATTTGAAAAATACTAGTCTTTACACTTGAAGCTAACTGGCACCAGCTGTCCCCCACCAATGAAGTGGGTGCAAGGTAAGTCTCTCTTTCATATATTGAAATGTTCGTACAGAGCCGGGCGGTGGTGGTGCACGCCGTTAGGCCTAGCACTCAGGAGGCAGAGGCAGATGGATCTGGAGGCCAGCCTGGTCTACAGAGTGAGTTCCAGGACAGCCAGGGCTGCTATACTGAGAAACTCTGTCTCAAGAGGGAAAAAAAAAAAAGTTCACTATACATCGTTCTCTACAACGATCTTTGGGAAGCCAGGCATGGTAAAATAGATATAATCCTAGCAGCAGGAGGTCCAATTCAGCCTAAGCGATAAAGCAAGACTGTCTAATTCAAGGGAAAAAAAGAAGAAGCAATCAGAATGAAAATTTCTAACTGGTCAAGTTATATCTCTAAGGAAGCTACAGCAATTAGGAAAACCTGGCATGATGCTTCGATGGAGCTGACCCTGCCAAGCACAGTCCTGAAAACCTTTACACTAGCAGGTGGTAGATACAGAAAACCAAGACTTCAAGGGAATCCTTAACTACACAAAGCATTGTGTGCTACACTGAGACCTATCTCAAAAATCAAACAAAAATAATAGAGTAAATAAAACAATAAACAGGCTGACATGCTAGATTAGCATTTAAAAGGCAATCATTCTTTTAAAAACTTTTAAAGCACAGCTTGGTGGCACACGCCTTTCCTCTTAAGAGGCAACCAATACACACATACAATAAAAAAGCTCTTAAAGAAATATAAGTTAAAACACATAACCAAACAAAAGCCCTTAAATATTCATACTTGTCTTTCCATTAACACAGAAAGATAGACATTCTTTCCCTAGAAGCGTGTATTAGCCGGGCGGTGGTGGGGCACACCTTTAATCCCAGTACTTGGGAGGCAGAGCCAGGTGGATCTCTAAGCTACACAGAGAAACCCTGTCTCAAAAAACCAAAGAGAGAGAGAGAGAGAGAGAGAGAGAGAGAGAGAGAGAGGGAGAATATCACTCTAATTTTAATTCTTTAGGAATTTCAGTGGTGGAGAGATGATTCAGTGATTAAGGGTCCTTGCCAATCCTTCAGAAGACACAAGTACAGTTCTCAGACCCCACGCAGCTTCCATGTGTCTATAACTATAGGTACAGGAGTTTCAACACTCTGTGGCCTCCACAGGCATCATGCATACATGTGATACACACATACATGAAACCAAAAGGCCAAAAACATATTTTTTTATCTTAAAAAAAATTCTAAGGTTTTCTTTCTTTTCTTTTCTTTTCTTTTTTTTTTTTTTTTTTTGTTTGTTTCTTGTTTTGTTTTTCGAGACAGGGTTTCTCTGTGTAGCTTTTGGAGCCTGTCCTGGAACTCACTCTGTAGACCAGGTTGGCCTCGAACTCACAGAGATCCGCCTGCCTGTCTCCCAAGTGCTGGGATTAAAGGTGTGCACCACCACAGCCCAGCTTCTTTCTTTTTTTAATATTCATAGGTGCTGTGTCTGCAGGTCCAGGTACACTTGACCAGGAGGTGCAGTCAGCTGTGTGAGCTGCCAGTGCTACTTAACTGCTGTGTCGTCTCGCCAGCCCCTCTAAGGTTATGTTTAAAGGCACGTTGACATTTAAAAGTAGCCTAAATTTATCAGCAAAAAGATGACCCACACTAGCAAAGCAACAGGCCAGAAGAATAACATCACAAAATGGAAACATGCAACGCAAGCTGCTGCCTAACCAAATATGCTGATGGACTGTGTGTTCTTTTGCTGGAGTTATAACACAGAACCAAGTCAAGCATTCTCGAACACAGAGCTAAGTGAGCTAAAGCCCAAGTCTACCAAGAACTGCCTTACACCCTTGCTTTTGTTCAGCATTGTGAAGAAAAATTTCACTTTCTGTCCTAACAAGGCTTTGAACTAATGCTAGAATTACAGGTGTGGGAAACCTTGATTCATGTGTTTTCGAACGCCTGCACGCGCTTTATGTAAGTGTATATGTATGCACGCACCTGGCTATTTTTTAATCTTTGTTTACTTTATGTGGATGAGTGTTCTGTCTGCAATGTTTGTTTGTATATCATGGGTGTGGCTAGTGCCTGCAGAAGCCAGAGGAGGGTGTGGATCCCCTGCCACTGGAGTTAGATGTGAGCTGCCATGTGGGTGCTAGGAGTTGAACCCAGGTCCTCTGGAAGAGCAGACAGTGCTCTTAACTACTGAGACTTCTCTCCATCAACTAAACTACTTCTTTTAAAAAATTATGTTTGGGGCTGGAGAGATGACTCAGTAGTTAAGAGTACTCTTAACTCTTCAGAGGACTCAGGTTCCTAACACCCACATGGCAGCTTACAACTGCCTATAACTCTAGTTCCAGGAGACTGGACACCCATGGGAAAACACCAATAAACATAAAATAAAAAATAAATTAGGAGAGAAAGAAAGTCTGTTTGAGCCAGATAGTGGTAGCACATGACTTTAACCCAGCAAAGACAGGAGGTTCTCTGAGTTCCAGACCAGCCTGGTCTAACAGAGCAAATTCCACAACAGTGAATTCTAGTTCATGCCTTTAATCCCAGTGCTCCTGAGGCAGAAGGAGGAGGCAGATCTCAGTAGATTTGGAGCCTGGTCTACAGAGTGAGTTCCAGGGCAGCCAGGGCTACACAGTGAAACTCTGTCATGAAAAACCAAAAAAAAAAAAAAAAAGAAGAAAGAAAGAAAGAAAAGGGAAAAGAAAAAAAAAGAAATAAAAAAAGGATGCTTGCCATCAACACAAAACAAAAGCAGTTTCTAGTAAAGATGTGTACTGGAAATTTAACTCTCATTCAGCGAGTACAAACTGTGGAAATTCCTCAAAGCAGTAAATGGAGTTAATATAATAAAAATTAAACAGCTATCCAGCCATTCTTCTTCTGCAAAGAAAGGGAAGGTGAGACTTCAACACTCATTCAGACACTCAGGCCAGCAGACAATACACAAGTGCCCGAAGAGAGACAGTTTCAACTGACGGATGAATGGGTAAACAAAACCTTTTAGTTTTTAGTTTAGCCTTAAAATGTCATCTGTGACATGTACAATGCTACCATACCAATAAACCTTAAAGCCTTATGTGAATTAAAATAAATTGGACATAAAAGAACAAATTATCTTATGATTTTATTGAGGGCAACTGAAGTATTCAAATTCAAGTTTCATCTTTTAGGTCA
Organism: Onychomys torridus; assembly: GCF_903995425.1. NCBI lineage: Eukaryota > Metazoa > Chordata > Mammalia > Rodentia > Cricetidae > Onychomys > Onychomys torridus. Next base: position 44,485,687 of record NC_050452.1, read on the forward strand.
GCACCCAGGAGGCAGAGGCAGGTGGATCTCTGTGAGTTTAAGCCAGCCTAGACTACAGAACAATTTCTAAGACAGCCAGAGCTATAAAGAGAAACCCTGTCTCAAAAAAACCAAACAATGAAAGTAATTCTTGAAACTGTCTGCATAAAGTATATGGAACTTACCATAATTCAACCACATACTTAAAAATGGTCAGGAAGAAGCAAACTGTCCCTTCCCCACCATCCCTCAGGATACTCCTTTCCAATTTGGGCAGAATGGTTCTCATAGAGTGGTAATAAGGACCATCTGACACTAAGAAGAATATACTACCAACAACCATAAGCACACTCATGGAGAAGCCTCAAAGATTAATGCCCTATGCACATGGAGATGTAAGAACGCCAAGAAAGGAGACAGGACTCCAAAGATGTTACTCAACAGAGTTGTCTGGGCTGAATGTGCAATATGCCTAACATGTGCTAAGGGGGAAGACTAGCAAACCACGCCTTGTTCATTTGCTGCAGTGATTTGAATGAAAATATGTTCTATCCAGTGACGTGTATTTCAACACTTGGTCCCCAGCTGATAGTGCTGTTTGGAAAGTTGAGGGTACTTTTAGAATGTAGAGCTTTGCTGGAGGAGGTAGTCATGGGAGTGGGCTTATACAGCTTCCCCACTTCCTGTTCACTGTTTGCTGGTATGCCAATGAAATATGGTAAGAGCTGCACTGTGGACTCTTGCCTTCTGGAACCATAACATAGCCCTCTCATTTCTAAGTTGCTTATGGTCATGATATTTTATCTCATCAACAGAAAAACAACTGATACACTTGCATTCCCACTTTTTAAAACCTATTTTCCTGTCCCAAAAAGAAAAGAAAGGAGGTTGGCGGTAAACAAATAAACTGATCAATGAACGAAGTACATGAATAAATAAGTAAGGAGGCATGAAGACATGAAGTTGGGAAAAGATGGCAGGGGGTACTGAGGGAGTTGAAGGGGAGAAATGTATATACATTATGAAATTCTCAAAATAAAAAGTATTAATTTCTTTAAGTAATACTAGCTAGGTATGGTGGTATACCCTTAAATCCCAACACTTATGAGGAGGGCTAGCCTGGTCTTTATAATGAAACCTCACCTAATAAATAAATAGATGACAGATAAATGAATGAATGAATGGTACAATACTAGCCAATGATACTCAATGACACTTTGAAATAACTGCTACAAATACAAACAGCGCCAACCCTAGAACCTATCTTTACTGGCAATAACACATGTTTTTATTGTTTTATATTAACCTTTAAAATTTACATTTGCTAATATAAAAAATTAAGTATCTGAAAAAACTTGCGTTCTTTTCACAAGTGCTGGTTAAATCTGTACTTCATTGAGCTTTTCAGGATTTCATACGTATAATTAATTTTATTTTAGGAAGTACTAAAAGGCAAACAGAAATATGAAATTTCAAAATGTATTAGTTTGGGGTCGGCTAAGACGGCTCAGCAGGTAAAGAGTCTTGCAGTGCAAGGCTGGCAAACTAACTCTATGCCCAGACTGAAAAGGCAACGGAAAGATCGACTCCACAAGTTGGCTGTCCTCTCACCTCCACGCACGCCCTGATGCCGGTGCTCACACACCACCTACACACACTGATGAATCTCAAATAGTCCAGCACTGGCCTGGCATGCAGCCCAAAGTTCAATCACCAGCAAGGCAAAAACCATGAAAACACCAGGGACGAGGGAGGGAGGGAGGGAGGGAGGGAGGGAGGGAGGGACAAATGGAGCCAGCCACAGCTTGACAATCTGGATTGAATCCCCAAGACCCATATGGTGGCAGGAGAGGACGCCTCAAAGTTGCTCCAAGTACAGCATGACACACATACTCACACACATACACAACCACAGACATACAGGCAGACAGACAGAAATACACATTTTACACCTGTCTTTAGCAAATTAACACAGCTTTAATGACACTGCAGCAAATGGCCTGAGCAGGCGGGGGGGGGGGGGGGGGGGGGGGGGGGCTCTGCAGTCCCTCACACAAAAGGGAAGTGGCACTGGGAATCCAAAGGGTAGTAGGGAAGCTGCTTGTGAGACCACAAGTTCCCTAACAGATTTGTGTAGACAGACACAGCACCAGAGAAAAGAAAAGCCAAACCTGGTATGGAGGTGCACGCCTTTAACCTGAGCATGGGGAGGCAGAGATAGATGGATCTCTGTGTGTTCAAGGCCAGGCTGATCTACAGAGCAATATCCAGTAATAGCCAATGCTATATACTGTGAGACCCCGTCTAAATTTAAAAAGAAAGGAAGAAAGGAAGGGAGGCAGGGAGGGAGGGAGGGAGGCAGGCAGGGAGGGAGGGATCATAATGAGGCTTCCACCTAAGAAACTGAACAAATGTACAACTGCTAAGAGCTTAAATGAGGAAGGCTATGGAAAGAAGCCAAAACAAGTTTCTTTACGTTTCCTTATGTGAATGGGTATGTTTTGCCTGTAGGTATGTCTGTGGACCATGTGTGACCGTAATGCTCCCTGACCAGAAAAGGGCATCAAATGTCACCGCACCACATGTAGGTGCTGAGATTCCAACCTAAGTTCTCTGGAAGAGCAGCCGGTGTTTCTAACTGCTGAGTCGGCTCTCCAGGCCCCAAAGAATTTTTTTTTTTTTTTAAAGTATTTCACTATGTAGTAGAACTGGCTGTGTAGAGAGACCAGCCTCTAACTAACAAAGACCTGCCTGCCTCTGCCTCCTGGATGCTGACATTACAAAAAGTGTGCATCACCAACTCCAGGAACAGTAGGATGATAGGTTTTTAACACACTCAAGATGTTTATTATGTAATTCAAATATAGATAAGTAGACATTAACATGAGATGGAGTGTAAGAACATACTCATATGCTGGCAAGATGGCTCAGTGAGTAGAGGCATTTGATGGGAGAAAGAGGTACAGACTTCGAGAGGCTGTCCTCTGCCTCGCTCCATGCTCCGTTACTCCATGTGCACACAGACACAGGTATTTTAAAATGTAAAAGGAAATGTAATAGGAAAATAAGGAGGGTATTTGTAACATGCCAGTCTGGAGGAGAAGAATCTAGAACCGATCCCTGCAGCGTTCTCTCTCGTGTGCAAAGACCCGAGAGACACAGAAAAAACAAGCAGGTTATGGAGTGGAAACAGGAAAAGAAAGCCAGAATGGACATCCTAGAAGCAAAGTAAAAAGAGAACATCTCTAATTATGCAAATATGCACTGACATCACTGAGACGTGAAGTTAGAAGAGGCTGTAAATAAAACGTCACGGAAAAAAACCAAACCAAACCACAAGACCTTGACTTTTAAGATGCTGGCAAAAAAGTCACAAATCAAAGAATGACTTAGTTAAATATACTCTAAAATAAATCAAGAAACTTCAAACAAAAAGAAACCAAAACAAGAATCCTACTCTGTCACAGTATTAAAAAACAAAAACAAACCCCCTATACTAAATGTCACCACTGCAGTGTGAGTACATACTCACCACTTTCCCTTCGAAAGGTAAGGCAAGGTTAAACAGCTGAGCACTGCCACGTGATTTCTGGAAGATCGGTGCATTCTGCCAACAGCACTGCTTCCCTGTGTCTGGTGGGGTCCCACATTTTTACTCCCCCTTTCAAAGCAGGCCCTCACTATGGAGCCCAGACTGGCTTCGGACTTCACAATCACCCTACCTCAGTCTTCCAAGTGTTGGAATCACAGGTAACTATTACCTTACTCAATTTCATTTTATAATTCTGGACAGCTTTTCCATTCATAAGATTATGTGCTAATTATGAGTAAGAACATTGAATGGCTAATCTATTCCATCAGATTAATTACTGCTAAAATATACCAGGCTCCATTCCAAATATATCACATGAACCAATGTACTTCATTTTCTCAGGCCAGTAAACATAAGCATCATCTCACAAATGAGAAAGCCAAGGGGCACAAATCTGCTTATAACCATACAACCTCACAAGTGGGATAGGGATTTAAATCTGAAGGCTACAGAAACAGGAACTCTTAAATAGGCAACCACTAAGCAAGAGCGATGAATATACTCCTATAATCCCAGCACTCTGAAGGGTAAGGCAAGAAAAGAGCTCTAGTTCCAAGGCCAGCGTGGGCTCCACAGCACAACCTTCTTTAAAAGAAAACAAACAAGCAAACAAAGCAAACCAGTGTGCTTGTGTACGCAGCTGCACCAGTGAACTAATTCAGCAAGCGAAGGTGCTTGCTGCTTCCCACCGAGATTGCTACCTTGATCCTGGGGCCCAGAGAGTTCAGTGCATAGACATCTACAGGCTTTGTCTGACCTAACACACACACACACACACACACACACACACACACACACACACACACACTTAAAAATCAAACTCAAAAATACAAATACAATAACTAGGCAAATGACACGAAAGAAGACATGGGTAAAAGAAAATACTACTTGCAAAAGAACTGGTGCCACACGAGAGCCTAACTGCTCAATGAATGTAACTCTACGTGAAGACGACTGCTTCACCTTACATTTTCAGTCTCTTACAAACACCGCCTTTAGATAAACAAGAAGGAAATTTACCAAAATAAGAAATGAAACCCACGATTTTTTACATGTAAAATTACTTTAGGCAGTAGTTTATAAAAAGTCTCTTAAGTACATAGTTGAAAGTATATTTTGATTGAGATCATGATAACTTATGTTTTGGAGAATTAACACACTTAACATTCTTAGTCTTGGTTCTCCTATGAGACAGAGAAGAGCAAATTCGGAAGTCTCTTACCATTGATCTTTCAGGATATCCAAACAAATAGCCCCTGTGACGGAACTAATATTAGGATGCCATATTTTAGTGATAAACCGGACCTAGAATATAAAGCACACTTGAGTTTTTAAGTAACAAGGGAAAAGCAAAACAAAACAAACACTCCAATATGTAAAGGTAAAACAGAACTAGAAGAAAATAACATTCCAAAAGAAATTATATACTTTTATGGCATCATCTTTCCAAGGAGGTGTTTAGTAAACAAAACTTTCAGTAGGCCAAAGGTCAACGACATATGTTTAAAGCTTTTAATGTACATTCTACATGCAAACACAACTAACAATTATCGGATGTTTATACTGTACCTAGTATTATGCTAGATATGAGAAATAAAAGACTAAAAATCCAATAAAGTAGCATGTAAAACCAAATAGAGACATTAAATGATACCTACCCAAGTATGAGGTAAGGTACAAATCAGGCTTAAAGAAAAATGGATGCGCCGGGCGGTGGTGGTGCACACCTTTAATCCCAGCACTCAGGAGGCAGAGGCAGGTGGATCTCTGTGAGTTCGAGGGCAGCCTGGTCTACAGAGTGAGATCCAGGAAAGGCGCAAAACTACACAGAGAAACCCTGATGTGAAATACCAAAAAAAAAAAAAAAAAAAAAAAAAAAAAAAAAAAAAAAAATGGATGCATATGTACTAATGGCTTATAGTACCTCTAATTTTTCTATACAAGTTATTCTCAAACATTATTAAATAATTCAAATATCTGAAGGCCTACTATTACACGTCTAACACTACTGAAAACCTTAATCTTAGCGTTTAAGAAAACTAAAATCAAGATGGGTGTGGTAGTAGACATCTTTAATTCTAGCACTGGGGGACCAGAAGGCAGACCTCTGGGAGAGTTGGAGGCCAGCCTGATTTACAGACAGTTCATACCAGCCACAGCTACAAAAACACTGTATTCAATGTTACCTATCTTCTCTCAGTAGCTCTAACGAATGCTCACTCCTGATTTGACTATTTGTGATAGGCCAGCTCATTCGTCCAATATAAGGTCATGCTATTAGCTTGACTTTAGACCACACCCGAGCCCTCCATAAATGCCACACTTCCCTCATTCTGGGATTTGCCGCTGCTGTCTGCCTGAACTTTTGTGTGCCGTTTCTTTCCTCGGGAACATTCTTCTACACTCTCCTCCCCGCACCAATCTCATTCTTTCAGCTTCCATTACCTTTCACTTCTTCATGGTCTATTCCCACAAAACCCTCCACTTCTCCCCATAAATGACTTCACGTGTCTGCCTTGTCTGGTCTTTAATAAAAGGTTCTGTCTCCACCCACCTGCTATAGCATCTTCAGTGTCTAAAGTACCTGACACTTACTATATATACTTACAACTATGGCAAATTTATTATCACAGGGATAAACAAGAGCTCTTTCAAATACAAAGTAAGACATACAGAACTTATGGAGTCATTTCTTTTGTTTGTTTTTCCAGACAGGGTCTCTGTGCAGTCCTGGCTGTCCTTGAACTTGCTCTGTAGATCAGGCTGGCCTCAAATTCAGAGATCCTGCCTCTGCCTGCGCCACCATGGCCCACCATTTCTTTTCTTTTTTTTTTTAATTTTTATTTTATGTGCATTTCCTGGAACTGGAGTTATAGTTGTGAGCTGCCATGTGGGTGCTGGGAATTGAACCTGGGTCCTCTGGAAGAGCAGCCAGTTCTCTTAAGCACTGAATCATCTCTCCAGGCCCATTTCTTTAAAAACAAACAAACAAAAAAAAAAACCCTATTTTATTTGTGTATGTGTGTGCACACACATATGCACTCTAACTACACTTGAATGGTCCCTGAAAAGGCTAGAAATGGGTGTCAGATCCCTTGGAGCTGGAATTGCAGGAAACTCTAAGCTGCCTAAGATGTGTGCCTAGAAATGAACTCAGATCCTCCTCAAGAGCAGCAAGAGCTTTAAAATGAACCAGGCAGCCCTCCAGCAACCATTTCTTTGTAACAAATATACACACAAAGATGTACAACTTAATAACCAATCAATAAATTAAACTCATAAAGACATCAAATAATCACTGAAATTAACAGCAATATCTCAAGGAAAGCATAGCATTCTATAATTTTGGATAATTTATTTTGAGACAAAATCTCACTATGTATCCCTGATAGGTCTGGAACTATATAGATCAGGCTGGCCAAGAAATTGCCTGCCTCTGTCTTTTAGATTTATTTATTTATTTCATGTATATGAGTGCTCTATCTGCATGTATGTCTTTATACCAGAAGAGGCCATCAGATCTCACTACAGATGGTTGTGAGCCACCATGTGGATGCTGGGAATTGAACTCAGAACCTCTGAGAGAAGAGCAGCCAGTGCTCTTAACCTGAGCCATCTCTCCAGCCTCTACTTTGTGATCTTAAAGTGCTTCAGCCTTTGTGAGAAGAATGAAATATAAAGTATTTTTCTGTTTTGTTTTGGTTTTTCTTTTGTTTTTAAGATAATGACCCCAAACTCAGGATCCCCCTGTCTCAGCCTCCAGGGTAGAGAAATTTTAAAACTGCACTAACATGGCTAGCTTTTGTAAAATAGAATTTCAAATTACTACTAAAGATGCCAGAAAGAGTATTTAGGCAAGTGATCTGAGGACATACTAATTCATCTTGTTCTTGCAGGGAGTGGGGAGCCATAGTGTGCCTAGGAGACCCAGGGAATATAGAGGAAAGAACTCTACCAGTGAGCTATACTGCAAAACACTATATCTTGTTTTTAAAGAGAAACTCACACTTTTTTTTTATACTTATAGCAACTAATTCTTTTTTTTTTTTTAAAGATTTACTTATTTATTACATATACAGTGTTCTGTCTGCACGTATGCCTGCAGGCCAGAAGAGGGCACCAGATCTCATTACAGATGGTTGTGAGCCACCATGTGGTTGCTGAGAATTGAACTCAGGACCTCTGGAAGAGCAGTCAGTGCTCTTAACCTCTGAGCCATCTCTCCAGCCCTACCCATACATATTATTGAAGATATATATGTAAAGAACAAGGAATTAAATGGAGCAAGGAAACTGTTAAATCAATTCTTATTCTGATGTGAAATTTCCTGTTTAAAGACAATCTTTCTTCAAGAACACACTCAGTTACCCACTCAGCAGTGACAGACTAGTAAGACATGTTTGTCTACACCAGCATTCCATCCCCAATTTTTCTTTATTGTTTTTAACCTTCTTTCTTGCTCTGCCTTTCCTGAGCCTTATGTTATCCCTAAGCAACCACATGCTTTCCACACCACTGTTCTAAACCCACCTACTATCCACTATATATATATATACCAATGTTTCTTCCATTTCTTTAATTCCTGAACTAAGTTTACAGAAATCTAAAACTTTAAAAAAAAAAAAAAAAATAGGGTTGGGGATTCAGCTCAGTGGTAGAGTGTTTGCCTAGCAAGCACAAGGCCCTGGGTTCGATCCTCAGCTCAAAAAAAAAAAAAAAAAAAAAAAAACTGGCAGGGATGAAGTTAAGAAATTAGAAGTTAGAGCCACGTGGGTGGCACACCTCACATCCCAGCAACTGGGAGGGAGGAGGAGAGGACCCTAGGGCTAGTCACAGTATCTGTGTAGAGTTCTAGACCTGCCTGGACTGAGTGTAAAATCAAATCGGTAGCAGATGTCGGTACAAGCTTTGAATCCCACTTGGGAGGCAGAGGCAGGCGGACTGCTGAGAAGACTGGCAAGCCAGGTGCACACACCCAGTTTCAGGGCAGCCAGAGATACAGAGTAAAACTATGTCTCAAAATAAACAAGGAAACAAATTAACAAAACAAAACAGGCAAGTAAGCAAACTAAGAGTGGCTGAGATGGCTCAGTAACTGTAAGATCTTGATGAGCCAGTCAGTCAGACTTGGTACTTGGGAGGCAGTGAAAGGCCTCTCTGTGAAGTCACTTGGCCAACACAATTGGACAGACCCCCCAACACCACCCCCTTGGGATACAGAGTCTCACTATGCAGCCATGGCTAGCCTGGAACTCACAGAGACCCACCTGTCTTGGACCCAGAAAAGCTGGAATACAACACAATGCACAGCCTGTAGGACTCTCAAGCAAGCAAGCAAGCAAAACTTGTGCTATGGGGCCTACCAGCATGAATTCAAATCCCCACCTAGAAGCTGTCCACATGCACACCACAGCATAACTGTACAATAATGCTATTTTAGAGAACAGTGCAATGGTACAATGTTCTTTTTGAGTCACATTCCACGTCAATTACAAACATTTAAGTGATTTATAGTACTCTGGTACTATATACACTAATAAAAACAATTCAAGTCTCTTTATTTTCATGCATTAGCACCATGTAAGAAATTCAAAGCTTGCTGGGCAGTGGTGGTGCATGCCTTTAATTTCAACACTTGGGAGGCAGAGGCAGGTGGAGCTCTGTGAGTTCGAGGCCAGCCGGGTCTACAGAGTGAGTTCCAGGACAGACTGCAAAGCTACACAGAAAAATCCTGTTTTAAAAAAAAAATCTGAATATTGTATACACAGAGAAAAAATTATTACAGATCAGAAGAGACACTGCTTAATTAGCTATACAAGCAACGACTATCAGTATTATTCTCTCTTCCTACAATGTACAGTCTCCATCTCCCTCACTCTTTAATTCATTAATATTACAGCTTCATGTCAGACACAAGTCCACAAGTCCATCACTAACTTCAATGAAAACAACAACGTAAGAAGACTGTACTTACTCCAGAATAGAAAATACTTCACTAAGAGGAAAGAAAATACTCTATTATTGAAAACAGGCAGACCTGCTGTTAGATGACTCAGTAGTTAAGAGTACTGGCTGCTCTTCCAGAGGACCCAGCTTCAAGTCCCAGCACCTCTATGGCAGCTCACAACTGTCTGGAACTCCAGTTCCAAGGAATTGGACACCCTCACAGACACACAAACAGGTGGGACACCAATGCACATAAAATAACATTTATTTTTAATTTTTTAAAAAAGATTAGCATTGTTATTTAATATTCAGTTTCAGAGCTGGAGAAATGACTCAGTGGTTAATAGAACTGGTCATTCTCCCAGAGGACTGGGGGTTCAATTCCAAGCACCCAGACGTTTGTTTCTTTTTAAAAAATAAACTGCATTTAAAGAAAACCAAAGGCTCAGATCTTTACTGTTTTATTTTAGTGTATAAGGATGTTTCCATGCATTTATGTCTGTGCACTACGTATGTGCCTGGTGTCCAAGAAGACCAAAAGAGGCACTGGACACCATGAAACTGGAGCTGCAGATGGCTACGAGCCATTACATGGGTCTGGGACTCAAACCCAGATCCTCTCAATGAGCAGCCAGTGCTCTTGACACCATCTCCCCAGTCCCCCTACAACTATTTCTAACTTCAATTCCAGGGTATACTAGACACTCTTCTGACTTCCAAGGGCACTGCATGTATGTGGTGGACATACATATATGCAGACAAAACCATACACATAAAATAAAAATAATCTAAAGCAATTACTACTTATTTCATTTATTAAAGAGCTATACTGGCTAGTCCAGTAGTGAGTTGGCCATTCTAACTCAGGGCTTAAACAGCTATATACCCAGCCCATCAGCATCTAATTCTAAATTACCTTTTGGCGGGGGAGGGGAGGTTCGAGACAGGGTTTCTGTAGCTTTGGAGCCTGTCCTGGAATTCACTTTCTAGACCAGGATGGCCTTGAAGTCACAGATCTGCCGGTCTCTGCCTCCCGAGTGCTGGGATTAAAGGCAGGCACCACCACCACCCAGCTCTAAATTACTTTTACTACCTCAAGAAGAAACCCTGGGCCAAAGCAATTGCCTAGTAGGCACAAGGCCCCATGTTCAACCTGAACATAACAAAAATAGAAAAGAAAAAATGAAAGCCAAGGGCTGAGAACATGAGCCAGTGAGAAAAAGTAACTGACGCACAAACGTGAAGGCCTCACTCACTCACACACAGAGGGTGGGTAATACACTTGGTTCTTACTCCTTCAGGCTCGCAGAAGGATAATCAGTCTAATAACCTAACACACAGACTACCCAATCCTCAAGAACCTGGATGCTCATCAACCCTTAGACCAAGTTCTGTCACCTTTTAGAGCTAAAGGCCATTACAGAAAATTCAAAGCACAGATGACAGCTGTCACTATTGTTATCTAATACTGAAAATGCAATGGCTATAAAGTCTGTTTCTTCCTTTCTTTTCATTTCCATTTGGAATGAAAAATACAGTGTTGCTTGAGTCTAGGAGTTCAAGACAGGCACAGACCAGCACAGGCAACACTGGGCATATAATATCATATATCTTATTCTAAGAATTCAGGACAGAGAGGCAGGCAGATCTCTATGAGTTCCAGGCCAGTCAAGGCTACATAGAGGGACACTGTCTCAAAACAATCGAAATACCCATGGACTGACCAGATGGCTCAGAGAACAAAGGCAGTTGTTACAAACCAAGTCTTACAACTTGAGTTTGATCCCTGGGCCCCAACTAGTAACAGGAGAAACAACTCTCAGTTTGTCCTTTAACAAACATCAGTGTGTGCACATTGGACCACTTGCATGTACAGTGTGAGTGTGTGTGCATACACAGTAAATAAGCAAATAAATTTATTGAAAGCCCACTCGTGTGAATGGATAAACAAAGTGGAATGTGTGCATACAATGAATGAAACACTCAACATTAAAAAGGGAAGAAATTTCAACATGTTACAACATGGATGAATTGAGGCAACAAAATGCTAAGTGCAGACACCAAAGGGCAAATACTGTGTGATTTGTCATATACAATGAACATAGAACAGCCAAATTCACAGACACCGGGAAAAAATAGAACAATGGTTTTTCTTTGCTTTTGGGGGGAAGTGGGGAGAGTGGTATTTTATTTAGATAGGGTCTCTTCTATTTGTAGCTCTAGCTGACCTGGAACTTGCTATGTAGACCAGGTTAGCCTGGAACTCACAGAGATTCACCTGTCTCTGCCTCCCCTCAGCTGGAATTTCAAGAGTGGTTTATAAAAGCTGGAAGTAGGGCACTAGAGAATTACTGTTTAATGAACACAAATTTCACTTTAGGAAGATGAAGAAACTCTGGAGTAGACATTTATGGTTATACAAATGTCAATACATACTGCTGAAAAATACATCTAGAAATGGCTGAGGGGACTAGGGACGTAGCTCTAGAATGCTCACCTAGAATGTAGAAAGCCCTGCCTGAAATCCCAGCACTCAGGAGGTAAATGCAAGAGGATCATCAAGGTTATCTTCAGTACATAGACAGTTACTCTGTTTCAATTAAAGGGTTAAATCGGTAAATTTTATTTTACAATTACAAAAAGAATAGCAAACTCTCTTCCCTCTCAAAGTCAGGTATATCGCCGGGCGGTGGTGGCGCACACCTTTAATTCCAGCACTCGGGAGGCAGAGGCAGGAGGATTTTTGTGAGTTCAAGGCCAGCCTGGTCTACAGAGTGAGATCCAGGAAAGGCTCCAAAGCTGCACAGAGAAACCATCTCAAAAAATCAAAAAAGTCAGGCATATCTTAAAATAGATGTACATAAGCAACAGAGCTCCAAACTCATTCTGGAACACTGCAGGTGAAGCCAAGAAGTCAAGTCTAATGTGCACAAGGCTATAGGTTCAATCCACAACAACAGAAAACAATGAACGAAAAATATTCAACCTGCAATTTTCACTACCATATTAATTTTTGTTTGTTTATATTTTGATGCTGTGATCTTTTTGGTTTGTTTTCTCGAGGTTTCTAGTACAGCGCCAGAGGGCCTCAAACTCAGTCCTCCAACTGCCATCTCCAGGGGTTGAGGTTACAGGTTCCTATCCACTTTTTGGTTTTTCGAGACAGGGTTTCTCTGTGTAGCTTTGCGCCTTTTTCCTATCCACTCTTAAATAGAAACAACCAATAGGTTAAGTGATGTATTCCAGAACATTTCAGCTGCTATGATATGCTAATCAAGGACATTACACTATTAAAAGTTATAGATAAAATACAGAAGTAATAATGCCACTGAAAGACACATGTTCAATACATGAATTGGTACTCTATTATGTCAGCATTATATAAATTTTATAAAATACTAATGAGATGGGGAACAACTCTTTACTTAAGAGCATTTCTTGCTCTTCCAGGACCCAGGTTCAGTTCTCAGCACCTACAAATGGCAGCTTACAATGTCTCAGAACTACTTGTATCCAGATTCCAACTATAAGGGCTACTTCTAGTCTCATGGGCACCCATACACACTTAGCATATTCACATTCACGTGTACACACATAAATACCTTTAAGAACAAAAAATACAGGCCAAAAAAAGGAAAGCCTTCAAATCCATCATTTGGGAGCCAGAGGCAGTTAGACTTCTGGGAAGTTCCTGAGGCCAGCATGGTATACATAGGGAGTTCCAGACAGTCAGAGTTGCACAGTGACATACTGTCTCAAAATGGGGGTGGTGAGGGTGGGAGAGGAAGGAAGGGGTGTAGAGTTGGCTCAGAGGTTAAAAATGTTTAATGGAGGTCTATCAAGATGGTCTGGAGATTAGGAGCACTGGCTGTTCTTTCTATGAATCCAGGTTTCATTCCCAGCAACCACATGGCAGCTTACAATTATCTGTAACTCCAGTACCAGGGAAGGCCCTCTTCTGGCCTTCTGTGGTCACTGCATCACAGAGTGCACAGAAATATATGCAGGACAAACACTCAAGACATATTTAAAAAAAAAAAAAAAAAAATCCAAGAATATCCGCTCCTCTTGTAAAGAAGCCATGTTTTGTTGCCAGCATCACTAGGTGGCTCCTAACCACCTTTAACGCTAGCTCCAGGGGCTCAAGGAAGTTCTCTCTGGACTCTTAGGGGTCTGCTCTTCCATATGCACACAGAGATATACAATTAAAAATTAAAAATACATAATCTATTAAATTATTAACCCAGCACTTGGAGGCAGATCTCTGATTTCGAGGTCAGCCTGGTCTACATGGTAAGATCCTGCCCAAATAAATAAAAGCAGATAAATCTAAAACTTTTCTTTAAATGAAAGCTAAAAAAGAAGTATTTGTCGGGCACAGTTTACAAACATCTATCACTCTACCCACAGCTCAAAGAGAACTAGTTTCAAATGATACAGATAAAGACTCAAGTGCAGGAGGAAGCACCTCTCTCCAAACATCCAATGATCCAGGCTGGGATCGAGCCCCAGGGTGGATCACAGGAGGGAGACTAAAATGGACAAGAAAGTGAGATCCAGTTGCGGGAGCTGTGAGTGCCAGGACAAGGAGTTCAGACACTGTTAGCAACAACAAAAAAAAGGTAGCAGCACTCTTCTTTAGGAACTGAGCTGGGCGGTGGTGGTGCACACCTTTGATCCCAGCACTCGGGAGGCAGAGCCAGGTGGATCTCTGGGAGTTCGAGGCCAGCCTGGTCTACAGAGAGAGATCCGGGACTGCAACAAACACTACACAGAGAAACCCTGTCTTGAAAGAGGGGGAAAAAAAGGAACATTTACTGAACAATGAATGGGTAGGATGACAAAGGTAGACAGCTGATCACATAATAAAGTAATAAAACTAAATGCCTAAACAATGGCTATCAACGTAAAGGTGTAAAGAAACCGACTTACTCAAAACTCTAAAGTTTAGGCTAGTTTCCTTGTTCCATACAGTCCTGGAGTAACACCATTCTTTCTCAACACTCATCACGGTTAAAATAATGCCTTTTCCCTTCTACAACGTGAGCTCCATAAAAGAGTGGAAATCTTCCTGATAAATTCCTTGCACACTTTACGCATTTTTTTAGTTTGTTGTTTGTTGTAGTTTGTTTGGGGTTTTTCTTTTTGGCAGTAATTCAAATAGAACCCAAGGCCTAGCACATGCAAGGAAAGTGCTCTACCAATGAGCTAGCTAATCCCTGATCCTCAATTAATTTCTAAATGAGTGTAATATACTTCTTTAAACAACATTTATTTAAAGCAAGTAAGAAGCTCTCTCTAAATCAGTAATATATTTATCTGAAGCTAGTATTTGAGCCCTTATGAAATACAAATTTTACTTCAATATACAGTCATCAATGGCTACCTTTAGTAAACTCTGCTTTTCATTCTAACTTCAGAAGCAAACCATTGACCAGTGCGTGAAATCTTGTTTATTAAATTTAGTCACATTAACTCAGAATGCTGTAACTGAAATACATTGATATTCATATATTAATAAGGTGAGTCAAAAATACAAAATATTTTAAAACTCCATGCACAAAAGCAGGCTTACAATACCTTAGGGGGATTAAATGGATATGTTTCTGGTATTTTTATCTCTAGTTGATATCTTCCACCTAAAAAAACAGGAAAAAACAAAATTGAGAATGCTGATTGACTCAAATATGTGAAACCAAATACACTGAAAGACTATTTCAAAATATCTATTTTGTATTGAGTGTTGAGAAAATTAGAATTCCAAAATAAAATAATCAAAGTTATAATTTTATAAGAATAAAGCATAGAAAACTTTCACTGTATGTAATTATATTAATTAGCAGTAACAGAACTAGAGATACAAAAATACATTAACTCTACAGACAAACCAAGGTCAAATATTTTATTATTAATTAGTAGCATAAGGTTCAGAGGTCTTATTTTCTCTAGTCCACCTGGTAAGAGATACTAACAGGAAACAGAAGGTTTAAAAAAAGGAGAGAGGCAAGGAATTACAGGACACACAGTAGAGACAAACGACATAGATATGTCATTAACAAAAGGAAAATTCTCTGAACTAGTTCTCTCCAGAGTCTCGACCTTTCCATTTATGCCCCTAAGTGGGGCAAGGTGTGACAGACCTGTAACCCCAACACTTGGATAGTATATAAAGAAGAGAACCACTGGACAGTGGTGGTACACTCCTTTTAATCCCAGTACTAGTGAGGCAGAGGCAGGGGGACCTCTGAGTTCGAGGCCAGCCTGGTCTACAGAGTGAGTTCCAGGACAGTCAGGGGTACACAGAGAAACCCTGTCTCAGGAAGGAAAAAGAGAGAAAGGGAGGGAGGGAAGGAAGAAAAAAAGAGAAAAGAGAAGGGAAAGGAAAGGAAAGGAAAAGAAAGGAAAGGAAAGGAGAGCAAAAGAAAAGAAGAACCAGAAACCCAAGGCCAACCTTGGCTTCATAGAAAATTCAAGACTAGCTTGGGCTACATAAGACCTGTCTCAATAAAATTAAAAGAATCAACTTGTGTCCCTATCTTATATATCAACATTTTGCTTAAAAGAACAAAACAGGGAAGAGAGGGATCTCTGATTGGTATGTAAACTGAATAAAAAATTTTTCTTAATAAAAGAAAAAGGGAAAAAAATCGCAAAACAAAACAATAAACAGGCTCAACACTATCCTCTTCCAAGATTTTACAAAGTACTAATTGGCGATAATTTATATAAACAGAAAGCAACATTCTGTTTGGTTTTAAAGTTACCTTGACCAGAAGCTAAACAGGCATTTTGAAAAACTCTTAAAAAAAGAAAAAAAAAAGACAAACATAGCTGGGTTCTCACAAATGAAGTGTTCAAAATGAACCATGGCTCCATGTTCCTAATCAATGAAGGAGAGTTTTGCAATAGGTGGGACTGACTAAGAATACCCCTCTAAACTGGGTGTGGTAGCACATTCCTACAATGCTAGTACTTGGTATGGGGAGACTAGAAGATCTCCTGATTCAAACCCTGCTAACCTACAGAGCAGAGCATTCAAGGCCAGCCTGCCTTAAAAACACCTCTCCTTTACCCCAAAATTCTACCTCTAATTAACCTCCCAGTTTTAGATTTCATGACCCACTAACATGAAAGATTTGCTATTAAAAACAGGAAATAAAACTGTGCTTCTGAAATACACATGAAACAAAGGGATTTTTCTATTAATAATCAACGTATGAACTAGATTAAAAAAACTAGCCATGTAACTTAAAACTTAGAGATTTCACTACACTATTATTCCTTCATATTCATATGAAAAATAATGCATAATAAGAAGTATGCTAGTCGGCCAGGCAGTGGTGGCGCACGCCTTTAATCCCAGCAATCGGAGGCAAAGGCAGGCAGATCTCAGTAAGTTCGAAGCCAGCCTGATCTACAAAGGGAGTTCCAGAACAGCCAGAGCTACACAGAAAAACCTTGCCTCAGAAAACTAAAAGAAGGCATTATTATCATCAACCAATCAGCTCTTGATAAATGTTAAGTAGGGAACTGTTGTCAGTACATCAGGGGTTCTATCAATCTACCTTTCTCCACTGTTATGAATGTATGCATGTGAATCTCAGAAAAAAATAAAGAGCATTTCACAATACTAGGTTCTGTAAGCAACACCCACCTCTCCTCTCATGCAAATCCCAAGGTCTCACTATCTAGCCCAGGCTGGCCTTAGACCTGCAATTCTCCTGCCTCAGCTCTCCAAGTACTGGGATTACAGAAATGCAACATTATTCTGGATCTACAAAAGCTTTCTGATTCCAATTTTTTTTATCTTAAATTCCTTTGGTATGGTCCCTCTATTAAATGATATGTGAACCGAACAAGAAATCTGAATCAAGAACATATGGTGAAAGTGAAATACAAACAAAACCAGTCACAACAGAAGACAGAAAGACAGGTAAGAGAAAGGCACTGAAAAGAATTTTGTAACTATGGAGATGACCCTTTATATTAAGGGTTATAAATATAATTCCAAATACAGGTATAATGCAATTGGCTTGAATAATATACAGACTCAGGTTCTCCTTTCCAGTCGCTTACTACAGTGAGATTAAAACCACAGCCTATACTCACGAGGAAGTGGCTCCAGCGCATGTGCGCGCGCACACACAGTGCTCCCCACACAGGCCTCTCCTTTCCCTGCAGAGCCTCTCTTCTTCTGACTAAACTTCACCTTTCTGTCACAAAGCTCTTCCTTCTTAAAGGCCTAACATGATTTTCCAGAGTAGTTGAAGAGCCCAGAGATACTATGTAAATACTGTTAGACTGTGGAGTTCTCCAAATCTCATTTCTACTCCATGTTACACTGGTTTGTCTGGTATTAGACAACAACTTTCACAGAAAAATCACTGTAGCATCAGTCATGACATAAAATAATTTCCGCTTGGACAATGGATATTAATCATTAAGTTATCTCACCTGTGCAAACATCTCAGCCCATCAAAGCAGTTAATTGACGCTGGGTATTAAGCTCAAGGGCCCAGTCATACAAGTGGCCCCATCACTGAATATCTAAGGCATTTTTATAAGCACAATACACAACGACCTTCAATAAATATATTTACTTCTTGAGGAATAGCTTTTATTCCATTTATGTTTTACGCTACTTTATTTTAGAAACCAGGTCTTGCTATGTTACCTAGGCTAGCCTTGAACTCTTCGGCTCCAGTAACTCTCCCTCTTGATCACCTAAATATCTAAGTACAGACATACCACCACACACAACTTTAACAGCTCCCAATTATTAAACATTTAGCAACGTTTTCTTCTATCTTGTCGGGTGGGAGTGGGGCTGAAGCACATCCTCTGTAGCCTAGTCATTTCCAGAACTTAGGTATCCTAGGGTAGCCCTGAATTCGGGGCAATCCTCAGCCTCCTCAATGCTAGGGATGCAAGCATGAGCCCACTGTATCCAGAGAGACAACCGTGAACTTCAACTTCCTCCAAAGAGAAGAGAGGAAGTGGAAGAGAATTACTGAACGGCCATTTAAAGTCACAAATCTGAAAGAACTTTCAGACAAAAAGAACTAAATTAGTTCTTTACCACAAAGTTATTTAGGAAAAGGAAGTTAAGAAACCTGAGTAAGTGAAATGCAATATGGTAAATTTTCCATGTTTATTCTCCTTGATAATCTTTTTAATAATACAGATGAATATTTACAGGTAAACTTTTACTTTAAATTAGACCACAAACAAAAGCAGGCAGAGGAGCCACAGCTCAGTTAGAGCTTCTCCAGCAAGCACAAGGCCCTGAATTCTAAGCCCAGAATGCCTATCTCAGCTCCAAAAGAAAGCATCAGAAGGGAAAAACAAACAACTCATACCCTCAAAAACAAAACAGCAAGCCTGCCTTCCTTCCACGGTAAAGCAATTTTCACCTGTGCTCATATGCAGAAGGAAAAGTTTGACTTAACTGGTACTTTTCTTCAAATATTGCTTCAACAGTTTTATGATAAAAAGATCTTAAAATAATCTACTCTTCAGGCACTTGCCCCCAAATCATAAGAGAACTAATAAAAATACTGTCTTATTTTGAAGCAGCTACAGAAAGAAACAAATAACTTGTTTTAGCAAATTTGGACTGTTTTATCTTAGTTAAGAAAAAATACGTATTATCCACTTTTTCCAAGCTCACTCACTTAGGAAACACGCATGGCTAATAAGGTAACACACATTCATTCTACCCACTGAGCCAAAGAGGTCCCCGGGTATTATAAGTTTGCTGGAGAGCTCTAGAATAATAATACTATTTCTTGCATTTTAAAAATATCTGAACAATCTCAAAAAGCACTTCAGGAACAGTCATGAGGTTAGGGACATAGACCAGTTTATAACTTCTTGGGAACATACAAAGGCCTTGAATTTGATCCTTAATACCGCAAAGAAATAATAAAAGAGAAAAACAAAAACATAATTACAATACCTGCCATTAAAGAAGCTAGAAGAGCAAAACAATATTTGCTACTATGACATTTGATTTTTATAAGATAATTAAAATCTTCTAATGGATGTCAAAAGAACTAAATGAGCCAGGTGTGGTGGACCGTGCCTTTATTCCCAGCACTTTGGGAGGCAGAGGCAGGCACATCTCTGTGAATTCAACTCCAGCCTGGTCTACATAGTGAGTTTCCAGGACAGCCAGGGCTACACAGTGAGACCCTGTTGGGAGAGGAGGGGTGTATAACAAGCCAGACATATTAGTAGGTATGGAATACTTAGTAATATAAAATTTTTACACTTCAAAATTGGTGTCCCAGGCATATGGGTTGTGCCTGGGAGCCCAGCACCAGCCTCAAGCACAGCTCCCAGTCTGAGGACAGCTTAGGTCCAAGAGAACCTGTCTCAAAAAAATCTGAGGACAGGAGAGAATAGGGGGAAAGAGATAGGAAAGTCAGGCAAGGGTAGCTCACACCTATAATCCTTAGGAACTTAGAGAACGGAAGCAGGAGGACTGCTTCGAGTTTGAGGCTAGCTCAAACTACAACAAGAAAGACTTGCTAGTGACACTCTAATGATGCTCTAGCATCATGAATGAAAACAAACTTGGCCAACAATATTGAGTTCTTCTGAACTTCACTGCAGATTACTAAGAGCACTACATTTAAGGAAGCCATCAGCACCACTTCTAATACTTGGGGAATCATGATCTCCTCAAAAGCAGAAAGTTATTTAAAAGCATAGGCTTTGAAGTCAAAGGCAAGCTAAATCCCAACTGTTCCACTTAAGATGTTTGACCTTAGACAAATGACTTATCTCTAAACTCAAATTGTCTATTAAACAGGGATTAGTGTACTTACCTTGTATGATTAGGTGAAAACTGAATGAGAAAATGCATGTAGTGCTCTTACAAGGAAGAGCTACCACATAAGGCCATATGCTTTCTATTAAACAAATATTTGAATAGTTATTATGCCAAAAGCCATGGTTCTCCTACATGACCCAACTTGCAACAATACATGCTAATGAAGATTTGTCTAAGAAATCCAAATACTATAGGTTCTTCCCTTATCATATACTTAATTCCAGGTTCTAAAGTAAAGAGCTAAAGTCATAATTATGAATATGGAAATCAGCAAAGCTATTTTCTTTTTTGTATGTTTTAAAATAATCACTGAAGTGGTTTTAAATAAAGAAAATTAAGTATCTGAAAATCTGTATCATTACGTGACCAAATGAAATATGAAATGATAGGAAAGGAGAGCTTTAAAAGCAAAACCAACATCTTATTAGTCAAAATGTTAAGACAAGGTCTGTTATTAATCATATCAAGGGTATCTGAGTATATCTAAGTTCAAGGCTTAACATTCTATATTTAATCCTGTTATGCTATAAAATGTGTGGCTACTTTAAAAACAACAGAATTGAGACTAAGATAAAGAAAGAAGCATAGCAGAATAAGACATATGGAATGTTAAATTTTAGCCTATGCAACCTGTAACCTGGCTCTACAAAATGTATTTGAGAAATTTTTTTAAAAATCCGTTAAAACTCAGTTAAAAAAAAACACAACAAAAAACAGTCCAGTTAGGTGTCAAAATTTATCATCTTATAAACTGTAGTATATCCTAAGCCAAACATGAGTTTTATAGATAGATGTTCAAGATTACTCTGACTCAATCTTTCAGACAAGGTCTAATACGCACAATATTTTGATACAGAAAAAAGTACTTGCCTTCATATGGTGTGTCTGGAGGTCCTGCTATTTCTCCTCTTAATTCTGTAAAATTCTCATCTACAAGATCTACTTTAATTTGATTTTTGCTCGTCTTAAAAATAAACAGAAAATAAATGTTAGTTATACCAGCAAAAAGAAAGTCTAATTTAAAATATTACCTATGTTAAAAACCCATTTTTCATGTTTATCTACTTTAGTAAAACAAGTCAAAGCTCTTCTAAAACCTAAAAAAATTTTTTAATCAACACATTTTAACTTCGATATTTTTAATAAACCAGTACCAGTTTGAACAAGAGCACAAATGCTTGCTGACCTTGTAAGAATTATCTTACAGACAGATCACTCTGTTGGCCAATTCAGTGGGTGCTATTCATCTGTAGTGGACTGCTAAGATACTTTGTCTCTACACAGTCTCTGCTCAATCCCAAGAAAACAGATGGTTCAGTAAAAGCCATTTAGCTCTCCTTTGAATTAATCATAACAACTCTTAGATATCTGATTAACTGGTTAAATTACTATACCACCCACCGCAATGATAAACACTCTAGGCACAGCATTCTTTTCCATGGTAAAAGCCAAAATTCATTACTAGAATCTGCTAATGCCTTCAATTTATTTTTCTGCCTCATTCTAATGCCTCATTTTTCTGCTTCATTTTCTTCAATGACAACTATCTTCTAACTAAAACAAACCTACTTTTTACCTTATCTAAACCTACTTGCACTTAATGATTCTCAAAGTATTTTTCATAACCTTGTGACACACCGTCCAAGAGCCATGGTAACTTTAAATAATTCAGAACCACACCCAATGTGATTTACATTAGCATTCTTTTCTAAAGGATTTACCTGCCTGCAAATTAGCTCTCTTTATTTACCACCTTATGCTTTTCTTGTTATTTTATTGCTCTGCATACTGAACACTCTTAATTTACCAGTTTTCTTAATTTAAAACTAAAGACCTAATGTATAGGTTTTTTTCATTTGAATTCCATACTTTTATGTAAGTAACAGGCCTACATGTATGAAAGCAAGCTTCACAAAAGAGTCAACAGCAAGCTTGGTTTTTGTAAGCACCTTCTGAATGGATGGGCAGCAGGAATGATTGCTGTTTAAGGTCTTTAGTGTCTTCTTTTCACCTCTAACAGAAACCAACCAGTTTTACTGTCTGTCTAATAAATATTTTTAGCATAGAAATAGCATATACCTCAAAATCCAGGTTTTAAGTGTTCCTCACTCAAAGTATTTTAACAAAGGCACAGGATGAAAAACCATGACTTTTATGCATTCTAAAAGCATTCTAATTGGTAATGGTTTCTTTCATAACTGTCTATCTAAGATGACAGTATCTCATTTTTTTCAAAATATTTTGTTCAAAGATTATTAATGATAAATATACACGAGAAGTGTCTTCCTGTATCCTAGGAAATAAGAACTCTTTTTTAACTGTGGGGGAGGGCGCAAAAATGTGTATTTTAGTAAAGTAAAGAACACTGTGTCCATTATGAACAAGAGTCAGAACTGGAGGCACCGAGTTCTGCCACACAATCAAGCAACCGTAAGCACTAACTCCATACTTCATTTCTCGCACTAAGATGTTTAAGCAAAACAGTCTCTTGTAAAGCATCAGTGCATCAAAAATCACTACAAGGCATGCACAGTCAAACCTCTTCTGTGTAAAAGGAAGTAAGCAATGATAAAATGTTGCAGGACTAAAGAATCTAGTTAGAGTCAAGTTTTTGGAAGGGAAAGAGAAGATAATAAATTAGAAAACTTCTTTTCTTACAACTATCCCAATTCTCTGGTTAGTAAAATACTAAGTAAATAATTACTAATTTTTATACCTGTCCTTCTATCTGTCTACATCACCCCCATATTATAATTCAGAGAGAAAAATAATGGAATCTTTTTTTCACTCTAGAGAAAAAAGACTATTAGTGTATGAAGAATTTACTAAATCAGCTCAAGAAACTACCACCACCATGATGAATCCCATTATAAAGAGGCATTCTACATGGTGTAGAGTAGGGTCTTTATCTTCAGATAACTAAAAAGAAAATGGAAAGTTAAAAACTAGGATTTTTCAAAACTCAATTTTTCTATCAAGTTAATTATTCTTTAGAGCTTTACAGTTTGATTTACACATCTAATTATTTCACAATCCAAACCTCCCACTACCCCCACATCCTAACTTAAAAATCTGTGTGTAACTCAGGAACATTAGGAAACATGGACAACAGCCCTGGAAAAGGCATGGCCTCTTCAAACATGTGCTGAATCCTGCTCTGTCCCTGACTCGTGTTAGTAGTTCAGGGTATGTCACTGAACCCATAACTATATCAATTGTATTACTGAGCATTTATGTCTCACAGTCATTTTGATAACATAAATTTTACTATCTCTGTAATTTATGTCTTTTTTTGTTGTTTTTGTTTTTAAAAGGGGGGATAGTAGTGGTGCTGGGAATCAATCCCAGGATCTTTGGGCATTCGAGGTAAGACATCACCAGCATTATCTCAGAGTAAGTTATCTAAACAGACACTCCATCATTACCCTTGCTTAACAATAGCTACAAACCTTTGATTACAAAGCCTTGTTTTGGTTTTGGGTTTGTTGTTGTTGTTGTTTTTTATTTGGTTTTTGTTTGGATTTCTCTGTGTAACAGCCCTGGCTGTCCTGGAACTCGCTCTGTAGACCAGGCTGGCCTGGAACTCAGAGATCCGCCTGCCTCTGCCTCTGAGTGCTGGGATTAAAAGCGTACACCACCACCACCACCCAGCTACAAAACCTTATTTTATAACTCACTTCTCAGTTCTGCTACCAGACTAATATAACTTCCAAAAATGAAAAATAACATGTTACACATGAAGAGTACATCAGCCAGAGGCTGCAGTATTTACACAAACCCCTGAAGTGTGGTATTTGGGCACTGCAACTTTAGTGAGGATAACTGCAAAGTTGTTTTTCTATAACCTTGTAATAGTTCAGCACAAGGCAGGAGTTCTAGTCTCAGTTTTCCTGATTCTCCTTTGGATCTACAAAGCATTACTAATGCTTAAGCACAAAATAGATGGCCAGGCACCTCTTGAGTTTGAAGCTACATAGCAAGTCCTAGGACAGCAAAAAGCAGGGGGAGGTAGGGGAGATGAGTAAAAGACACAGCTCCTAGTAAGCAATATAATTATTAAAATAGAACAAAGCAGCATAGAACGTTGAAGATAATCTGTATGAAGCTAACTAGGTGAACATTATTGCTAACGAGAAAATGCAGAATCAGTTGGTAAGGGTGCCTAGAAGGCATGAAATCCTGGCTGGATTTGTGACCCCAAAACTAGGGAAGTGGAAGGAGAAGAATCAAAAATTGAAGGTCATCCTCAGCTACCCAGCAAATCTGATGCCAGCTTAGACTACATGACTTTGTCTCAAAAGGAGGAAATCGAGAAGAAAACTGGAGGAAAAAGGAAAAGATGGCCAGTCACATGGTTCAATGAGTAAAGGGAGCTGACACCAAAAGTGACAATTTCTAGAACCCAAGTGGTAGGAGAACCAACAACCCACACATCAAGACAAGCTGTCCTTTGATCTCCTGCACCCACATGTGCACCTGCACACAAATGTAAAATTAAGATGGTAAAAAATGGTGCAAGATGCAATGTAGTTCTAGGCTGGGAACAGGTATACAGAGCATGGCTGCAGCTTAAAGCTAACACTACCCTTCCCTCACCTCCAAAAAGGGTTGAGACACGTCTAATACATTTTCAGGGATGAGGGGAAAATAGTATAGAAAGCAATCCTTGACACAGCAATGCTGAGTCCAAGTATCAATGTGTGCTGCTACTGTTCTTTCAGTCTCTCTATGCAGACCAGGCCAACCTCAAACCTGTGGCAATCTTTCTGCTTCAGCCTAAGTGCTGGGGTTCTGATTATGTGCCACTATGCACACGTGGTATTGAGGATCAAAACAAGGCTTTGCAAATGTTAGGGTAAGCACTCTGCCTAGCTGAGATACAACACTAGCCCATAAATACTGTATTTGTTATTATAAGTACATAAAAGCCTGTGCATCACTTGCTTGTCTGGTGCCCATGGAGGGCAAAAGAGGCCACTGGATCCCCTGGAACTAGAATTACAGGGTGAGACATCATGTAGGTGCAGAGAATTGAAAGAGCACGTGCTATTAACTACTAAGCTATCTCTCTAGCCCAATTACTTTATTTTTTAAAGGTAAAAATTTTCAAATTCACCTTGCTTACATTTATTCTAAAGTGAAATTTTAAGCCAAATATCAAGCTGACATGGTAGTACATACTTATTATCCTAAACATTAAGAATGCTGAAGTATAAGGATCACCTTAAGTTCAGGGCCAGCCTGGTCTACCTACACATCAAATTCCCATCCAGATGAACTGCATGAACAGACCATCTTTAAAGGGGGTTGGGATATGCTGCTGGAGAGATAGCTCAGTGGTTAAGAACACAGTTTCCAGCATCCACAGGGTGTCTCTCAACTGTCTCTAACTCAAGTTCCAGGAACCCTAAATCACCAGCTGTGCAGGTGGTACACACACACCCACAGGCAAAACAGTATACACATAAAAACAAGAGGCCGAAAGAGGTGGTGCTTGCCTTTAATGTATCTCTGAATTCAAGACCAGCCTGGTCTACAAAGTGAGTTCCAGGTCAGCCAACAGTACACAGAGAAACCTTGTCTTAAAAAAAAAAAAAAAAAATTAAATAAACAAACGAATGAATGAATAGAGGGAGGATGGGAGAGAGGGAGGAAGACAAGACTACTATATGGGCATGGTATCCAGTACTCCTTCAGAAACAAGTCTATGAATGAAGCTGTTTGAGCATTCTGAGTTTCTAAGAAAGACCTCCACTCCTCCAATATATGAGCTGTTCTTGGAATGTGCTTTTGTGCCTCTCTCAGGTATAGTAAATAAGAGTGGGTTTGCTTCAGATTACCCATGATGTTACAAGCAGGGGTTGTCCTAGTGAGTGCATAAACCTTGAATTCATGTGAACTTTGCTAAAATGACCCTGCATAACCCTCCAAATACCCTCAGAATATAAACTGTCCTGAATAAAGGTGGCTATTTCATGAGACTCAAGTCCACCTATTTTTAGGCAACATTCTCCGAAGGTGCACGCCACCAACTAAGGCAGTAACATTCTTTTTTTGTATGCATGTATTTTGTTTTTCAAGACAAGGTTTCTCTGTGTAGCTTTGCGCCTTTCCTGGAACTCGCTCTGTAGCCCAGGCTGGCCTCGAACTCAGAGATCCGCCTGCCTCTGCCTCCCGAGTGCTGGGATTAAAGGCGTGCGCCGACGCCGATGCCGCCACCACCACCACCACCCAGCAAGCGGTAACATTCTACATCTGAGTTGCTTCCCTCCAGCCCTGGTATAAAGAAATTATTAATTTAAACCAAGTGTTGGTGACAAATGCCTTTAATCCCAGCATGGTCTACAAAACGGGTTCCAGGCAGCCAGGGCTGTTACAAAGAGAAACCCTGTCTTGAAAAAAGCCGGGCGGTGGTGGCGAACGCCTTTAATCCCAGCACTCGGGAGGCAGAGCCAGGCGGATCTCTGTAAATTCAAGGTCACAGCCTGGGCTACAGAGTGAGATCCAGGAAAGGCACAAAGCTACACAGGGAAACCCTGTCTCGAACCCCCCCCCCCCAAAAAAAAAAAAAAACCCAGAAAAAAAAAAAGGTGAGCTGAACCCACCCTGGGCTCTACAGTGAATTCTGTGCCAGCCTCAGCTACCGAATGAGAACCTGTCTGAGAGGAAGAGAAAGCACACCAGCAAACGGAGGCAAGAAAAAGGAAAGGATTTGATTCTCCACAAGCTGTATGAAATAAAGCTATTTTTTAAAGCTTAGCAGCTGCCATTTATTAAGTTTCAATGAAAGCTGGGACAAGTCCCACTCAGGACCTGCGGCTCCTCCCAACAAGTCTCACCCACCCTACCCTAACCCTCTCCCTCCCAGGAGCTGGGCTTCGCTTCCCTTCCCCACCTTCTCTTCCCTATACAACTTTCCAGGGCCATCATGTCTACAGAGCAGACATGGCCTCGGTTTTTCATTCACCATCATTTTCTTAAAATGTAATACACAATTCCACAGTACACACTGTTTACCTCTCATTTATTAAATCTCAATGACTTAGAAATAAGCCAAGATTTCTATATCAAAAATTTTTTTTGTGTGTTGGTTTTTGGTGCTAGGGATCGTGATACATGATGACAGGGGTTCTTGGGCATGATAACAGGAATTCTACCAGAAGTACACCTATAGTCCCTAAACAAATCTTTTAATTCTGAAGCATGAGGCATGTAATATTCCCAAAGAAGAGTTGACATGAAACTAAGGGACTAAGACATTAATTAAAAAAATAAAACAAAACAAAAACACACAAAAGGGACTGGCAAAATGGCTCAGAGATTTAAAACACTTGATACTCTCCATGTTCGGTTCCTAGCACTCACAGGGTGGTGGTTTTCACACCCATCTGTAACTCCAGTTCCAGAGGATTGGTACACATACATACACACATTCAAGCAAACACTCCAAATATAAAATATTTAAAATTTTTTAAAATCAAGAAATATGGTGAAATATATCAACACTATAAAACTAGCTGCCCCATTTAATCCAACATTCCAGGTCCTTTAAAACAGCTAAAATATCATTCATTACAATTTTTTTAAAAAGCTATAATAATTATGCAAATCACAGCAGAAAGAATAATAACAAAAAGACAATAATCTCAAAATCCAACAACTGAAGGATAGCTTCAAGGATTATCACACAATTCAAAGGAATAAACCAACAGAGGCACTGGAATAAAAGTGAACCAAGAGAGAAGATAAAGAGACAGTTCAGTCTGTAAAGTGCTCCCCTTAGAAGTTCCAGGACTTCAAACAAACAAATACGATCACAATGGACATGGTGACAGTCCCAGTCCCAACACCGGGGAGGCAGGATGAGTAGATCCCTCAAGTTCACAGGCCACCCAGCCTAGGCACTTACCAACTTCTTATCCAACGGTAGACCTTGTCTCCAAAAGAAATAAATAAGAACCTGAAGACTGACGCCTAGAATTGTCCCCTGGGTTCCATTTGTGTGCATGCATGTACTCACACTCAACATGTGTTGTGTCTTCTGATCTAAAATGTTTGGAAGTCATTACTCACACTAGAAGACATAAGCACAGAAATGGGAGTGGGATCTACATATGCACAAAACCCTCTGGTTCAATCCTCAGCACCACAAAAAAGGAAACCACAACAAGGCATAAGTGAGCAGAAGTATGAGCAATTAAAACCTCCTAGGAAGTTCCCAAGCTATCTGTCTTTTCCTCAAACACTGGTCCTCAAAATGACTATGAAAAGAACTCCAGCAGGGAAGAAAAAGGTGGCTATGTTGTAAGTCCACAGTACTCTGTCCTTAAACAAGATCCACCATCAAGAGAAACACTGCACCACAGTCTGCCCAGAGGCAAGAAAAATATCCAACTACGGCCAGTTCTAGCCTTGCAGTCTTACCTAAGGAGGGAAAAACAAAAGCCACACTAGGAAAGGTAACCACCAGGTACACAGATTCAGTAAAGACTGAAGACCACCCATAGAATGACAGAGCAGTTCTAGCTATCCCAGAACACCTTGCCATCAGCAGGCTCCTGTGTGACAACAGCTTACATACCTCTGAACTTAAGAATGGTAGGTATAAACACTGGGCCGTGGTGGCACATGCCTTTGGTCCCAGTACTTAGGAACCAGAAGCAAGTGGATCTCTGAGATCCAGGCAAGCCAGGGTTACACAGAGAAAACCTGTCTCAAAAACAAAACAAGACAAACAAAAAGAACAGTCTAAGGAACTCCAAAGATGACAATGAGACAAAACAATGCATGAGAGAAAATTTTATCCTCTGACATCTGCAGACACACAGCAAAGACTCAACACTGACTAACCCTTAATCAAATAAGCATAAAATCTCAAAGCAGAGATAGAGGCATCATTGGAAATAAAAGGACAGCCAGGGCTGTAAAGCAAGATGCTGTGGCCACCTCCTCAACAAGAAAACAAAGGTGTGTGGGTAAAAACCAGACCAGTCATGGGTAAAAGTCCTTGCTGCTCAAGCAGAGCATGAGGGCACATGCTTTGGTGGTGTTTTGTTTGGTTGGGGTTTTTGTTATTGTTCTTTTATTTTTCGAGGCAGGACTTCTCTGTGTAGCCCTCAATGTATCCATAGACCAGGCTGGCCTTGAACTCAGACCCACCTGCCTCTGCTTCCCATACTGGGACTAATTATGTGTGCTACCACACTTTACTGCTTTGTGGTATGTGGTGGGTATTATGTTCCCTGAAATATTGTATGTTCCCCCAAAATAAACATATCTGGGGTCAGAGAACAGACAGCCACTAGAACAAAGCCAAAAATGGTGGCTAGAAAATGGGAAGAGTAAGCCAGAGCAGAAGCTGGGTGGTAGTGGTGCATGCCTTTAATCCCAGCACTTGGGAGGCAGAGCTAGGTAGATCTCTGTGTGTTCAAGAACACAGCCAGCATGGCAGACACAGGCCTTTAACCTCAATACCAACCATAGAAGACCTGGAGATCTGTACAAACAGGCAGTGACAAGGAGGTCATGTGGCTGGGTTTACAACCAATGAGAAAACAGAACAGAAAGCCTATAAAAAAGACAGGACACACAGAAGTAGGTCTCCTGTGGAGAGGAAGGACAGCAGAAGCAGTGAAGGGTAAGGCTCTCAGCTATTGCTCTGACCTCTTGGTTTTTAACAGCAATTGTTCTGTTTCTTATTTAACAAGACGGTTACATCTACAGTGGTACTCTTGTTTTGGGGTCTTTTGTTTGTTTTGTTTTGTTGGTCAGTTTTGGCTGTGGGTTTTCTTTTTAGTCAGGGTCTCATTTCTAAAACGGTTTAGTATTTATTACCATTAAATGTTTGATTATTATACCTATTATATATACTTATGTACTTAAAACTGCATAAACATTTCTTGGGTAAGAGGTCACAATTAGAAAAAGGTCAAGAAGACTTGAAATTACTTCCGGTAATACCATAGGAGAGTAGCACTTACACCACTTATTTTATTTTACGGGTATGAGTGTTTTGGCAACATGCTTGTCTGTGCACCATGTGCTTGCCTAATGCCCAAAGAGGTCAAAAGAGGGCACTAGATTGTTACAGATGGTGGTGAGCCACCATGTGGGTGCTAAGGGCTGAATCCAGGTCCTCTAAAAGAGCAACAAGTGCTCTTAACCACTTAGGGAAAAACACAAAAACAAACCTTCCTAAGAGTTGCTGGCTGTGTTGTTTGTTCACAGCAATACAACACTGACGAAGACAATCCCTAAAGGTTTATAAATTGTTAAGTTTAAAAAAATGTAGAATAATCAACACATACTCTGTGTGTGACAGCCCTGGCTTTTTGACAATACTGGGGATTACCTTTACAGGAGAAACCAAGAGCTTGCTCTCCCTCTCCAAACAAAGACAAACAAACCTAAAGGTGGACAGCTATAGGCCAAGAGGTCCTTACCAGAGAGGGGCATCTTGTTCTCAGACTTGAAGAAATAAATTTGAGTCAGCAAGGCTGGGCAGTGGTGGCGCACGCCTTTAATCCCAGCACTCGGGAGGCAGAGGCAGACAGATCTCTGTGAGTTCAAGGCCAGCCTGGGCTACACAGAGTGAGTTCCAGGAAAGGCGCAAAGCTACATAGAGAAACCCTGTCTCAGAAAAAAGAAAGGGAGAGAGAGAGAGGAGGGAGGGGGGGGGAGGAGAGGAGAGGAGAGGAAAAAGGAAAGGAAATCATTATCTTGCTGAGCAGTGGTGGCACATACCTTTTGTGAAGTGAAAATTCTGTCTTAAATACACACACACACACACACACACACACACACACACACACACACACACACACCCTATATGAACTGGTATGAATTTGATGAACTAGGCTACCTCATGATTTTACTAATGGCTGAGTATATTACAATCCCCCTTTCAAAAAGCTTGGCTTAGGGACTGGAGAGATAGATAACTCAGCAGTTAAGAGCATTGGCTGCTCTTCCAGAGGACCGGGGTTCAATTCCCAATGTCCACATGGTTGTGATTCCAGTTCCAGGGAATCCAAACCCTTACACAGACATACATGTAGGCAAACACCATGCAAATAAATAAATCATTAGGGAAAAAAAAAAAAAAAAAAAGCTTAGCTTAGGGAAATAAACTCAATTCCGAAAGACGCCCATTCAGCATTGTACAGTATAGTGGGAAAATACTAAAACATGTTTAAACTTCAGTTCCTACAGTCCTTAAAAAAGGACTACTTAATGTAACAAAGAAAGTGCATACATTAAGGGAGAAAAAGACACATACAGCATACATAAAAGTGTACTTTGATTAAATGGGGGAGGGGGGACCCTGTTAGACAGATGTCTCAGCGGTTTTCCAAAGGACATGGTCTTAATTCCAAGTACCCACATGGCAGCTCATAACTATCTGTAACTCCAAGTCCAGGAGATCCCATGTACTCTTCTAGTCTCCATGGGCACCAGGCACACATGTGGTAAACACACACACATGCAAGCAGAACAACAACAACAACAACAAAAAAAAAATGTATTAATTTTTTTGAAAAAGGAAAAGAAAGAAAAAACAAAGAAGCTAGGGCTGGTAATCCTACCTACTCAGGAAGCTGAGGCTGGAGGGTTAAGTTCAAAACCACCCTGATCCACTTAGTGAGAGCTTGTGTCAACCTAAAGGGCAAAAGAGGGCTGGGGATGGATGTAGCTCTGTGGCACACCACTTGCCTAGCACGGGAGAAGCCCTGTGGTCAATCTCCAGGACTACCAATAACAGAGAGCGATATTGGCCAGCATCAGCAACCATCTTGTACAGCGGTTCTCAACTGTGGGTTGCAACCTCTTTGGGGGTCCAACACTGGGATGACATATCAGATATTTACATTAAGATTCGTAACAGTAGCAAAATTACAGTTATGAAGTAGCAGCGAAAATAACTTGGTTGGGGGAGTCATCACAACATGAGAAACTGTATTACAGGGTCACAGCATCAGGAAGGTTGAGAACCACTGATCCAGTTAGATGAAACTGTATATAGCTTACTTCCATCATCTTTTTGTACAAAAGAAAGGTTTTAAAAGTTTGTATGTGTGAGCGTTTTGCTTACATGGCTGCATGTGCACCAAGTACATGTCTTGTGCCCGCAGAGGTCAGAAAAGGGCACCAGATCCTTTAGAACTGGATAGTTATGAGCCACCACACAGGTGCTGGGATTCAAACCCAGGTCCTCAGCAAAAGTAACTTAGCCACTGGGATCTCTCTCCTGCACCATCCGTACATTTTTTTAATCCTCACAAAAAGCAAATAGACAGGACTGTGTTCCTGGCAAATATTAATAAACTGCAAACCCTCATTCTTCTACTGTTTTGTTGTTTCTTTGTTTTCCGGGAAAAAAAGATTTCTCTGTATAATGGCCCTGGCTATCCTGGAACTCACTCTTTAGACCAGGCTGGCCTCGAACTCAGACCCACCTGCCTCTGCCTCCCAAGGGCTGGGATTAAAAATATACATCATCACCACCCTGCTTCAAACCCTTATTCTTATGATAATCTCCTTGATTCTTATCAACAAAAATTATACCTTTCCCCCAAATATTTCATTGTTCCCAGATTCCCCTTTACCCTAAATTATGTTCACTTTCTTTAGCAAACCCAACAGCTGGCTTCATCCCAACATCAACACTCTGATCACTTCAATCACTGTTAAATGGTCTGCACACCAAAAACCCCAACTGAAACTAAACATCATCCTGAGCGTCTCTGTTTCTAGTCAAAATTAATCTTCCCACTTTGTTATGCATACCACCCCTACCCCTCTCCTTTTTCAAAGACTTCCCTAACAATCTTGTTGGAGGGAAAAAAAAAATCGGATTACTCTCTAGTATACTCAAACTCATCTACCCACCAACATACAATTCCCTCCATTATCTGCCACTTCTTCTCAAAGCTCCCTCAGACCTGACTTCCCCAGCTCTTTAAGGCCTCTCCTCTCTACTCTCCTGTTAAGCTAAACTCCTAATGTTACATTCTCACCTCATCCTTTAGTAACCCATTCCAAACAGATTTCTGTCTTCACCTTTCTAATAGAAACTCCAGCAAGGACACCAATGGTAATAATGTTGAAAATTCAAGGGTCTTTTTCCTTTTAGCAGCCTAACAGGCCAATTTCCTCCGAACACTCTTTTCTTGGCTTTAGTGACACCATGCACTTCTGCTTTTCTTAACACAAGTATTAACTCACTTCATCTTTTGTTAGTTTTCCTCAGTTTCAATTTCAGTATGTGCAAAAGGCTGAAAACAAAAGATCAGGACTTCATCCTAAAATCTGTATTTCAGGCGATTTCCCCCCTAAGATTCCCCAGTTGAGGATTTAAATGTATCACCTGCTTAGCTGACGTATGTCAAATCTCTCTCTAGATCTTGCCTTGCTTGTTATTTTTCATCAACATAAACCTAAAAAGGAAACAGCAAAATTCTTTTCTTTCCCATCTCTATCATCTCAAAAATTAGCATCACCACTAATTACTAAAACCAAAGACTTCAGTGTTTTGCTAATCCATGAGATTTTGTTGTTTGTACCTTTCGAGTATATCCCAGCACTGTACTACTCTTCAGCTCCCTACTCAACTCTACCCCAATTTACTAACATCTCTTGTCCAAGCGACCATCCTGCGTTTTTTCCTACCCTTTCTCAATAGCAAGCTAATGAATTTCCTTTCTCAATTTGATAGGGTGGTATAGTGATATTTTATTTGTATTGAAATGTGTGTTCAAGGACACAGCCAGCATGGCAGACACAGGCCTTTAATCTCAATACCAACCATAGAAGACCTGGAGGTCTGTACAGACAGGCAGTGACAAGGAGGTCATGTGAGGTTCACAACCAATGAGAAAACAGAACAGAAAGTCTATAAAAAAGATAGGAAACACAGAAGTAGCTCTCTTGCGGAGAGGAAGGACAGCAGAAGCAGTGAAGAAGGGTAAGGTTTTCCGCTCTTGCTCTGCAATTGTTCTGTGTTTCTTATTTAACAAGACGGTTACATCTACAGGGTGGCATAAACCTGTGGTGACAACACTTGAGACAGGCAGGAAGATCTGGTGGAATCCCAGGCCAGCCAGTCTACACAGCAAGACCTGATTCAAGAAACTGACAATTTTACACCCCCCCCTTTTTTTAAACTAATGAAAACAATGGTTTTAACTGGAAATCGATGTGTTCTACCAAAATACACTTTTGAACATTTCAATTTATCTGTGCATGGGGTGGGTGACATGTGGAGAAGAGAAAACAATTTGTAGTAGGTGGTCCCTCCCACCATGTGAGTCCCAGGGATCAAACTCAGGTCATTAGGCTTGGCAGCAAATACCTTTCTTTACCTGATAAAACATCTCACCAGCCCTAAATTACATTTCTTAATCTTCTTTAATTCAGTAAGAAGGTTTTTAAAAAGCAAAACCAGAAGTCATTGAAAAGAACTTCTGAGAAAGCTGTATGAAGGAGGCAAACTTGGCTGACTTATGTCTTTCCCTGCTGAACTTCAGATATGTTGTCTGGACAACCGTTTTGAGAATTTAAAAACATAAGGCACATCTTTAAGGACTATTAATTGAACATGAGAAGCAGTCTATGTCTTCCTGTAGTCCCAGCAGCACTGAGACAGATCAAGGTTGGAAGAAACTGTCAGGCCACATACATAGCTGGACCCTATCTCATAAATCCAAAGGATTTTCCATCTGTAATGCTAACATCACCTAAAACACCACCTTCAGACTTCCCACTTGTCTAAATTACTGACCACTATCTTCTTTGTTAGATCCAGAAACTCAAACCTCCAGATCAGTAGATCTCAACCTGTGGGTCACACCAGCAGACATTTACAATTCATAACAATAGCCAAATTAGTTATGAAGTAGTAACAAAATAATTTTATGGTTGGGGGTCACCACAACATGAGGGACTGTATTAGAGAGCCACAGCATTAGGAAGATTGAGAACCACTGCTCTAGATCCTTTTTCCTCAAATGCTCCCCATCTCCACCACCCCCACACATTAAAAAACACAACACCCAAACTTTGTATTTTCCTTTAAACTCGCCAATGGTTTCAACAGTCACTTAAAACATTCTAAGTTGATTTGGATCCTACCACCCTTTCCAAGTTCATCTTCATCATTGCCCACAAACTCCTAGCTATGTTTTAGTTAAACAGAACCCATTGCTTCTCTGAGTACTGATCTTAACAGTTTCAAGTCCAAGGGCTATGTAGTAAGACCACCTAGGCCTACCACTGCTAATGTCTCAAAACACTAAAAAAGAAAAGAAAAGGGCTGGAGAGATGGCTCAGTGGTTAAGAGCACCGACTGTTCTTCCAGAGGTCCTGAGTTCAATTCCCAGCAACCACATAGTGGCTCACAACCATCTGTAATGAGATCTGGTGCCCTCTTCTGGCCTGAAGGGACACATGCAGAATACTGTATAGCTGTATACATAATAAATACATAAATAAATAACTCTTCTTAAGAAAAAGAAAAGAAAAAGGCCAGATCTGGTGGAGCACACCTTTAATCTCAGTACTTGGGAGGCAGAGGCAGGCGAATCTATAAATTCAAGGCCAGCCTGGTCTAGAGAGGTACTTCTAGGACAGCCAGGGCTACACAAGGAAACCCTGTCTTGAAATTTAAAGACAAGGTGATGCTCAGCACTTGGAAAGTGGAAGGAGAAATTCAAGGTCATCCTCAGGTACACAGTGAAGTTAGGGTGCCCTGGCATATGTCTCAAAACAAAAGGTAGATGTAGATAAGAGATAAAGAAAAAAGGAAGGATCACTGTGGTGGGATTATAGTAAGATAACCTTTACTACCTATCTAAAGCAAACCTGTAACTTTTTTTTTGGGGGGGGGGGGGTTTTCGAGACAAGGTTTCTCTGTGTAGCTTTGCGCCTTTCCTGGAACTCACTTTAGAGACCAGGCTGGCCTCAAACTCACAGAGATCCCACCTAGCTCTGCCTCCCGAGTGCTGGGATTAAAGGTGTGCGCCACCACCGCCAGGCCAAACCTGTAACTTTTATATTTACAAAAGCTGACTAAGAAAAATTAAGCTGGGCAAGGTGAGTGAGCACATGCTTTTAATTTCAGGAGGTAGAGGCAAGCAGATCTCTGTCTATAGCCTGCTTGTCTACACAGCAAGTTCCAGACCGGCCAGGGATGCTTATGAGACCCTATCTCAAAAGGGGCGGGAGAAGGAAGAAAAGGAAAAGATCTTTTTTTTTCCATCTGTAGTTGTTATGATTATCAACTTTCCATAGCTGATCCTCCTGACATATAACTAAGTTTTATTCAAGTTTACCCAAATATGGCTATGTAAGGGTTATCCCCATGGAACTCTCTCCCTGAGGTTAAATTCAATTACTCAACCTTACAGCTTCCTTTAAGCTATACACACACACTTAAAATTAGCTGTTCAGTATCTCACCGCCTTGGTAGGCCTAAATCTACTCAGTAAAGCAGTGACAATGTCTATTTTATTAACCATCTAAGCAGTATTCAATAAATATCTGCTGAATAAATGAAAATATGAAGATAAACAAAAGAACCCACGGGAATATAGATGATGTCATATATACTACATAGATGCCCCTTGAGATCTTCAAAGGAGAAAACAACCAAATAAACCCAAAATAACTTCCTTCTGACCATCTTGCTTCCTAGTTTTTGACCTGGACTTCATTTTCTAAATAGAGGACTCAACCAAATTAGTCACCCATATATGGAATAGATATACAACTTGACCTGGACACCATCTTTAACAATTTTACACTTCTCCTAGTCTCAGAAACAGAACAAAATGTATTACTTACATGATGGTTGGGATAAGCTCCCCAATATCTTGAAACTTACTCAGGAACACAAGTGCCTCCTACTAAGCCACAGTGTACTTGAATAACAGAGAGTGGAGTATCAATAAGCTAGGTCTCCACCTTCAATGATACATCACCAGGGTTTTTTGAAACAGGGTTTCTCTGTGTAACTATGGCTGTCCTGTGTAGCCCAGGCTGGCCTGGAATTCAGAGATCCACCTACTTCTGCCTCCCAAGTACTGGAACTAAAGAAGTGAAACCACACCTGGCCCATTCTCATGTAGGCACATGGAGGATAGTACAGCACCTCACAAAGCAAACATCTTAGGACAAAGTATGACACAAATCCAGAGACATTTTTTAAAAAGGCCTGACAGCTGGGCATGGTGGCACACACCTTTAATCTCAACACTCCAGGAAGAGGCAGGCAGAGAGTTCAAGACCTGTTCTACATATACTGAGTTCCAGGCCAGCCAGGGCCACACAGTATACCTTGCAGGGGGGTGAGGTCTGACATAAATAACCACCTAGGGCTGGGGATATAACTGAGTACTACAAAACGTGCCAGGCATATACAAGGCACTAAATTTGCATGGAAGCAGAGATGTCTTAGTGGAGCACTTAGGTTAATTTAGAAACCAGGCATGGCATAATTCTGTAATCCCTGCATTCAAGAGGCGGAGGCTAAATTGTAAGCCTGTTCTCATTCAAAAGAATGAATGAATGAAGACTGTTATGGGATATTCATACACTGTGTGAAAATGTATTGCTGTGACTGGTATAATAAAAAGCTGAACAGCCAATAGCTAGGCAGGAGGTATAGGCAGGACTTCCAGGCACAGAGAGGACTATGGGAAGAAGAGAGGCAGAGTCCATAGCCAGACACAGAAGAGGCAGCATGGGCAGTATGGAGAGGTGAGGCAATAAGCCACGCAGCAGAACATAGATTAAAATATACAGGTTAATTTAAATTATAAGAACTAGTTAGGAACAAGCCTAAGCTAAGGCTGAGCTTTCATAAT
The DNA here is from genome assembly GCF_903995425.1 of Onychomys torridus. Lineage (NCBI taxonomy): Eukaryota > Metazoa > Chordata > Mammalia > Rodentia > Cricetidae > Onychomys > Onychomys torridus. The sequence goes on from NC_050452.1 coordinate 44,523,902, forward strand.
TAATAAGTCTCCATGTCGTTATTTGTGAGCTAGTGGCTCAAAGAAAAAATACAACTACAGAAAACATTTACATATAAAACAAATATTCATAAAAAAAAACTAAAAAATTTATAAAAAAAAACCCAACAACACCTAAACTACATCCAAAGACATAATAAGAAATCAGTATATACCACTCATATATACACTCAAAATTCTCAGCATAAACTGGAAATAACTAAATATCTAACAAATGTAAAAAGTGTTCTGAACTTTTTTTTTTTTTTAATCCTAGGGACTGAAGAGATTGTTCAGTAGTTAACAGTAATGACTGTTCTTGCAGTGGCGGCACACGCCTTTAATCCCAGCACTCGGGAGGCAGAGCCAGGTGGATCTCTGTGAGTTGGAGGCCAGCCTGGGCTACAGAGCGAGTTCCAGGGCAGGCTCCAAAAAGCTACACAGAGAAATCCTGTCTCGGAAAAAAAAAAAAAAAAAAGAAAAAAAAAAAAAAAAAAGAACAGCATTAAAGAACATTCATTAAGGACAGCATTAAACAAGATAACTCAGAGATGAGTAAGACAATCTCAATAGACAACTTGAAACAAATCTAGAAAATACAGTCATCACTTGGGAGAAGTACATAAAAATGGACAGGAGAAGCTAGAGAGATGATTCAAATGACTAAGAGAGCATGCTGCTGTCAGAGGGGCCAGTTCACTTCTCAGCACCCCTATTAGGGGGCTCACAATTGCCTGTAACTTCAGCTCTAGAGGATCTGATGTGCTCTTCTGGCCTGTTCAGGCATACACACATATATACACATATACATATGATATACATGTTTCTTTAAAAGATCTACTTTAGGTGGTGGCACACACTTTTACTCCCAGCATTCCGGAGGCAGAAGCAGAGACAGACAGATCTGAGTTTGAGGGCAGCCTGGTCTACAGAGCAAATTCCAGGACAGCCAGAGCTACAGAGAAACCCTAGAGGGGAGAGGGAAGCTTTTTGTTTTAAAAAAAAATCCCAGTAGGGTTAGGATGTAGCTCAGTTGGTAGAACATTTGCTGAGCACGACAAAATCCTAAGGTTCAATCCTTGTACCCCATAAACAGAATGGGGTGGTATATAACTGTACTCCCAACACTTGAAAAGGTGGCAAAAGAATTGAAGTTCAAGGTCACCCTCAGCTACATATCAAGTCTGAAGCCAGCCTAGGATACAAGAGAACCTGCCTCAAAAATAAGTGGAGAGGGGAGCACAAAAGCAAAGTGTACCTATCCAAGATCTGAAGCGACGACACTTTAAAATACCAAGCTAGCACATTCCAGGAAGCACAAGATGCTTAGAAGAAAAGGATTCTAAGAATTTTCAAGTTTTCTACAAGTCTATCTAGAAAATTGTACAGATGTAAGTACAATTAATAATATATTGAGTGCACTAAAGAAATCTGACAGTGACACTAGAGAACAGGAGTACATTGAGGGTTCAAGAAACTTATCAAGTGGCATTTTTAGCCATGGATGGTGACACATATAACCTATAATCATAGTGCCTGGAAAATGGAGGCTAGTGGATCAGGAGATTCAATACCAGTCTTGGCTATACAGAAGTTCAAGGTCAGCAGAGTCTACATGAGACCCCATCTTCAAAAAAAAGAGGTAGTATTTTAGGATAAATAAGTTTCATTTATTTCTTTTTGTGAGTAAGAATTTCATTTTCTTGTTCAGGTAGGTATTAATCTCCTGGTTCCAATGATTTCTTCTTGCCTCTTCCCAACCCTTTGGGTGCTGGGATTATATGCACGTGCCCCATACTTGGCTTAAGGAGGTTACAGAACCAAAGGACTGGTAGGATGTGGTCCTAGCACTTGGGAGGCAGAGGCAGGAGGTCTCTGAGTTGGAAGCCAGCCTGATACACATATTTAGTTCCAGGACAACCAGGACTATGTAGAGAGACCCTGTTTCAACAAAACAAACAAAAGGCAAAGGCAAAGGATTGGAGTCAGGAAGATGGATCTACAGGTAAAGAAAAGACTGGTAAACTGGGCTCAATCACATTAACTCACATGATGGGACCAGAGCCAACTCCTTGCAAGTTGCCCTCTGACCACTACACCCCCAACCCCCACTTCTTTTTTAAGCAAGGCAAGGGGCTAGTGAGATAGCTCAGTGGTTAAGCCATATGGTGAAAGTAGAGAACTGACTCCCAGGAGTGGTTCTCCAATCACACCACATCTGCCATGGCATACATACAAACACACTAATAAAAATGGGGGGATGTACCTAAAGACTTGGTACACGCCTACAGCTGAACTAAACAGCAAGCAGCAGTTCAGTACTATGCAAGCTTTGAGATACAAGTCTGAAGTTTATACAGGGATAAAAGTATAAATCTGAACCTTGATCCCAAATAGGCTAGGAAAGCTATAAAGGCTATGACTATGAAATAGGCAGCAAAGGACATAAAGAAAATGACAGTACAAGATCATTTTTAACTTTTTTATATTCCACGTATGTATTTTTGATATAAGGCCCCAGCTGGTCTCTCAAAAGCTGAGATTATAGACATGCACCACCACACCTGGCTTCTTTATTTTTAAATACATGTTCAAGTGTGTGTCTTCCTGGTCCATGTGAGTGAAGTGGCCAGAGTGGCCAGAAGACAGCGGGTACCCTGGAGCTGGAGTTACAGGAGGTTCTAAGCAGCCCCAAGTGGGCACGAGAACCAATCCTGGGCAATCTGCAAAAGCTGTAACTACCCTTAACAGCTGAGCCCTAACAGTAGCCCCTATTTTCATTGTCTGTGTGTCTGTGTAATGTACATGGAACCAGCAGTCACTATCAGGTGTGTTCCTCCACAGACCTCCTTCTTTTTCCTATTTATTTATTTATTTTCTGGAGGAGGGATGTGCATGTCATGAAACAAGCATGTGGGGGTTAGAAGATAATCTGCAGGATCCTGTGAATCAAACTCAAGTAGTCAGGATTGGGAGTGAGTGTCTTTACCTGCTGAGCCTTCCTGTCAACCCCTCACCTTATTTTTTTGAGCCAAGGGTCTCTCAGTGAACCTGGAGCTTACAATATTAGCTAGACTGGCTAACCAGCAAGCCCTGGGTACCTGCCTGTCGCTTCGACCCTATCCCCACTGTACCTGACTTTTATGAGTGCTTAGGATGAAACCAACTCTCCACACTTGAGCAGCCAGCATTTTACCCATTGAGCCCTCTCCCTGGCCGAGATCTATAATGGAAAGGTGGGGTAAAACTAAGTGACAGGGAGGCAGTCATAAAGAACCATATAGTGAGAGTATGTAAGTTACATAGAGTAAGAATAGTGAAACTCGTAAAAACAGAAGAGAGAAGGGTGACTACCAGGAATGGAGAGAGAGCAGAGTGTTCCTGAGTACAGACTTTTTTCAGTTTTACAGGACAAGGAAAGTTCTGGAGAAAACGGGTAGTAATGGCTGCACAACACCACTGTAAATGTATTTAACACCACTTAAGCACACATCTAAAGGTGATTAAGCTGGCAAACTTTGTTTAGCGCTTTATCAGGGCCAAGGGGTAGTACTGGAATCAACTCAGAGCCTTGCACACAAATGAGCTGTCCAAAGCTATGTGCTTTTTTTGTTTGTTTGTTTTTCGAGACAGGGTTTTTCTGTGTAGCTTTGCGCCTTTCCTGGGTTATGTGCATTTTTATCATACTTTCACAGAGTAAATTTTAAAAAAAACCACATAATAGGAAATATCAAATATATAAAAAGAATGCTTTAAAAATTAATCAAGGGGGAAAAAAGGAAAGAAAAAAAGACGTGGAGGAAAGAGGGACATTTTCTTTTCTATTTTCTTTTCTTCTTTTTGTTTGGTTTTTGAAGACAAGGTTTCTCTGTGTAACAGTCCTGGCTGTCCTGGAACTTGATTTGTAGACCAAGCTGGCTTCGAACTCCTAGGTCTGCCTGCCTCTCTGCCTCCCAAGTGCTGGGATTAAAGTCCAGCTGAGGAGGGACATTTTCAATACATACTTTTCCTTAGTTTACAAACTGTCTCCTAAAAGAGATTAACACCTTGAAGCCCATATATCCCTATACATTATTCTCTCTGGCCATCTGCCCACATGATGACAAGCTCTTAACGTAAACAATGACGTCAACTCACAGAAGCAGTCACTGAGGAGCTAAGGAGCTGGCTCCATGAGGAAAGCACAAATGTTAGCAAGGAGTTCGAATCTCCAAAGCCATGTATGCACTTCCAGTGTCCCTAATGTGAGACCTGGGCAAGACAGAGAGTCCCCCAGAGACTCCCAAGGCAGCCAGTCTCTCATAAAACAAAGAACAAAGAGACATCCTGTTTCAAACAAGAAGGAATGGTAAGACCAACACCCGAGAATGTCTGTAGTGTCCTCTCAAAGTGAGACCCTGTCTCAAAAAAAAAAAAAAAAGAGCTAGAATCAGTATTTAGAACTTCAGTAGAAAAACCAGGACTTAAAATCCCATTATGAAGCCTACACTCTTAATTACTAAATTTACCACTTTACAATCCAAGAATTAAGTATCTCTGCCTCCTGGCAAGTTTAAATTCTCATAAGAGGGATAAAGGAAAACAAATAGCTAATAGTAAAACTCTCTTTGCATTTTTATCAGTATTTACTAGTATTATAAAAAGACTATCATATGGAACACTGACATACTGTTTGGAGTAGACAAAAATGCGTTGTTCACCATTAACTAGCTTGGTATCACTGACCCACAACCAACCTCTTTGGACCTGTTTTCCAGTCTTTTTCTTTTTTAAATCAAGACAGGATTTCTGTGTGTAGCCCTGGCTGTTCTGGAACTCGCTCTGTAGACCAGCCTCAAACTCAAGATCCACCTGCTTCTTTCTGCCTTCCAAGTGCTGGGATTAAACGCGTGTGCCATCACCACCAAGCAGTTTCCCAATCTTACAGGTAAGGAACTCATTATGGTATCTTTGGGCTCTTTAAAAACAAACACGCACACTCACACACAATAAATTTTAACCATTCCTAAGACACTATTAACTACAGTGGGGTTTTGTCACTGTGGCTTTTGAGATAGGCTCTGAAGTAACTCAGACTGGCCCTAAACCCCTCATTCTCCAGTCACCACACCTGGAGGGTTTTTTGTTTGTTGAGACTGGGTGTCTCTCTGCAGCTCTGGCTGTCCTAGAATTTGCTATGCAGACCAGACTGGCCTCCAATTCACAATCATCCTGCCTCTGCCACTGGAGTGAATGCTAGCATTAAAAGCCTGGAGTGGAGGTTTTCGTTTTTGGTTTTGTTTTTTGTTGTGGTTGTTTTTTAAACAAAAGATTTTGAAGAGCCCTCTGAAATAGCTTACTTAGCAGGTAAAACTGGTCTGCAAGTCTCATGACCTGAGTTTGATTTCTGGAACCCACAGTGGACAGAAACACCTTTCCAAAGTTTTCCTCTGATCTATACACATAGACAGATGACAGACAGAAAATTTTAATTTTTAAGGGGATTTTTCAAAAACCTTCAAACTTGAATCATACAGTATATACTCATGTCTATTCTTTTACTCAAACACACTAATCTGTGCTGTCAGAAATCAGAAAACATGGGCATAGTGGCATGCATGTTTCATCCTATCACTGAGTAAGCTGATGAGTTCAAATCAAAACCGACAGATAGGCCTTTAATCCCAGCACTTGGGAGGCAGAGGCAGGAGAACCTGTTAAGTTCTACATAGCGAGTTCTAGGGCGGTCAAGACTATAAAGAGACCCTGTCTCAAAAAACAAGGAAAACAAAAACAAAAACAAAAACCCAGGAGGTCTACACAGCATGTTTCAGGTCAACCAGGGAGGGCCATATAGTGAAGCCCCTTCTGAGATTTTTAAAAACAAAATGAGAAAAACAACTGGAGGTTACAGGATTCAGGAGTAAGAGGCAGGTGAAGCTCTGACTTGAGGCCAGCCTGGTCTAAGCAGTGAGTTCAAGAACAACCACAACTGCAGAGAGGAGAGTCTCTGTCTTTAAAAAAGAAAAAAAGAAAAGGATAATCAAAAAGAAAATAACAAAGAAACTATGTCCTACAGAAATCAAAACACATTCTTTTAGAAGTTTGCAAGCTACTTGCATATAAGATAATTTAGGTCAAGCCAGATCAACTATAGTAAATTTAGTAAAATTTAAAATTATGAAAGACTAAATACTAAAGAAAAACTTAAAACACAACAGTAATTTCATGAAACAAACTTGCTTCTACCACAGATTTAAACATTCCTTTAATTCCTGCACTTGGGAGGCAGAGGCAGGGGGATCCAGTGAGTTTGGCGGCCAGCCTGGTCTAGAGAGTGAGTTCCAAGACAGCCAGGACTGTTACACAGAAAAACTCTGCTTCAAAAAATCAAAGAAAAGCAAAAATCAGCAAACTATAGCTAAGAATTATTAAAAAAAAAAAAAAAAAAGGACAGGTATCATGAGCATAAATATACCAAATTAAGAGCATTTTATATCACTAAACTTCAAATTTAAAAATATTTCATGTAGAAATTCAAGTAAACCTTTAATTATAGGTACCAATTAATGAGTTTATACTAACATTAACTAGTGCTTAAATGCTTTATCAAGTAATACAAAGTATTACAAGTAATAAAATGGCCAAGAGGTGGTGGCACACACCTTTAATCTCAGCACTCAGGAGGCAGAGTCAAATGGATCTCTTGAGAGTTCAAAGCCAGCCTGGTTTACAAAGCAAGTTCCAGGACAGGCTCCAAAGGTTTCCATAGAGAAACCCTGTCTTGAAAAAAACCAGGGTTGGGGATTTAGCTCAGTGGTAGAGTGCTTGCCTAGCAAGCGCAAGGCCCTGGGTTCGGTCCTCAGCTCAAAAACAAAAGAAAAAGAAAAAAACCAAAAAGTAATAAAATGTAGGCCCAATTTCGATAATTAAACGTATGCCTATTCTTACCAAGTGTAGTGCATAGTAACAAGCAAATCCAAATTCTAAAGCCACATTTGCAATAAAGTCATGTAAACAATAATTTAACTTCTTTGAACCTCAATTTCCTCATCTAAAAAATAGGAGATCTAATTCAAAAACCCGTTACTAAGAATTAGCAATAATCTATAAATAATAGTTGAAGAGGCATTCTGTAAAGGGCAGCTGCAATAATTGGAAGCAATAATACAACCTATGAATATATGACTTACTCTTCACAAATAGCAATTCACCTGACTTGACTCACAAACTATAATGCATTTTAGGTAAATTTCCCATTCTAAGCAACTCTGAGCCACTACTTAAAATTCCATCATATTGTAGAGTATCTAACTGATAAAGGCCTATCTCCAAGTAGTACTGTATGAAAAACACATGCCGCCTTTATTCATCAAGTACCATTCACATGACTCAAAGTCCATAGTGTGCCCAGTGATGCAACTTCCCTACACATAAATCAGTTTTAACCATTTCCCATAAATCCTTTCACTGTAGTGTACTGGCAAATACAAACCTCCACTTCCGACACAAACATGATTGTCTCTCCTTAGTACCTGACTTTGTCTTTCACATGTATGTTAAGGGCTTACATTTTAAGTAATACACTCAGCAAATAACTACTTCCAGCCAATTCCTATGACTAGAATTCAGTCAATGGAAGCTATCACAGAGTTCCGCCTGCTTCTGCTCACCCACCTCCAGTGCTGGGATTAAAGGTATGCTCTGACAAGTTATCTTTACAAAGGTACTTAAAAAACAGGCCAAAAATAAGTCATTAGATCAAACCAAAATTCTTAAACACTAGCATATGGATGAAACCTGGTACACTGGAGATTTACAAGAGGTCACATGCTGAAATAATTACTTGATCAGCTGTTCGGATATATATTTTTTCTTTCTGTTTTTGTTTTTTGTTTGTTTGTTTGTTGTTTTTTCAAGACAGGATTTCTCTGTGGAGCTTTGGTGCCTGTCCTGGATCTCACTCTGTAGACCAGGCTGGCCTTGAACTCACAGAGATCTGCCTGGCTCTGCCTCCAGAGTGCTGGGATTAAAGGCGTGTGCCGCCATCACCCGGATGGATATATATTTTATATACTTAAAAAGAAAATCTATAGACTGCACTATGAGTCATTCACTGAGGTGAAAATTAATCACTACAGCCTATGTATGGAACTGGGCATACTACAATGTCAATGAAATAAAATATTGGTTGAGGATAAAACTACCTGTTGGTTGTGCTTTTCTACATTATTAAATGTTTCTGGTTGAAACAGGGTTTCTCTGTGCAACTGCCCTGGCTGTCTTGGAACTCACTCTGTAGACCAGGCTGGCCTCGAACTCAGAGATCCACCTGCCTCTGCCTCCCAACGTTGGGATTCATGGCCAGCATGTGCCACCAAGCCAGTTTACAATATTAAATTTTATCTGTTCTTTTCCTAGCATCCTTTGCAGTTTATTTTCCTGGATTAAGTTCCCTGCTAGGCTTATAAAGGCACTGTTCCTGAATAATTTGTGTTCACATTTCCTATTTTCTTCCTCAGAAAAACTGACCATTTTTCCTTTGTTTTAGTCTCATACACTGGAATGAGCGTTTATTTCATTTGCATGTGTGGGTATAGAGGTCAAAGGACAACCTTCTACTATGTGATTCCTCAGGACCAAACTCAGGTCATCAGGCTTGGCAACAAGCCTCCTTTCCCCACGGAGCCATCTCCTCAGCCCATCACTTACATAGAAAGTCACATCACATAAAGCAAAGAAGGTATATGAATTTTCAGGGAAGTAACTTAAGTCTAAAGACCTGTACAACTTTATTGCATAACAAATGTTTTAGGCTCTGATAACAAAATGAGCTCTTATCTCTCATTAAGAATACATATCTACAACCCCAAAGTACATTTGCTTATTAAAGAAAAAGTTACAATCACTGTTAAAATGTATGTGAATACAGACACTCAGGCTGGTTCTGCACTGTTCCACAGAAACACAAAGTCATCCTTCCATTCAGAGTTTTGGCAAATGAATACAGAGGTCAGAGTTCATGCTATGTCAAGTGGATCACTACTTATTTCCGAGCCTGTTTACTAAGTCTGCTAATACAGGCATTTCAATTTGAAGTAACTTTCTACTTCAAATTGATGGAGAATTATCTGCAGACCCAACGGCACAAATGCTGGAGTGCTGGAAGATTTCTAACAACTACTCACACTTAAAATGCCTAATTTTAAAAATCATTACTGACATGAGCAGGATACCAAGCATATATGAAAACATAACAGCACTATTTATGGGACAAGGGAATGTGAACCTTGAGAAAAAGAATTATTTTCAGAATTTTGTTCCTAAATTCATTCACAGAAAATCTGGCATTTTTGTTTATTCAGGTCTGAAAAACTGTACTATCACTTTACACTGCTGAGTCAAATTATTAAATTCAATATTTCACAAAAAATAAATATGGTCAGCATTAATATATTTAAATCCTGAAGGACTCATCGGCAGCGAGAGTCTTATTTTTTAAATCTGCTACTTCATGATATACTATTTTGTGTCCGAACAAACCTAACTCAATAATGAGCTACAACAATATGTATCTGATGAAATCTCTTCTTTTTAATGGGCCTATTTTCAAAAGTAAGACTCAAGTTAACTCCGAGGGGCATCATAATGAAGTTTCACGGCACCGCACTAGTCAGAGTGGCACTGCCCTAGGGGAGACTCTGATATTGGTAAACAGTATTTTGAAATATGCAACTCATCCACTTCATTATTTTTCCTAGTTCCAATCACTTAATGTAACAAACAACTTGCCTTTCACCAGAAAAAAAAAAAAAACAAACTCTAAATGTCAACGACAGGGCCTAGTTACTGGTGGAGGCGTACGTGGAAAAGAGATAAGTATCTAACTTGGAATTAATCTCCTCTACGTAGTGTAAAATGCCTCAACGCCCCTTCCCAGAACGATACTGACCATCATGTCTCCGTGGGTCCCCCAACACTCTACTGTAAGGGAGTCCATACCGAAGGACCCTTGAGGCTCCTTCCTCAAAGACAAGACAGCACAGGCCTGGCAGGCAATACCCGGAGTACCCCCTAAAAGTGTGGGCCTGGGAGGTGCGCGGCTGCCGGGGATCTGGTTACTCTCTTTCCCCTTCCCCCAACCAACCCACTTCCCGGGTTTGCTCGGCCTGCTCGGTCCCCACCCCGGAGCCACACATCCAGACGTCGCCGCCGCCGCCGCCGCCTCGGGGCTCCCTCCAGAGCTCACGTGTCCCCCGACCAGCGCTTCTGCAGCTGCCCCCCGAAACCCTGGTCCTCCCCAGGCCGGCCGGCCGCGAGACCGTCTAGCCCAGGGCCCGGGGAGGGGAGGGGAGGGGAAGGCGGGGGGGGGAGGAGGAGGAGGAGGAGGAGGGGAGACCGCCGCTTCCCCATCGGCAGCAGGGCGGCCGCAGCGAGGCCTCGGGGTCGCGGCAGGAAGGGCCCCCCTCCCCGCCCGCCCGCCCCGGGCCGACATGGGGTGGTGGTGGGGAGGGGGGGGGGGTGTCCGGTAGATCATTTCTGACCTCCTCGCTCTTCAGCACCTCCTTGAACTCCCGCTTGATTCGCTGCACCGCGATGTTGGCCATGTCTCTGCCCGCAGCTGATTCGTACCCGCCTCCTCCGCCACCGCTACGACCACCGCCACCGCCGCCACCTCTTCCTCCACCGCCTCCGCCCTCAGTGATTCAGACCCGAGCACACGAGCGCTGCCACCGCCACCCTCGCCGCCGCGTTCCCCCTCACTGTAGAATCACCTCCGCGCCCGGCCACCAAAATGGCGCCGGGGCCGCGCATGCGCACCACGCTGACCCGGGCGGGCGGCGCAGCCGCTCCAGTGGGAGCCCCCCATACGTCTGAGCAGCGGAGCCCGCGCCGCGCCGCGCGTCTCAGCCGGGGCTTCGGACGCGTGGCTCCGCCCTGCCGGCGTCTGGGGCCAGGAGGGTGCGGCCTCCGCGCCGCCGCGCCGGGCAGCGGGGTCTGGGCCTGGCAGGGCTTCCCCCTGCCTGCCTGCCTGCCCGCCGGCCCGCCCGTCCGCCCCTGGGACCCGGAGGCCTACCGGTGCCGAGGCTCGCACCCGAGGTGGGAGCCCCACCTGGCGGGCTCCCCCGGCCCCACGCGCCCCGAGCCCCGCTCTAACTCTGCCAGACCCAGAGCCCACGGGCTGGAGGTGGAGGGGGGGTAAAAAAAACTCTGCAGGAACTCGGTCCTGCCCAGCGTCGGTTGGTAAACCCTCACCCTCCACCCCACCCTCCGGGAAATCCACCGCCGTAGCTTTTGTTCTTGGAACCATGATAACTTATGCAGCTATTATTCGGTCATCCCAGGTATTACAGAGGTTGTGTAATGGTTGGATCCCACGGGTTGTTCTCGGTACAGGTAATTGCCAGGGAGAGGCCTGTGGTTGGTTTCAAAGCCAGAAGTTAATCAATCGTTGACCTGTTTAGATAACGAATGCTGAGCTGTAGAACTGAAATGTGTTTTTCAAACTTGAATGTGCTTCGGAGTCCCTGGAGAGCTTGTTAGATTGCCAGGTAGGCCCTATCCCTAGAGTGTGGGTGAGCCTAAGAATGTGTGCTCCTAGCAGGATCCCTGACTGCCTGTTTTTCAGCGACCACACTGTGAGATCGGCTGAACTAAGCGTATGAGAATCTGTGTAATAGTGTAGTGCAGTTGAAGAACGAAGGAGCTTTAGACCTACAAAGGTGCTTGGCAGATTTCAGTTAGACAGTGAGTATAATTGAATGGAGAAGATAAACTACTAAGATGTTTCAAGTGAACAATAGTGTTGAAAGGCGATTTGAAAGTGGTCAGTAGAGTTTAAAGCAAATAAAATAGTTTGGGTGCTGGGAGGTACGTTGAAAATAACGTTTGGAAATAAAAGTGTTATTTTAGGAGTATGTTTCATGTATTTCTTCACCTGATTAACCAGTTGACTATTGTAAGACTGAGTTTACAAGCTGAGTGTGGTGGTACACACTTGTAATCCCAGAACTCCGGAGTCAGAAGCAGAAGGATCATGAGTTCGAGACCAGTCTAAGAGTGCTACAGGACTCCGAGAGGATATTTTTGCTCCCCGTTCTGTCCCAAGCCAACTCCGTTGTCAGCTTCGATTCCCTCATCTGTGAAATAAGGAGGTTGCTAGAGTCCAAAATTCTGAAACATCTTTAAACGTTTCCCTGAGTAGACAATTATAGAAACTCTTGTAGCAGAGCCCCCTAGTGGTTGTAAGGAGGAGTCAACTATTACAACTAAACACGACAAAGAATTTTTGCCATGATAGAACTCTAGAAATGCTGTAGGTATTTATGCCCATACATACAACTTAAAACACTTTGTATCACACTCTGCCCAACCTCAAGAAACGTAACAATCCATCGGGGAACAAGTTATAAAGGTCTGATAATTTCTTTGAAAGATAGGGACCTGGTAATGCTTTTTCTGTGCCGAAGCTTGAACCCAGGGCCTGTGCATGCCAAGTGTGCACTAGGAAAGGCATGCAGCCAGCCAGGTTGTGGTGTGTATTTATGTTTAAGCTGGCTCTGATTATACAACCCAGGCTGACCACAGATTGAAACTTTTCTGACTCAGTCTCCCTAATGACTACAGACAGACACCACCACACCAGGCTCAGGTTTGTGAATTTTTTTTAATGCAAGTAATCATTTAACTGCGGTCACATTTTTGGAATTCATTCTATTAACATTTCTAGAGAACCAAAAGGATGTGACTAGTGATAGCTGAGTAATTTTATGAGTAGTAGCATAGCAGTGTTAATGTTAGTTTTGGCAAAGCACCTTAGTAATTTACAATGTTCGCATTAACAGAAGGTGACTAAAGCATGGACAGAAATCTCTACTATCTTTGCAACTTATCTGTAAATCAATAATTCTCAACTGGTCATGGCAGCTTATTCCTGTAACCCCAACTACTTGGGAAGCTAGGGCCCAGGAGTTAGAGGTCAGCCTAGAGGAGGGTGGTCAAGAGAATGGAGTGTCTGGTCTGGGTGGAGACCCAACATTCCAGCTGGGCTAGTTCACTTGCTGTGGCTACGGGACCACCTTCAGCATACTAAGGAGATAGACGGCTTGATTAAGTTCTTTAATGAGATGTACTTTTCCTTCCCAGAGTTCCCTAGTGAAGTAGCCCAGGAGCTGAGCTTTGTAAGGAGGTAAGTCTGCCCACTCTTCAGAATTGCTCAGAAAAGTTAGATTTTACCTTCCTTCTGTCTGTTTGCCAAGTGTGCTGCTTTTCCTTAATACTTGGCCTCTTCCCCCCAACATTTTGGGCTTCCTTGCTCTTTCTATAAAGCTTCCCACTATATACATGGCTGCTTATTTTTCATGTGTCTGACCTCCATGTCACCTTCAATGATGTTTTTTTCCTTATCTCCTTCAGCAAGCTGCTGAAATTTGGAACTCACCTGACTTGAGGTTTTCATTTTCCTTTTGTTTTAGTTTGTTCTTGAGAAAGGGTTGCACTTTGGCTGGCCTGGAGCTCAGTGGTAGACCAGGCCAACCTCAGAAAAGATCCACCTGCCTCTGCCTCCTGAGTGCTAGGATTAAATACATTCACACCCCCCCCCATTTTTTTAATCCTTGTTTCCATTGGAGTCCATCCTTAAATTCTTTTATTAATGAGATTAAAAAAAAACCCAAAGGGGTAAGATAAATTGCAAAGATAGTAGAGATTTCTGTCCATTCTTTACTCACCTTCTGTTAATGCAAACATTGTAAATTACTAAGGTGCTAAGATATTACTAAGATTCCCATGGCTCAGAGGGTAAGAGCACCGACTGCTCTTCCAGAGGTCCAGAGGTCCTGAGTTCGATTCCCAGCACCCACATGGTGGCTCACAACCATCTACAATGAGATCTGGCATCCGCATCCTCTTCTGTATACATAATAAATAAATCTAAAAAAAATAGCGGGGCAGTGGTGGCGCACGCCTGTAATCCCAGCACTCGGGAGGCAGAGGCAGGTGGATCTCTGTGAGTTCAAGGCCAGCCTGGTCTACAAATCGAGTTCCAGGACAGCCTCCAAAGCTACAGAGAAACCCTGTCTTGAAAAACCAAAAAAAAAAAAAAAAAAAAAAAAAAAAGATCCCAGTAATATCAAGACCTTCACTCAAGAACCTTTTTTAATTATTACACAAGAATTCAGGTGGTGATGTACGCCTTGAATCCCAAGTACTCAGGAGGCAGAGACAGATGGATCTCTGAGTTGGAGGCCAGCATGGTGAGATAGGATAGGATAATAAAGTAGATTATTGTATCTACTTGTAAACTAAATCAATTAACTATCAGCTTTAGATAATTTGCATTGGTTTGTATTCTTGTATATTGGTACAAAAATAAAATTATTTTCCTATTTCTGTGTAAAACAATTTGTATATTCATACAAATGTAAAATTATATTTGTCATACTGTGTATGTTCTACCTCTGTTTAGGATATTTTGTATATATTAAGGATATTGTCATATTGCACTATACATTTCTACCTCTGATTAAGATATTTTATATGTTGTCACAAATTCGAGGTCATTGTTCTTATACTGTACATCTGTTTACAGATTGTTTACTCTTATAATGTGAAGCCTTAGTCTTTAGGTTATTTAAGTTGATAAGATTTACAGATTAATAGTCACCCATGCTTTTCATATTTATAGTCATGTTAGTCAGGTTTTCTAGATATGCAGAAATGTATATCAGATGGATAGGTAATCTTCAAACACTTTATAGACCTAGAGAATATGGCATTTAAATGTTCTAATAACTTAGAATTCTGTTGACATGAGACACAATTGCTCCTGGCAGCACCGATCTGATCCCAAAAGAATGTTGGGCTTCTGAGACATTTCTGTTTGAAAGTTTGTCTTCTTGGCAAAAAATGGCCTGCTGGACAAAGAACTGCCCTCGCCTCCACTGCTGACAGTATGCACATTGTCCTTTTCAGACAAGCAGGACACAAAGAAAAGCTACTGCAGAATCTTGCCAAGACAGGGTAAGATGGTCTTTCCTAATTCCTGCTTCTGAAAATGGTCTGTCAGATATTCTAGGCCTGTAGCCAAAAGTAGATGCCCCAGTGTTTCAGAGAAACATTGGGTGACTATCCAGGCAAGCAGCTGTCTCTTTCATTTCTTGCAATTTTTCAGAAGTTGCTTGCTTGCACTTCCTGTTTACTCAGGTAATATTATTTTCCTTCTCGGGTCTTTGATGGGGTTGAAGACTAGATAGTTGTAATTATAGTTTTACTTAGTTATGATAAAAGGTAGATTAAATGTGAAACTTTAGACTCACAAAAATAGGACAGAAGATAGAGTATTTTCTTTAGCTTTGCTAAATACAAATAGACTAGATATTGTAACTATAATTCTATGCTTGATAACTGTTCTGTTACATGTAATTTTACCATATTAAAATGAAAACCTTCTTTTTGATTAGAGAGAAAAGGGGAAGGGTTTGGGATGGTCTTTCTGTACGCTGTGAATATGTGTTGCTATCATTAGTTAATAAAGAAGCTGCTATGGCCTATGGCAAGGCAGAATAGAGCCAGGTGGGGAATCCAAGCAGAGAGACAAGGAGAAGAAGGCAGAGTCAGAGGAGATGCTGAGCACTGAGGAAGGGGTGGGGAGCAAGATGTAATGGAACACAATTAATGTCACGAAGCCACATGACAAAACATAGAAATGGATTGAATTAAGTTGTAAGAGATAGCTAGTTAATGATAAGCCCGAGCCACAGGCCAAACAGTATATAATTAATATAAGCCTCTGTGTGTTTATTTGAGACTGAACAGCTGTGGGACCAGACAGGACAGAAACTTCCTTCAACACTGGTCTACAGAGTTCCAGGACAGCCAAGGCTACACTAACCCTAAAAAGAAAAATATTACAAAAGAAAGAACTTAGGTAGGTGTGTGTGTAGGTCATGGCATGTATGTAGAGGTCATTGAGACGATTTGGGGAGTCAGCTCTACCATATGGGTCCAGGGATTGAGCTTGGGTCCTCAGGTTGGCAGTGTTAGAAATTAGTTTTCAGGGTTGAAAATAAGGAACCCAGCTTTCCAACTGAAATGTCTGGACAAGGCGAACTTTCCTCTTGACCAATAAGGTGTGTTCAGAAGCATGCACACACAGACAGGCAGTGCATTTGGTTTTTAGTCTAACTCAGGCAGTGACTGTGCCTTCCCCTCATCGGCTGGTTGGGTCCCACCTCACAGTCTTAATTTAATTGGCATGAAAGGAATTGGTGTGCAGGAAATGAAGGAAGGGAAAGAGGTCACCGATGTGGGCCATCAAATTCCTGGAGTACTGCCAGCCTTGAACCTTTGTGTAAACAAAGGAGGGATTAAAACCTTTGCATAAAAGTCTAACCAGGTGGGAGAGGAGATTACAAACACTCGAACTCCATTTTGTAAACACGTTTTATGGTATTTGATAGAAAACAGACTCATATTTGATATTTCTACTACAACAACAGCTAGCCACTGCACCATCTCACCAGCACCTAAATCTGCCTAAAAATAAACTACTTCCTCTAGGACCACCTTTAAAAAATGTATCAGGCCAGGCGGTGGTGGCGCATGCCTGTAATCCCAGCACAGAGGCAGGCAGATCTCTGTGAGTTCAAGGCCAGCCTGGTCTACAGAGCTACTCCAGGACAGCCTGCAAAGCCACAGAGAAACCCTGTCTCAAGAAAAAAAAAAAAAAAAAGTATCGACTCCTCAGTAATGCCATTAAATTAGGAATCCATCCTTGTCAATGTATTGATGAGGTCAGAGCCCGCATGATCTAACTATAAGGTAGGGAAGAGGGAAGATTACATTTGCATATGTAGTGTTTATGAATCTTTAGGTAGTACTGGAAAAAATATGTAAGCAACTGAGCAACAGTAGCCATCCTTGAGAAACAAACCTAAGTATTTGGGGAAAGAAAAGTAGGTTGGGGCCTCCCTGTGAGTGCTGAGCCTGACGATTGAGTTGTGACCGCAGAACGCATGTGAGGGGAGAGCTGACTCTTCTGTTTGTCTCTGACTTCCACACATGCACACCCGTACACATAACACACAAGTGAGTAGAAAAGTAAGTGAATGTTCACCATGCGTCCTGTTGTATTAGTGTATGCAGCGTGTAGTGCAAGCACACCTCCAGCTTGTGATCCTCCTGCATCAGCTTCCCAAATACAAAGATTTTAGACATGTGACTCCACACTAACCTGGAGATTGTTTTCTTTTTTTTTTTTTTTTTTTTTTTTTTGATGTGTTTTGTTTGTTTTTATCAAGACACGGTTTCTTGGCTGTCCAGGATCTCATTCTGTAGACCACGCTGGCCTTGAACTCAAAGAGATACACCTGTCTCTGCCTCCGGTGTTCTGGGATTAAAAGTATGCACCACTACTGCCCAGCCAAGATTGTTTTCTTAATGTTCTC
Organism: Onychomys torridus; assembly: GCF_903995425.1. Classification (NCBI taxonomy): domain Eukaryota; kingdom Metazoa; phylum Chordata; class Mammalia; order Rodentia; family Cricetidae; genus Onychomys; species Onychomys torridus. The sequence goes on from NC_050452.1 coordinate 44,541,325, forward strand.
TGTGATTAAATGGCAAAGTGGTACTTTAACAAAATCTATGGTGAAGTTTTTGTGCCACTGAGTCATGAACTAAAAGCCACTTTATTCATGGGACACAGTTTTCACTGAAAATACTGACTGGCGCATGCTCTGTTCATGCAGATGTATTTAATCTAAAAGAAACAAGACTGCCATACAGCTCCATGGTACAGCACTTTTCTAGAATGCACAATTCCGAGTGTGATCACCACAAAAAGAACAAGATACGCCTGTCATTCTGAGGCAAACAGCTACAAATGGGAGTTTTTTGGGTTTGTTTGTTTGTCAACAATAAAGTTCGACTTTTAACTGAAAGTTCTGGTTGTTAAAATTCTTAGAGATGGTGGTAGCACACAACTGTAATTTCAGCACTTTAGAAATGAAAACAGGGGGCTGGAGAGACGGCTCAGAGGTTAAGAGCACTGACTGCTCTTCCTGAGGTCCTGAGTTCAATTCCCAGCAACCACATAGTGGCTCACAGCCATCTGTAATGAGATTCTATATACATAATAAATAAATAATTTTTAAAAAAATGAAATGAAATGAAAGCAGGAAGCCCATCCTGGTTGAGAATATATACCCCCTCCCCCTCCCCCCTCCCCAAAAAGGAAGAAAATGTACCAATGTACCTACCTACCAGGTGTTTCTGATGAAATTTAATTTTTAAAAAAGTGAGTGATACATTTTGAAGAAATGTGCCAGCACCTGCAAGATCTATGTGAACAGTTGACCAATCTTAACAAACTGCCAGTGCTTTAGGAAAACCATTTAAGAATCATCGCCTGCAGGGTGGTGGCGCACACTCCAGAGACAGAGGCAGGGAGATCTCTGTGAGTTCAAGGCCAGCCTGGTCTACAGAGTGAGTTCCAGGACAGTCTCCAAAAAGCTACACAGAGAAACCCTGTCTCGAAAAACAAACAAATCAAACACTCTATTATAGTGTTAATTAATAAATTATAGGGGCTGGAGAGAGACAGCTCAGTGGTTTTAAGAATACTGACTGCTCTTCCAGAGGTCCTGGGTTCAATTCCCAGCTACCACATGGCAGCTCAGAACTGTCTATAACTCCAGTTCCTCACACAGACATCCATGCAGGCAAAAGAACAAAGCACAGGAAAAAAAATTTTTAATATATTAATCATTAAAAACAAAAGAACCGGAGGCAGAGCCAGGCGGATCTTTGTGATGAATTCGAGGCCAGCCTAGTCTACAAAGTGAGTTCCAGGAAAGGTGCAAAGCTACACAGAGAAACCCTGTCTTGAAAAAACCAAAAAAAAAAAAAAAAAAAAAAAAGAAGAAGGAACCAAGCCCACTGAGTAGTGGTGGCCCACAACACTAATCTGAGCACCTGGGAGGCAGAGGCAGGTGAACTTCTGAGTTAAAAGCCAGCCAGTTTACAGAGGGAGTTCCAGGACACCTGAAGCTACTCTGAGAAACCCTGTCTCAAAGGAAAAAAAAGAGAGAATCAAGACAGACCCATGGATCTTAATGCAACTGTAAAAGAAACTGCCGCTATTAGTACTCTAGTTTAAGTCTAGTATGAAAGACTATCTGTAATCACCTGAAAACACAATTAAAATATTATTTTCAAGGCTTTAATCCCCAGCACTCAGGAGGCAAGGTGGACAGACCTCTGAGTTTGAGGCCAGCCTGTTCTACAGAGAAAGTTCCAGGATAGAAAAATTTAACTGTTCTGCTGAAAAGGTTTTGTTTTGAAATCTATAACTATTTTTTCCACTAAAAATGCATAGTCCACATAAGCATGTGTATTCACCCATTCATTGTTTGAATAATTTCAAAGTTTTAGTTTTTTAGCCATACTTTATGTGTAGCCATATCATGTACATATTTTTAAATGGTTTGTTTTTATTTTATGTGCATTGGTATTTTGCCTGCATGTATGTCTGTGTGAGGATATCAGATTCCCTGGGACTGGAGTGACAGGCAGTTCTGAACTGTCATGTGGGTGCTGGAAATTGAACCTAGGTCCTCTGGAAGAGCAGCCAATGTTCTTAGCCACAGAGCCATCTCTCAAACCCCTATAACGTACTTATTAACACTATAATAGAGTGTTTTGATATGGTTTTGTTTGTTGTGGTCTTGTTTTCCTTTTTTTTTTTTTTTTTTTTTTTTTTGTAAGACGGTCTCTATGTAGCTCTGAATGACTGGAACTCACTATGTAGATCAGATGGGCCTCAGATTCACAGAGATCCACTGCCTCTGCCTGAATGCTGAGATTTAAGGCACATGCCATCACTCCCAACCTCATAGAGTTGTAAACAGAAGGAGAAAGGGAAATTTTTGGGGTTGTAAAAGCCCTCTCCCCAGATCAGATATTTAACCATCACTTTCTGAACAAGTCATTGACAAATGTACAGAGACCAGGTGTGCCTAATTTCTTTTGCATTAGTAATAGTCAATGGGATTAAAAAGCAAGCCCAACTTTTGAAGTTACTGCCTCAAAGAAATAACACAAGTTAGATTCTTTCTTAATACAAAACTGGGGCTGGGGAGATGGCTCAGAGGTTAAGAGCACTGGCTGTTCTTCCAGAAGTCCTGAGTTCAATTCCCAGCAACCACATGGTGGCTCACAACCATCTGCAATGAGATCTGGCGCCCTCTTCTGGCATGCAGGCATACATACAGGCAGAACATTGTATACATAATAAATAAATAAGTCTTTAAAAAAAACTGATTATTAGGACTTCAATTTAATTTATATACTCCTCACCACAGGTAGATACTATAATTGAATTAAAGTAGAAAAAATAGCTTTCTACCTTCTTTCATCACTCATTTATCCTTTTGCATACACTTCGTCAATTTTAGTTTCTAACATGATGTTAGAAGGATACCCATGTAATATTTTCAAATATGGTAAAGGAGTTCTGAGCTTATTTGAGAATATTGTATGAAGACATTTTGAGTATATTATGTAAAGCTTGGGGGATGGATATATGTTTGGTTCAACAGTTAAAAGCACTTGTTCGCCAGGCAGTGGTGGCGCACCACGCCTTTAATCCCAGCACTCAGGAGGCAGAGGCAGGAAGATCTCTATGAGTTCAAGGCCAGCCTGGACTAACCAGTGAGTTCCAGGAAAGGAGCAAAGCTACACAGAGAAACCCTGTCTGGGGTGGGGGTGGGGGAGCACTTGTTCTTGCAGAAGAACCAAGTTCAGTACCCAGCACCCACATGGTGGCTCACTACAGTCTATGACACCAGTTACAGAGGATCTGAAGCCCTGAGCACCAGGTACATACATGGTGCACAGACATTCATCAGGCAAAACATCCATACACATAAAACTAGTTAATAATAAAATAAAGCGTGCCGGTGCCCACCTTTAATCCCAGCACTCAAGAGGCAGAAGCAGATGGATCTTGGTGAGTCTGGCCACCCTGGTCTACATATCTAGTTCCAGGCCAGACCAGGTCTCAAAATAACAATAATAGTAATGAACAGGTCTCAGAATGTCCCTGTTTGTGAGGAATATGCAGCTACAAGTGAGATGTAACTAACGGGGCCTTCTCGTTCTCACTGGGCTCACCAGTTGCCTTTCCAGTAGGCCCTCTGCTGAGCATCCCAATTGCCATTGCTGAGTTGGTTAATTCCTTTTAGGTTTCCAAAGCAGAGTGCTTTATTTTAGAGCCTAGAATCACTGAGAAGCCACTAGGCTCACCTCAAAGGCCATGAATTGGCCAATATGAGAACTTACTGTTAAAGTTCATAACTAGTCAGCACTTACTCAGTATTTTAATTATGCCAATTACTTACCATTCATTTAGAACACAAATACTTCCTAAATCAGCGTTACTAAATTGCTCATGTTGTTGGCTCTCACAAATTAACTCTCCATTCTCATCTAGTCTGCTCTGTGCTCTACAGTGCTGGAGGTATGATCTGCAGTGTAGTCTCTGCATCAGTGGGTGGGGCTCCCTTAAAATCTGTGTTCTGTTTCAGTATGGCTAATGGGAAGTTCTGACAGAAGATGCAGCTGGGGGTTGATGGTGTCATTTTCTTCCAAAGCCCACACTTCCTGTCCAGTAGCTTTCCCAATAGCTCTTTAATCACTTCACTGTGTGGAGGCCCAAATTACTCAAGGTCAGAGAGAGAATCTGAGCTGCTTTAGCCAGCAAGGTTGCATCAGGATGATTTGACCACGGGCGTGGTTACCAGGTGTTTGGAAGGGTCTGCACTTGGCTGTATCTAGCAAGGGAGAGGTCTTTTGCCTAGCCGCTTAGCATTGTTATAAAAAGTGCTTTTGAATAAAGTTCTGGGCCGTTGGGTATTGACCCAGGTCCTCCTGAAGCTATCCTGCGTTTCTTTCTTCTCGTCAGCTAGGCTTATCTTTCTACCTGATATTTTCTTATCCATCTCTCCTCAAGAGTACTCAGGGTAGAGTGGGGCAAGTCCCTCACACCACTGAGTATTCAGGCATGTGGATACCAAGGCTTCCTGGTGTTGTTAGCCTTTGTCATCTTTAATGCTTGTAGACAATCTCCGTCAATTCCTCTCGTTAGCTGCCTTGAGATGAAGCTATGCCCTACTCTAAGTTACTCAATACTGTATAGAACAGTAGCTTTCAGGCTCTACATTGCCCTGTGTGACTCCATTTTATAAAATAGCAGTACTCTTTAAGTTCAAGTGATAAGGCCTAATGACTCTATAAATAAATAACCGCCATCTATCCAATATAAACCATGAGGCACAGACTGATAACTTATTTACACAGAGTATTAATACTTAACAAACTTTTCAAATCAGGAACACTTCAGCATGCAGGATTTTCTTTCTTTTTGATTATTTAACTTTATTTTATATGCATTGGTGTGAAGGTATCAGATCCCCTGGAACTGGAGTTATAAACAGTTGTGAGCTGCCATGTGGGTGCTGGGAATTGAACCAGGTCTTCTGGAAGAACAGCCATTGTTCTTAACTACTGAGCCATCTCTCCAGCCCTGGCTGGCTGGGTTTTCTGATACTGTTTTGTTATCATGGTCTGAACACACCAAAAACAAAAACCCCATGGATTAGCTAAAGGAGGCATATCTCACATTAGGGTATTGTAAGATGAATTGCTAAACAGTCTTAATTAAAAAAAAAAAAAAAAGCCCAAAGCCAGATATTGGGGTGAAAAACGGAGAGATCAGAGAAATAGGACAAGCCACAGCCAATCTTACCTCACCAATTCCTCGGCCTCCAGAGAGAGCTACTTCCTATATCCCCACGCCTATACGCCTTTCTGTTCTGCCATCTTATTTCCTCTCTCCACCCAGCTACATAACTTCCTGTCTGTCTGTATAGGCCTCCAGACCTCTATGGTTAGTGCTGGGATTAAAGACATGTGCTACCATCCCTGACTCTGTTACCAGTGTGGCCTTGAACTCACAGAGATCCAAAGGGATCTCTGCCTCCTGAATGCTAGGATTAAAGGTGTGTGTCACCATTACCTGACTTCTGTTTAATATAGTGGCTGGCTTTTTCCTCTGATCCTCAGATAAGCTTTATTGGGGTGTGTGGTGATATTTTATTTGTGCTTTAATAAATAAAACTTGCCTGGAGATCAGAGGAAAAGGCCATCCATTATAAGCTCCTGACACAGGTCTATGTGTCAGATGACAAACATCTGATTGTCCCTGAGCCTTCTATGTGTTTCCCCTTCTTGACTCTGCCCACTCAAACTAGAATTCCTGCAGAATTCTAGGCTCAGCTCTGTAACTGGATTTTTATGTTAAGATTTATTGTGTGAGCTGGGCAGTGGTGACACATACCATTTGTCCCAGGATTCAGGAGACAGAGGCGGGTGGATCTTTGTGAGTTCCAAGACAGCTAAAGCTACACATAGAAACCCTCTCTTGATAAACCAATAATGATAATAATAATAATAATAGTAATAATAGTAATAATAATAATAAAAGTACTGTGTGACATTTCCTGAGAAGTGGTATGTCTAATCACCCCAGAAACCATACTGACAGACTAAAGAGGATTCCATCCAAGACTATTTGCATGAACCCATGAGTTTATTGGGGTTACTCACAGGAGTGTAGGTGACTACAGAGCAGCTGCATCACCAAAAGTCTCTCTCACACACACCCAGGACCCCATCCATGCAGCTAGGTCAGGATGCGTGGGGCAGGAGGACATGGTGACAAATTTCAAGTGAGGGTATCCCGATCCTCTTCTTCCCACTCTTTCTCCAAGAGAGTGTAACCCTTGCCCACTGCTGTCAACATAGACTTAGCTATTGGGCTCCCCCACCCCCAACCCCCACTGTTTCCTTGGAGGACTGCAGGCCAAGGTTTTCTGTAGGTCACCAAAACTGCTGCTGCTTCATGATCGTGGTGGTCCCAACAGAAGGAAATGACTTAACTACAAAAACATCTCGCCACCTGCAGTGACTCTTTGCATCTGTACCATCTCTCTGCCCTTGCCTTTAGTCAGACTTTTTGGAACCCTATATCCTCTTTAACCCTTTCATAGCCATTTTGAAACCAGTATGAGGCTGGAAAGATGACTTAGCAAGTTATGAGTACTTCCTGCCCTTGCACTCATATTGGGTTACACCTGCCTCCCGCTCCAGGGCTTCTGACCCCTCTGGCCTCCAAGGGCACCAGTATTCACCCACACATATACACATAATGGGAGAAATGGGTCCATGGTTGAGGGCACTTACTATTGCAGAGCATCCAGGTTAGGTTCCCAACACTCCCATGGTGGGCTCACATCCATAGTTCCAGTTCCAAAGGATCTGAATTTTTTTTTTTTATTATTTTTTTATTTTTTATTTTTTTTTTGGTTTTTCGAGACAGGGTTTCTCTGTAGCTTTGGAGCCTGTCCTGGACTAGCTCTGTAGACCAGGCTGGCCTCAAACTCACAGAGATCCACCTAGCTCTGCCTCCAGAGTACTGGGATTACAGGCATGCACCACCACTGCCTGGCCGGATCTGAATCTTCTATTGAACTCTACAGGCTTCTACATGCATGTGGTGCGCATACACTCAGGCACACACACACACACACACACACACACACACATAAATAGGTTTATATAAACCTATCTGTGGTAGTGTACACTGTTGGTTGTTTTTACTCTTTACTCTGCTCTTTTGGGGGCCCACCACCCAGCTCCCAAATCACACACGGAGGCTCATTCATTCTTTGTTAGAAATGCCGAGTCTTAACTTGGTTTATTTCTAGCTAGCTTTTCTAAAATTATCCCATCTACTTTTTGCCCCTGGGCTTTTAGCTTTCACTATTCTTTTTTTTGGGGGGGCGGGGGGCATTTCCGAGACAGGGTTTCCCTGTGTAGCTTTGCGCCTTTCCTGGAACTCACTTGGTAGTCCAGGCTGGCCTCGAACTCACAGAGATCCGCCTGCCTCTGCCTCCCGAGTGCTGGGATTACAGGTGTGCGCCACCACCGCCCGGCTGCTTTCACTAATCTATATACCTTTCTTTACTTCTTATTCTGGGGCTGGCAGTGTAGCTGGGTGGCTGCCCTCCCCCCATGTCGTTCTCTCCTTTCCTTGCTCCTCTATCCTTGCTTTTTCTCTTTATATTTATTCTCCAGGGCCTGCCAGCCCTGCCTAGTTCTCTCTCCTGCCCAGCTGTTGGCCATTCAGCTCTTTATTAGGCAGGCACAGTAACTCAGCTTTACAGGATTAAACAAAAGCAACATAAAAGAATGCAACACGCTGGGCGGTGGTGTCGCACACCTGTAATCCCAGCGCTCGGGAGGCAGAGGCAGGCGGATCTCTGTGAGTTCAAGGCCAGCCTGGGCTACAGAGTAAGTTCCAGGAAAGGCGCCAAAGGTATACAGAGAAACCCTGTCTCAAAAAACAAAAACAAACAAAAAAGTAGTCAGAATGTTTGGGCTGGAGAGATGGTTCAGAGGTTAAGAGCACTGACTGCTCTTCCAGAGGTCCTGAGTTCAATTCCCAGCAACCACATGGTGGCTCACAACCATCTGTAATGAGATCTGGCGCCCTCTTCTGTGTACATTAAAAAAAAAAAGAAGAATGCAACACATCTTTGCATCATTAAACAAATGTTCTACAGCATAAAAGAACATAACACATCTGAAAATAATATTGTACAACAGTACACCTTTAATCTCATCACTCAGAAGACAAGGACAGGAGAATCTATGTGAGTTCAAGGCTAGCCTGGTCGACATAGAAAGAATCTGTCTCAAATAAATAAATTTTTGATGCCTAATCTTCATTGCCAACTTGACTGGATTTAGAGTCACCACGGGATGTTTCTATGAAGGTATTTCCAGAGAGGTTTAACTGAAGAGGGATAATCCACCCTGAGTGTGGGTGGAACCATTTTGTGGACAGGAATCCAAGACTGAATAAAAAGGAGGAAGTGAGCTGGGCTATGATGGCACAAGCCTTTAGTCCCAGCACTCAGGAAGCAGAGGCAGGTGCATCTCTGAGCTCAGGTCTACAGAGTGAGTTCAAGGACAGTCAGGGCTACACAGAGAAACCCTGTCTAGGAAAAAAAGAAAGAAAAGAAGGTGAACGAAGCATTTGTCTTTCTCTGCTTCCTGACTGCAGATGTAATGTGACCAGTGACCTCGCATCCCCACTGCTCTGCCTTTTCTGAGATGATGGACTGTACCCTAAGCCAAAATTGCAAGTTCCTAAATTGCTTTGGTCAAGTATTTTATCAGTGAGAAAACTAGCTTAATTTCATTATGTAAAGTGTAATTACTGGACTGAAAGTTAGTAATTAAGGTTGGAATAAAAGGAGCCTGCTTGCAAGTCTTGTGCCTTTGGGGTGTTGGTAAGGGAGTATTGGGGTACCTATGAGAGCACAGAGCCCTTTTGACTCTGTTGTACTTATCTTGAGGGGTCGGCATCCCAGAAACTCAATAGCCACCTAAGCCAGGGGATTCCAGATATTTGCCTCCTGAATTCAAAGAATGAAATTCACAGACCACAGAGGAGAGATTTAGAAAAAGAATTTATTAAGGGAGAGAAGGAGGCAGAAATCCTGTAGAGCAGGAGTTAATAAAGCCTTGGTCGGTGGGGGAGGGAGGAAGGTTGAGCAGCCCAGTTTCCATTCCTCATGGTTTTGGTCATGTCCTCATTATGGTTTTCAGTGAAGAACGTTCTCTTGGGGAAAGAAGAAAAAGCAAAACCAAACCCCATTACTGGCATCTCTAGCCCCTGGCCGTGGTGAAACCAGAGACATTTTTGGCTTAGGCACTTCTAGTGTCTCTGGTGTCTGGCGAGGACAAGGCTATAGACATTTCTGCTTTTAGCCAAGATAGAAACTAGTAACCTTTTCTTTGGGGGTCTCTTACCCAGAACTGCCTAGCCAGTGCCTATCTTCTGTTCTAGCAATATCAAAATGTGTTTTGATGTACTGAACACACTGGTTCTAGAGTCCACCAAATAAACTCTTCAGTTCAACCTAATTCATTATCTATGAAGTTCAGAGAAGCTGCAGGTGATGTTGTCGTCTCTATCAGGCCTCCCTCTAATGCGTAAAACTTGTGAAAATGGCTTACCTTTTCCCTCTGTTGGTTTGGAATGTGAGGATTTCCTTCAACTGAAGCTTCATAACTCAAACACAATAATCATTGTCCTGGAAGAAAAAAAAAATGTTTCAAACTATAAGAAATAAAACAAGATGCCGGGCGGTGGTGGCGCACGCCTTTAGTCCCAGCACTCGGGAGGCAGAGGCAGGCGGATCTTTGTGAGTTCGAGGCCAGCCTGGTCTACCAAGAGAGATCCAGGGAAGGCGCAAAGCTACTCAGAGAAACCCTGTCTCGAATAAAAAAAAACAACAAGACAGAAATGCAAAGGAGGTTATGACAATATTTTCAGTTGTCTTAAGACAGGGTCTCTGGCTGGTCTGGAACATGAAATGGAGACCAGGCTATCTGAAATGCAGAGACCTGCCTGCCTCTGCTTCCCAAATGCTGAGATTCAAAGTGTGTGCCCCAGGGCATGTAGGTAGTTCAGTGACAGAGTCTTTGCCTGGCACTCACAAGGCCCAGGGTTCAAATCCAGCTCCACAAATAAAGTTAAGCAGTGCTGGTTTAAAAAAGAAAAGGTGGGGCAGGTGCTGGAAAGATGGCTCAGAGGTTAAGAACACTGACTGCTCTTCCAGAGGTCCTGAGTTCAATTCCCAGCAACCACATGGTGGCTCACAACCATCTGTAATGAGATCTGGTGCCCTCTTCTGGCCTGCAGACATACATGCTATATACATAATAAATAAAAAAAAAAAAGTGTGTGCCACTACACCTGACTACTTTGGGGGAAGACAACTAAAAAAAGTTTTATATGAATTTTTTTTTTCCCCCCGAAGTGACCACAACAGCACAGAACTGCTGGTCTGGAGTAGGGCATGGTGGCTCCTGCTTGCAATCCCAGCACTTGAGAGGCTGAGGCAAGAGGTTTGCCATCTCAAAGCCAAAACTAGATAGTCAGTTCCAGACCCTACCTAAAAAACAAAACTAACCCAGGAGTGGTAGTGCACACCTTTAACTCACACAGTGCGACTGTCCCAATGCCCTGGCACTGCCACCATCAAATACACTCAAAGCTGCCCCAAAGGGAAGCGCAAGCCTGTGGCCGCCTTTGAAATGCCCTATGGAAGGTCCTTTCAGAAAGGAACTTGCTCTAAAGCGTCTTGATGTAGAAATTAAACTGACAAGACTTAATCACTTAGGGCATACTGACCTGAGAAGGTATATAAAATAAAACATCCTCGGAGACCAATTCATCTCTGCCAGCGGGGGGATTGCATAGATTCAGAAAATCTGTCTGCTGTGAAGGAGAATTTATGAAAAGAAGCTGTGTCTGCAAAGTCTTATTGACTGACAGAAACCTCAATGCCTGGAACCTAATTAAAACTTACCTCGGGCTATCTATAGCACCCCCAAGGAGCCTTTCCTTGCATACCACTGAGTCAGACCTTACATCTGGAGATAAGCAGATAAAAACCTTTGGAATGTATCTACCTGACCGAACCCTATCTCCACCAAGGTGCTAAACATGCTATTAGAGACCTAGAGCTTTCTCAGGTTTCCACCAATGTATTTTTTAAATGCCTTCATGTGTTACTTTCTTTGTTATAAAAAGTTCATGGAACTGCTCCCATGGTGGACCATGCTATTTGGAGAGATCCAAATCTATGTTCCTGGGCCGTGGTCATTCATTTTTGGCTCCAGAATAAGCTCTCTTACTCCATTTAGATGAGAGCTGTGTTTTTTTCATGGACACTACTTGTGCCTGAAGCTTAAAATCACATCAGGCACCACCTTTATGATGTAAACTGAACAAGCCCTGACACATTCAGGCTCATCATTTTAACCTTTTGAACTCCTCCCCCATGACCTTGAACTGAGCATACCCAGAAACATGTATGCCATCTTCCCTTTTTGAATGACACTGAGTATCCCAGGAATATGCCCTCCCTATGTGAGTATGTGTGGCCTGGCCAAATGAAATCATCAGGATTCCTTTGTTGGAGGAAGCATTGTTTGGAAATAAACACTATATGCTGGGTTTTTTTGTTGTTTTTGTTTTTTGTTTTGTTTTTTCAATACAGGGTTTCTCTGTGTAGCTTTGCACCTTTCCTGGAACTCACTTTGGAGACCAGGCTGGCCTCGAAATCACAGAGATCCACCTGCCTCTGCCTCCCCAGTGCTGGGATTAATTAAAGGCGTGCGCCACCACCCCCCGGCAGGTATGCTGTTTTACCTCTAGGTTGTGCTTTGCTCACGCGAGTGCGTGTGTGCGTGTGCGTGTGCGTGCGTGCGTGTGTGTGTGTGTGTGTGTGTGTGTGTGTGTGTGTGTGTGCCTGTGTTCCTTGGGATCACACCCACGGCCTCACGCCTGCTAAGTGTATTCGTTACTATTCTCAGTGACATGACGTAATACCTGCTGGAAACAACCTGTAGATTCAGGGGATACAGACCTTCATGGCAGGGGAGGTAAGGGAACCTGGTAACTATCCACCATATTTGGAGCTCCTATATAATTATTGCATGCTGGCAGATGAGGAAACAGTTTCTGATGGACCATAATCCTCAAGTCTTCCCACTTGTAACCCACCTCATCCAACTAGGCACCACCACCTAAAGGTTACACACCTCCTGAAATAATGCTGCTAGATGGGACCAAGTGTTCATACACATGAACCAATGGAGACATTTCACACTGAAACCTTAACAAAACCACCAAGCAACACTCTGCCACTTGAGCTACCTTCTCCTGCCCCCTCTTACAGCATTTTGTACGCAGGACCATGCTTGGTGTCAATGCTGGTTACTCTTTACACAGTAATAAGAAAATGCTTACAATATAAATAAATAGTAAGTGATAATTTTGAGCATGTATTTAAGAAGTTCTAATTTTACTTCACTTGAAATGCAAGTAAATCCAGTCCTCATCATTTGGGTATCTGTGAAGCAGGTTTTATTGTTATTAAGCACACATACCAGTACATTTTGGGTTTTTGAGATAGGGTTTCTTTGTGTAGCGTTGGTTGTCCTGGAGCTCACTCTGTAGACCCTGCTGGCTTCTGCCTCCCGAGTGTTGGGATTAAAAGTATGTGCCACCACCTCTTTCTTTTTTTTAAAGATTTATTTATTGTGTATTATGTATACAGTGTTCTGCCTATGATGCCAGATCTCATTACAGATGGTTATGAGCCACCAATGTGGTTGCTGGGAATTGAACTCAGGACCTCTGGAAGAGCAGCCAGTGCTCTTAACCTCTGAGCCATCTCTCCAGCCCCCAGCTTAATGATAGCCACCTTGATTGGGTGAGATGGAATTTCAATATTGTTTTAATTTATATTTCCTTGATGGCTAAGGATGTTGAACTTTTTTTTAAAAGATTTATTTATTTATTATGTATACAGCATGTATGACTGCAGGCCAGAAGAGGGCACCAGATCTCATTACAGATGGTTGTGAGCCACCATGTGGTTGCTGGGAATTGAACTCAGGACCTCTGGAAGAGCAGCCAGTGCTCTTAACCTCTGGCCTGGATTTTCAGTGATCCTTGTGCCTCTACTACATGAGAACAAACATTTGTTTTTCGTGTTCTGAGGATCACCTATTCACTGGATTTACCTATTTATTGAATAGATTGTCTCATTTCTTGACAGACTTTCAAATCTTTACATTTAAATTTAGATGTTAATCTGTCAGATTTTTAGCTAACGATTTTTTTCTGCCATCCTGTAGGCTGTTCTTCATTTGACTGTTTCTTCCGCTGTACAGAAGATTTAAAATTTTACTCAACCCCATTTGTCAACTTTTGGTTATTTTGTTGTTGTTGTTTTGATTTGTGTGGGTGGTTTTTTGTTTTTGTTTTGTTTGGGCTTTGCTTTCTTTTTGAGACAGGGTCTCACTATGTAGCCCCAGCTGGCCTGGAACTTGCTATGTAGACAAGGCTGACCTTGAACTCACAGAAATCTGCCTGCCACTGCCTCCTGAGAGTGCTGGCATTAAAGGCATATGGCACCATACAAGGCTAGAAATTTTGTTTTTGTTTTTTGAGACAGGGTTTCTGTGTATAACAACTCTGCCTGTCCTGAAACTCACTCTGTAGACCAGGCTGGCTTGGAACTCACAGAGATCCGCCTGCCTCTGCCTCTTGAGTGCTGGGATTACAGGTGAGTGCCTTCACTGGCTAAAATTCTTATTTGTTTACTTTAGGATGTCTTCAATTTATTCTTTAAGGATTTCATGCATGTGTTCAATGTATCTTGACCATACTCACTCCCAGCTCTTCCATCCAATTCCCTCTGACCTGTGCCAGCAAGTTCCGCTACCACTTCCTGACCTGGTTTTTGTTTGGGGATTTGGGGTTTGTTTGTTTGTTGTTTGTTTTGTAACCTACTAAGTCCAATTAGTAGGCAGCTGGATTGTTGACTGATCTTCTTGGCCTGTTCTTCTGCAGGTCTTGTTCAGGAAGCCATACCTGGAAAAAGCTCATGAGTTCAACAGTCTGGTCATATTCAAAAGATAGCATTTCACAGCACCTGTCCCCATCTTTTGGGTCTTGAATTCTTCATGGTCCCTCTCTATGATGTTCTCTGAGCCTTGGAGGGAGTTATTGATATACAAGTCCATTTAGGGCTGAGCACACAACCATCACATACTCTCAGCACTGATGAGTTATCAGTCTCTGTAATGCCAAGGCTGAAAGCAACACTAATCTACTAAGCTCCAAGAAATAGTTAGAAGGCATTTTAGCAATGTGTAAGTTCCCTACTAGGGCCTCTGGGGTCTCCTTAGCCATTTCCCCCATCCACTCACCCCCAGGTTTACAGTAGTAAGAGGCATGAATTTCCTGCTGTAGAGCGGGCTAAGAGCCAATAAAAAAACTAGTTATAGCTGGGCAGTGGTGGCGCACGCCTTTAATCCCAGCACTTGGGAGGCAGAGCCAGGTGGATCTTGGTGAGTTCGAGGCCAGCCTGGTCTACAGAGCGAGATCCAGGAAAGGTTTGCAAGGCTACACAGAGAAATCCTGTCTCGAAAAACCAAAAAAAAAAAAAAAGGTTATCTGCCTCCTCATAAGTCATGCTGCTGTTGCACCAGTAATCCCATTTCTGGCTGGTAGGTATTACAGCATTACTCAGGGTCCATTGATGTGTAGCACCTTCAGACACGATGAAAACTAACCCATCAGGGAAGAAGTCAGCTCGACTTCTCGAAGTCCTACAGCCAAAGTGTGCTGTGTCTACAGCAATAATGTCCTACCATCTCCTTAGGGCAGGCAATAGTTTTGTGTTCACTTTACACAACTAGAGTCCTTTGGAAAGAGGGAGCTCCAAGTCAGAAAATGTCCCCACTGGATGGGCCCGTGGGCAAGCCTGTGGTGCATTTCCTTGACTGGATGATTGATGTGGGAGGCCCCATCCCACTGTGGCAGTGCCGCCCCTGGGCTGGTTGCTCTGACTGTTCCAAGAAAGCCATGGGGAGCGAGCCAGTAGGCAGCATTCTTCCATGGCTTCTCCTCCAGTGACAGACTTATGTGGAAGTTTAAGCAAAGTAAACCATTCCCAGTTGCTTATGGCCATGGTGTTTTATCACAACAAAGGGAACCCTATGACAGTGACCAAGAGCAAGGGCAATAGCCTGTGGTGTTCTGGGAGTCCCTGAGGCCACCCTAACCAAAAACTCACGGGAGACATCCTATGCCTACCACTAAGATTTTCATTTACTGACCATGTCTCCTAGGGGAAGCATTAGCCACCCATGCAGGGTACCTGTATTCAAACTCTTAAAGAAATATTGAAGTAGCTTTCAAAAGTAGTGGGGGGAGGGGGTAATGGGATGGCTTACGAGGTAAAGGCACTTGTCAACAACCCAACAACCCAAGTTCAAGCCTTGAGACACACATGGTGGATAGAGAGAATCAACTCTTAACCACTTGATCTCTGACCTTCACATGCATACCATGATATAAATGCACATGTGCGTACACACACACAAACACAATAATTTCAATAAATACTACCCCACACACATACAAATCATTAGATCTTTCTCTTTTGTTTTTGTTTGTTGTTTGGTTTGGTTTGGTTTGGTTTGGTTTTGGAGCCAGGGTTTCTCTGTGTACCCCAGGCTATCCTGGAACTCACTCACTTTGTAGACCAGGCTGGCCTCAAATTCAGAGATCCACCTGCCTCTGCCTCCCAATGCTGGGTTAAAGGTGTGTGCCACCCTGTCTGGCAAGTAGTGAGTTTTCATAAGGACTTTTATTGGTGCCTACTAGGTTTCCTAGTGGCTGTACCCAGCAGGACTGCATGGGAGGTTGATTGGACCATGGGCCTGGGTACCAGGTTTGTAAGGGTCTAACTAGCAAGGGGGAGGTCTTTTACTCCACCCCTTGGCATTGTTATAAATAGACGTTTGGAATAAAGTTCTGGGCCAGTAGATAAGGATCCAGGCCCACCCAAGTCTATCCTGTGTTTTTTCTCTGTTTCTCTCCCCACTACTTCTAACTAAGTCTCTTAACCCTCATTCCTCAAGAGTTCCTGGAGTACATAAGTGGGGGCTGGTCCTCCATAGACTTTTCATACATCCTCGGCTTTGAATAAGCCATCCCTACCTAACTCGGCTCCTTTTCCCCTGTCACACCCCTGTTTAAACCTTTAACCTCCAGTACTGTCCCTCCCTGACTTTTATATTACGTGTTTCTTTTGTGGTTACTGTTGTTTGTTTTGAGACAGGGTCTTACAATATAGTCTTGGCTGACCTGGAACTTGCTTTGTAGACCAGGCTGACCTCAAACTCAAAGAGATCTGCCTGCCTCTGCCTCTCAAGTGCTGGGATTAAAAGCATGCATGATCATACCTGGCACTCAGGGGATTGAACCGAGGGCCTTGGGCATGCTAGACAAGTGCCTTACCACTGAGCTACATCTGCCAGCTCCAGTTTTTTTGATGTTTCTGTTTGTTTGGTTGGTTTTGGTTCTTTGAGACAGGGTTTCTCTCTGTAGCTTTGCACCTTTCCTGGAACTTGCTTTGTAGATCCACCTGCCTCTGCCTCCCGAGTGCTGGGATTAAAGACGTGCACCACCACCGCCCAGCCCAGCTCCAGTTTTATATTTGCATTTATTTCTTACTTTGTGTCTATGTTCGTGCACGCACACTCAGGAATGCAATGACTGGAGAACAATTTGCAGGAGTCATTTGTCTCCCACCATATGAGTTCTAGGAATTGAACTCAGGTCATCAGTCTTGACACAAGCATCTTTATCTACTGAAGCACCTTGCCAGTCCAAATTTTAGCTTTGTGAGGCTTTGCTTGGTGAGCCCTTCTAACTTAAAGTCTTTCTTTGCTGTGAGTTATAGTAGTGAGTTTTTCTTGTTCCTTAATTTCCTGCACCTTTGTCTACCACTGTTGAAGCAAAGTCTGGATCAGCCGAGAGTACCTGGAATGAAGGGCTTGCTTTTGCTTCTCTTGTATTTTGAGAGCACACACGAGGTTTTCATTCAAGGTTCTGAAAGAAGCCTTTATATTCCTTTCAAAGTGCTTTCTCATTGCAAGAAGGGACTGTGCACTGTCATTTCGGACACCTCACAGCATCTTCTTAACAGATGTCACCTTTGCTCATCTACCTGGTTCTGAGGAGGGACTGCCCTCAATGAAGTCAAGTTCAGGGTTCTCTGCTGCGGTGATCTCCTGTAGGCTCTAGAAGTCGTCCTTTATCAGATCCATGCTCAGCCGCTTAGCCACTCTCTCCACGGCCTTCCTATTCCTGGGTGTATGGTTACGGCATTCCAGGGCTAGACAGGACTTCTGGAACTTAGTAGATGCCCCTACTCCACCATGATCCCCTCAGAACCTCCTTTCCCTGGGGTTATGGAGTCACACCTGTCATGGCGTTCTTGTCACTATGGCTCAGACGTCTTTGAATCACATGTGGCGGTGCCTCCAACATTGTGGGGTTTTTTGGTCTTTGGTTGGTTTGGCTCATGATTGTTTTGGGTAGTTGGAGTATTTTGTGCGACAATATGAATTTTAGGGTTTCATTTTCTATTTCTGTAAAGACTAAAATTGGAACTTCTAAAATAATAGTGTTTTGATAATTTCATACATACAGTGCATTTGATCATATCTACCCTCTCATTTCCCCTTCGTACCCCTGAACTCTCTCCCCACAGGTCCTTCCCAACTTCAGGTCTTGTTTTTATTTATTAATTTTGAGAGATATAACACATAAAGTTGGATGAGTAGGGAGGTGAGGGTCTGAGAGGATTTGGGGGAGAGGAAGATATTATCAGAATATATTGTTTTCAAAATATTTTGTTGGGAGTGAGGTAACCCAAACCCAGAAGGACAAACATGGTATGTATTCATTCATAAGTGGATTCTAAATATAAAGCAAAGATTCTAAATATAAAGCAATCCACAGAACCAGGGAGGCTATATAGCAGGGGGGACCCTAGGATGACTGTGGCTTATAATAAGTTTTGGTTTTACTCAATTATTGGGCAAGCCTCAATCAAACATTTCACTATTAGGATAAGAATTTATACTGTATCAAGCTGATAATAGAAAATTAAATAAATTAATTTTAAAAAATTTTGTTGCTGGGCAGTGGTGGCACACATCTTTAATCCCAGCACTCGGGAGGCAGAGCCAGGTGGAGCTCTGTGAGTTCGAGGCTAGCCTGGACTACAGAGCAAGATCCAGGACAGGCACCAAAGCTACACAGAGAAACCCTGTCTGGAAAAAAAAAAATCAAAATATTTTGTTATTAAAATCATGAAATAAAAATACATTGTTATTAAAATAATGGAAAAATTTGTTTTAAATTAAAAAAAAGTCCAATGTGTGCTGCCCATATTCACATGGGTGTGAGCCCATCTACTGGAATAGTAGCAACTTACCAGTGGCCACACACCCTGAAAGAAAAGAGACTATCCCTCCAGCAGCCAACCACGGCCAATGGCTCTTCAGCTGGTGGCGGAATCCCATGCTCCCCTTCCCCTCCTTGCTGGAATCTTAGCAGGCTTCATCTTGTGCAGGTCTGGTGCAGGTAACCACCGCTGCTATGAGTTTATGAACGCAGTGGCCACACTGCATCTACAAGACAGCATCTGGCAGCACTCTTCCCTGTCATCCGGCTCTTACGTTCTTTCTGGCCACTTTTCACCTATGTTCCCCGAGTCTGATGAGGGAGTCAATACAGATGTCCTCTTTGGGGCTGAGCGCTCAGAAGCGGCGTTTTCTCAGCGCTTTGACCAGTTAAGAGTCTGTACTGACTACTGCCCACTACAAAAAAGGTTTCTGACCAACGCTGAGAGCAGCAGTAGTTTATGGAGTGAGTTGTTGGCACAGCAGTACGGAGCTGAAAGGTAAAGTTCTCAGAGCCTCCTGGTTCTAGCAGGTTCCACATGGTGCTGTGTGGCAGAGAGGAGGATGGGAGCCTTTTGTCTCGGCAGCCTCAGTGTTCGTGGATACTGGCACACGGGGCCCGGAAAGGTTGCAAGTTCTTCCTGTTTGTTCTCTAGAACTCCACTGTGGACTGTATGTCCAGTATGTGTGTCGCATTGGAATTTGGTTAGTTTTGTTTGTAACGGGGTTCCACAGGTTCCTGGCTGTCCTGGAGCTCTCTCTGTAAACTCTGCTGACCCTGAACTCACCTGCCTTTGCCTCTCAGGTGCTGTGATGAAAAGTGTGAGCTATCCCATCTGTCCCTATGCTTTTTATTCTTGTGTATATAGGGGTATGTGTATGCACATGCATGAGAAGGTCAGAGGTCCATATTGGGCGTCTCCCTCAATTACTCTGTACCACTGATCTGGCCAGCAACTTCCAGGATTCTTCTATGCCTCCCCAGCACTTAGATCACAGTGGTGTACCAAAGCATCTGGCTTTACAAGGGTGATGGGGATCTGAACATAGGTCCTCTGCCTTGGACAGCAATCACGTTACTGATGGGGTCGTCTCTCCAGCCCCCAAGGTATTTAAGCTCCTGTGAATGAGATTGTTTTCCTGACTTCTTTCTCAGGATGTTTGTATCGGGGTATGGAAAGGTTACTGATTTTTGTATATTGATTTTTTTTATCCTGATTCTTGGCTGAAAATGTTTTCAATTCTAAGAGTTTTCTGGTGGAATTTGTGGGGTTTCTCAATGTAGGCTGGGGTGGTTGGACTTGTTCCTTTCCTATTTGTATCCCCTTCTCTCTGTGTTACTGCTCTGTGTGAGACTTCAAGCACCACATTATGTAAGAGTACGAAACGTGAACACTTACCTTGTTTCTGATTTCAGCAAAAACACTCTGAGCTTTTCTGCAATTACTATAATGTTGGCTATAGGTTGGTTATATACATTGCTTTGTTTTATTTTCTATTTTCAAATTGATTGAGTGTTTGTGTGCGTGGACATGCTACAGCTTACATGTGTAAATCACAGGTCGGCTGGCAACAGTTGGTTCTCTGCTTCTACCAGGTGGGTCCTCAGAATGGAACCCAGATCTCAGGCTTGGTAGAGGCAACTTTACCTGATGAGCCATCTCACTGGCCCCCATTGTGTAGATGTAACCGGCTTGTTAAATAAGAAACACAGAACCAATTGCAGAGTTAAAAACCACGAGGTCAGAGCAAGAGCGGAAAACCTTACCCTTCACTGCTTCTGCGGTTCTTCCTCTTCGCAAGAGAGCTACCTCTGTGTGTCCTATCTTTTTTATAGATTTTCTGTTCTGTTTTCTCATTGGTTGTAAACCCAGCCACATGACCTCCTCGTCATTGTCTGTTTGTACAGACCTCCAGGTCTTCTATGGTTGGTATTGAGATTAAAGGCATGTGTTGCCATGCTGGCTGTGTCCTTGAACACACAGAGATCTACCTAGCTCTGCCTCCCAAGTGCTGGGATTAAAGGCGTGCACCACTACCACCCAGCTTCTGCTCTGGCTTGCTCTGACCTCAAGGCAACTTTATTAACATATAAATAAAATCACATTTCAATACAAATAAAATATCACTATACCATTGTATTATTTTTTTATTTTTCTCGTCATGCTGAGGATCAAATCAAGGGTCTAGTGCATGCTCTCAACCACTGAGTTCCATCCCCAGTCAAGAGCACTTACTTTAAATCACTTACTGTTTACTGAGTTCATGCCTTATACCCCGTTTTCATCAAAAATCTCACAATCTATTTATCTATTATCATTTCCAGAATTTTGCCAAGGACAGATGCAGTCATGAGTTTATTGGTTTTTTTTGTTTTGTTTTTTTGCCTGTGTGTGTGTGTGTGTGTGTGTGTGTTTCAGAAAATGAGGACATTTGTCCCTTTCTAGTCACTTGGTACCTCTCCTGTTCCTAACAGAGACACCACCATGTTTCAAGTGCTTTAAGCAAACCAGATAGGTAAAGTTTTGCCCAAGGTCTAGATGCTCTCTGTTCCTTACTGTCTGGACTTAATCTCCCTCCTTACCATGCAGGCCTTACACCTTCCGGTTAGAGGAAGATTATTTGTGATGGAAGATGGAAGCCAAGTCGGAGCTGATTAATTTTGCTTCTTCCTGTCATCTGTCTTCACCGCACCTTCTGTTCCTCGTCTGTCTTGCTCGGAGCATCAGTTTTCCTGACATTTGCATATCCTGCTAGAAAATGCTATTATTATAGCTAGTATTTCTGGATTAGCCTGCTCAAATGCATCACAGTCAGTTTACTAAAGACCTCCTTACTTTAAAAATATCCCAGCCACTCCAAAGTGCATTTACCATTGTTCTCTTGTGTAACAAATAATAACTATAACTCATGACATATTCTTTTCTGTAAAATATCCCCCTTGTAATATTTATTCTAAAATACAGAGACGGTAATAGACCTGCCTTATTATTAAAATGAAGTCCTTTAAAATGGCAGGAGCAAAAAGAGTCATCTCTCTCAAAGTGAAAAATAATTGTAACTCAGGGAAAAGGCAAGGTGCTCTGGTAATAGTGAAAATTTTGCTATACCAGTTTCCCCTCTTCCAAGTAATCCATTCTCTCTGGGGAGATGAGCTAGCCTTACATTTTACCACTTGATCTGAATTTCCATACACTGCATTGTTAGCAAGAAATCAAAGAGCTTCAGCTCTACGTTTAATTGCATCATTTATGCAGTTTTCAAATCTCAAGAGGCAATCCAGCCATCTCTTTCCACGAGCATCTTCAAATTCAGCCACTGCAGAGTTTATGCATGATATTTTTAGCGTCTGGTTTCTTCTCTGCCCTCCCTACGTTCTCTGAGTGTGGCGGTATTTTCAGATCAGTTTGGTAAACTGTTCCAGAACCGTTCCTGTCTATTAGCACTTGCTTGCTCTTGGGTTATAACTGAGTCAGTATCTGTCTTGAAGGCACTAAAGTTGCATTGCCAGATAGTTATGTCAGTAAACAAGACAGTAAGAAAACAAAAAACCAAGAACTCCAGTTCAGCGTGTGGTGCAGGAACTGCAGAAGAGTGAAGCCCCGTGAGGGTCTGTTCCCAGGGTCAGTTCAGGAAACTCCTGAGAATACAAGCCAACGTGTGGCTTATCTGATCTGTGAGTTTTGGAGACTAGATCTCATTGTGGCCCAGGCTGGCCCCAAACTCCCTATGTAGCCAGTGATGGCCTTGAACTTCTGATCCTTCTGCCTCCACTTCCCCAGTGGCCTTGCTGGTGAGGATATCTGAAAAGATGGATAAGTATAAAACAAGCAGAGAAGACAGAAAAGATGTTCCAGACATGCAAAAAGGTGTTGTTGTGTTCAGGAAACAATGGGGTAATTGAACACAGCTAGTGTGGTTTTAGAATGTAACGTGAATGGCCTCCAGCCTAGTTCCCAATAGCCTTTATTCCCTTCTGAAGCCTCAGGAGCGGTGTCTTCACTGTCCACACTTCTCTCATCCTTCTGGTCTTCCAAGCTCTGACTAGAATGGCCTCATTGGCACTGCTTGCCATACCTAGGTCTTCTCTAGCCTGAAACACCCCCCAATTCTTCCTGAAAATCCGGTCCAGAGCCCTGAGTACCTCCTGATCAAGTTTATCACAGTGTCGACCCCACTCCTGGTACCAGTTTTCTGGATTTGTTACTTTCCTCTTTATAGTCACAACATGCTTTACCAACTTAGGAAGGAAGGGCTTATTTAGGGTCACAGTCCACTGTGGTGGGGAAGGGATAGTTGTAATGATTTAACAGCAGGGGAGAGTACCTTAGGGGGTTGGAGCCAAGGGTTGCCACAAAGTCACACCATGCAACAGAGCTCAGGTGAGAGGTTTAGTGTGTGTGTGTGTGTGAGTGTGTGTGTGTGTGTGTGTGTGTGTGTGTGTGTGTGTGTGTGTGCAGAGATGGCCTCTGATTGAGAGTGGAAGGAAGAAAGAGAGTGGGAGAGAAGACACTTGCTTTTTTTGTTTGTTTGGTTTTTTGTTTTGTTTTGTTTTTCGAGACAGGGTTTCTCTGTGTAGCTTTGCGCCTTTCCTGGATCTCGCTCTGTAGAGCAGGCTGGCCTCGAACTCACAAAGATCCGCCTGCCTCTGCCACCCGGCGACACTTGCTTTTTAATGAGGGGATATAGCGCAGGCACATAGGCAAAGTGTGCGTCTGTGGCGGCAGTAGCCACACTATCATATCTTGGCTACAGTTGCTGCTGAAGCGTCTTGCTGTTGCAGGATCCTCGAGAGCAGGCCAGTGTAATGGCTGAATGCTAGCAATAGCTGCCGAGCAGCTCTTCCTGTGGATGCAGGAGTGAGCCAGCAGTCCGTACATCTACCATCAGGAAGCAGATGAATGCCCGTGCTCCGGGGGCTTCTTCCTCTGTTCCCATTTTCTTCAGTGCTGGACTGCGGAATGGTGTACCCCACTTTCAGAGTTGGTTATTCTTTTTCATTTAAACATCTCTGAAAAAAATCCTTACAGACACATCCAAGGGGTATCGCCTAGATTCCAAATCAAGTCACGTAAATTAGCCATCACAATGAAAATTAGCCATCACAAACTGCTGGCAGAAACTGATCACTGGACAGAGATCTTGTGACTTTTTACCTCTGAAATAGGGAGAAAGTTATGCTTATAAAAGTGGTGCAAGCCGGTTGGGGATTTAGCTTAGTGGTAGAGCGCTTGCCTAGCAAGATGAGGCCTTAGGTTCGATCCTCGACTCAAAAAAAAAAAAAAAATGGTGCAAGCCGGGCGGTGGTGATGGACGCCTTTAATCCCAGCGCTTGGGAGGCAGAGGCAGGAGGATCTCCGTGAGTTCGAGGCCAGCCTGGTCTACAGAGTGAGATCCAGGACAGGCACCAAAACAGCACAGAGAAACCCTGTCTGGAAAAACAAAACAAAAAGCAAACAAAAAAAGTGGTTCAAATACAAATTATTATTGTAAAACACAAGAAGGCGCTATTTCTCTATAGAGGCAAAAAATGAATCGAACCCAAATTTCTTATATCTGAAACTTCTCCTCTTCCATCCCAATTTCTATTCCAAGACATAACAAAAGTACATTATGACAGGTTTTTTTTTAAGCTGAGGATCGAACCCAGGGCCTTGTGCTTGCTAGGCAAGTGCTCTACCACTGAGTTAAATCCCCAACCCGACAAATTTTTTAAAGTGTACATTTCTACAGTGTTCTCAGTAGTAAAAAGAAAATGAGAAAGGATTGCTGAGATAATATTTAAAAAATGTAAATACAATAAAACAGGGCTAGAAACAGAAAAGCTGCGGGGCGTGACAAAGAGAAGGGGTAAAGGAATAAAGCCAAGAGAAGCGAACTGCTTTCATACGTGTGTATGGGAACTGTTCTCCTTGCCACAGCCTTGGGTCGCGTTATACTGAGAAACATTTAAATTACTCAGTGTTTCTCTAGCTCTGAAATGGCTTCTCTTCCAGTCTGCTTCTGTCAATTCTGCCTTAAAGGGAGAACACTGAAATGCATCAAGATCCATAGGAAGCTGGGCAAGGAAGAGGGGCTGGAATCACCATGGATATGCACAGCTGTTTTGATTGAATGGGTTGTAAGAAGGAAAGTAGCCAATGCCCCATGTCCCTTGCTTCAGAGATTGTGTCTGAATATGTACTTGCATGAGACTTAGGGACTGAAGGGTTGCTGAATGACAGTACACTAAACTGGCATGCATTATTTGATTAGATGCTTTTTTCATTTTATCTTTAGTTATTTGAATGTTTATCCAGGGTATTGTGTATTTCAGATGGCTTTGAACTCCCGTGATAGAGGATCTGGGACTGTAGGACTGTTCCAACACATCTAGTGCTTGCTATGTTTTTTTATTATCATATTTAGTGTGTGTGTGCACACACCAGTATCTCCTGGCACATGTGGAGGTCAGAGGTAGTTTGGGGAGTTAGTTGTCTCCCTCCATCATGGGGGTCCCAGGAATCTAACTCAGGTCCTCCAGCTTGTCAGAAAACACTTTTATCCACCGAATGTCGCAATGACCCAAGCGATGCATTTTTGTTTCTTTGTTTTTGTTTGATTTTTAAAATTGTGTAGCCGGTTGGTGGTGGCACACGCCTTTAATCCCAGCATTCGGAGGCAGAGCCAGGTGGATCTCTGTGAGTTCGAGGCCAGCCTGGTCTACAGAGTGAGTTCCAGGAAAGGCGCAAAGTTACACAGAGAAACCCTGTCTCGAAAACAAAAGCAAAAACAAAACAAACAAAAAGGATTAAAAAGACATGTGTACCTACATACTAATGCACACATAATAAGTAAATGTTTTTTTAAAAGTTGTAACGACTTGATAGTATTTGAATTTCACCAGCCCCCCCCCCTCTCCCCTCTCTCTATTCTCTCCCCACAATCCCACACACCTTTCTTTCTTGTCAAATCACTGAAACTAGGGGGAGCCAGAGAGCTAAGTGTTTAGGATAGGATTTTAGGTTCCAAGACACATCTTGAGTTTGAAGTCAGTTACTTCTTGTTAATCAACATGGGAAGGAAACAGGATTTGAAAGTCACTGACTTATCCAAAGCAAATACTGTGTGTTTTGTTCCTAGCTGTGTCTCAGAATATGGAAACAGTCATAGTTAAGGTCTCAGGAAATTATGTGAACTGTGTTGCAAAGACAAAACAAAATATCCCATCTAGACAATTGAGCATTCTACTGGAGATCAAAACACCTGGTCAGAACAGTTTCTCAATAACCACTGAGCCATCTCTCCAGTTCAGAACAGTTTCTCAATAACCCCTCTTCTGTCAAACTGAGTTTTCAGCTTCCAAAGTCCTACTTCCTTTTGAAGGACTTAAAAAAAAAAAAAGTGTACTTGTATATAATGGGAGAGAGGAAGCTCATGCCCGGGGCCACAGCCCAAGACTTCCTCCTGATCAAGTTCTCTTCTTGTCTGGGTGCAATGAATGACATCCAGAAAACACCCAGTAAGTGCTAACGAGTGAAGGGACTCGAGGACATTATCCTGGAGGTAATTGGTCATCCACCAACTCTCTCTCTAGCTCTCTCTTTCTATGTCCACATAGTAAGAACTCGGAATTCTCCTGCCTAAAGTCTTTGAGCTTCTGGGATTACAAAATGGTGCCACCATGCTACCTTGCTTTTTGTTTTGTTTTGTTTTCGTCTCTTTGGGCCCTTCTCCTCAACTCTTATCAGGAGAGAAGAGATCCACGGAACCCGGTTTGCAGCTGGCTCCCATCTGAATTCCTGGGGAATTTCCATTGCCAGTTAGCGATGCTGAAACCTGCTGGAGCGACTCGGAGTGCAGAAGAGAAGCCATGAGTAACTTACTAACTGAACGAGGTCCTCACGACGACTAAGAGCACATCGTTCAGTGTGGGTTTAGTGTCTGATGTCTTTTTAGAGGGGTCCTTGAGAAGTAGACTTGTACACTATCAGTGTGGCTGCACATCTGGTTAACGCTCAGAATGTTACTAGAGACCAGCTGTATTGTAGCCTTTGGGGAAAAATTCCTTTTTCCTTAATGGGGATTTTTGTTTGTTGTTTTGTTTGGGAGACTTTTTGAGACAGGGTTTTACTAATAGAG
Source organism: Onychomys torridus (assembly GCF_903995425.1). Lineage (NCBI taxonomy): Eukaryota > Metazoa > Chordata > Mammalia > Rodentia > Cricetidae > Onychomys > Onychomys torridus. The sequence continues at coordinate 44,567,810 of NC_050452.1, forward strand.
CCCAGGCTGGCCTGAAACTCGCTATGTAGACCAGGCTGGCCTTCAACTCACAAAGTTCTGCCTCCCTCAACCTCACAGGTGCTGGGATTATGTGCCACCATGCCTAGTTTAAGAACAATTTTTGAGCTAAGCAGTAGTGGTGGCACACGCCTTTAATCCCAGCACTCGGGCAGGCAGAAGCAGTTATACCGAGAAATCCGGTCCAGAAAAAGACCAGACGATCAAAGTTGCCATGTCTGTGTTTCTTTGGGAATCAGGAATCCTCATAGGACGCAGCTCCACAACCCAGTGCAGGATAGGACACCAGCATCTATTGGAAGAAGTCATGACCTCCCTACACAGTCATGTCTACACAGGCGAAACAGTGTCCATTTAGCTTCGACAGTCAATAATGAGGTCATGTAGCAAATTGTCACCCCCCACAAAACACTAAGTGCCAAATCAGCTTCTATGAGCTGACCTTTGGTGTATGCCGGAGGTTGTTTTGGTGAAACCCACCTCTCTGCTTCCATTTTCTGTGTGTGTTGAGATTTTCTCTATGTATCCCAGCTGACCGCAGATTCACAACCTTCCTGCTTCAACCTCACAAGGGTTAGCGTTACAGGTGTTTGTCATTACCACAGCTGTATTGCATCTTCTGCAAGGTGATGACAGCGGAGACACTGTAGAAATGGTGGAGTGACTTGACGGAAGAAGAAAGAATTCAAGGCCTAGGGCCTCCAATTAGAAAGTTTTGTTGTAAGCCAGGCATGGTGGCACACACCTTTAATCCCAGCACTCAGGAGGCAGAGGCAGGCAGATCTCTGTGAGTTCAAGGCCAGCCTTGTCTAGACAGGGAGTTCCAGGACAGCCAGGGCTACACAGAGAAACCTTGTCTCAAAAATAGAAAAAAAAAAAAAAAAACAAAATGTTTTGCTGTAGAACGTCTGTTGTAGGAGGGAAGTGATGTCACTGGTGGACAGTAATCTGGGATGAAAGTCAGGAACTAGGACAAGATGTTTATGGAGACAGAAAGAACAGAGAACCTTGACTGAAACATGAAGGCTCCTTAACTGACTTAACCCAGTGAGAAACTTGGTTCAATCAGTTCTTCATTTTTTATTTATTTTTATTTTTATTTATTTTGGGTTTTTGAGACAGGGATTCTCTGTGTAGCTTTGCACCTTTCCTGGAACTTGCTTTGGAGACTAGGCTGGCCTCAAACTCAAAGAGATCTGCCTGCCTCTGCCTCCTGAGTGCTGGGATAGCCCATTTTTTAATGGGATGGTTTAGTATTTTTTTTAATTTTTAAAATTTATTCATTACATACAGTGCTCTATCTGCATGTACACCGACACACCAGAAGAGGGCACCAGATCTCATTACAGGTGGTTGTGTGCCACCATGGGGTAGCTGGGAATTGAACTCAGGACCTCTGGAAGAACAAGCAGTGCTCTTAACCTCTGAGCCATCTCTCTAGCCCCGGATTGTTCAATATTTTGATGTCTAGTTTCTTTTTTGTTCTTGTTGGGGTTTTTATTTGTTTGTTTGTTTGTTTGGGTTTTTGTTTTGTTTTGTTTTTTGTTTTGGTTTTTCAAGACAGGATTTCTCCATGTAGCTTTGGTGCCTGTCCTGGATCTTGCTCTGTAGACCAGGCTGTCCTCAAACTCAAAGATCCGCCTGGCTCTGCCTTCCGAGTGCTGGGATTAAAGGCCTGGGCCACCACGGCCACCGTGTGTATGTATTATTTAAAAGAATTCTTTCACTCACTCCTTTGACCTTTTCCATGTGCTCATGACTGACTATGCTGGAGGGGTAGGGGGTCTTTTTTTCCCTCTAGATTTGACTTTCAATGCCTATTCTGGCTCTCATTTAGGCCCTCCCTGAACTATTCCTTGGGACCAAAAGGAATAGTGGTGCTCATTTCAATCAGTCACTTGCAAGGCAAGGGATTTGGACAGGATCCATTGACAATGAAGCAGACCCTCAGAACCAGAGTGTAACAAAGAGGAATTAACCACAAAGCCCAGCAGAGGAGTCTAGAATGCCGGTGGAAATGTGATTCCAGAGCGAAGACATACAGAGTTGGAGGTCATTTGCCTTGACGTGAATTTGAAGACCCGGGAAAACTTGAGATTATTTAGAGGGATGGTGTTTGTGAGAAGAACAAGAGAAGACAGAGGAACAGAGAAACAGTTCTGGGTGATGGGAGATAGCAAAGGAAGGAGAGATGGGGCCAAAGACACAGTGTTTATGGAGCCAGAGCAGGAGCAGCTACTTCTCCCTGAAGCCATGGCTTGAACGTTTCTGAAGTGTTCTTTCCAGTGCTGGGGAGATGGTCCAATCTATTAAGCGCTTGCCTTGCAAGCATGAGGAAGTGGTGTTCAATCCTGAGGACCCACATTTTCACAATGCCAAGGTAGCTCAACAAGCTGGCTCAGCAGATAAAAGTACTCGCCTATAAGCTTGAGGGTCCCACAACAGGGAAGGACTACTGCAGATGATTCTCTGATCTCTGCATGTGCACTGTGGCACACACACGTGCCTGCCTGCATTCATACATGCACACAACACACACACAACAAACACACACACACAGACACACACACACACACACACACACACACACACACACACACACATAATCAATCAACAACTAAATAATAATAAAAGCAAGTGTGTAGTGTGTGCTTGTAATCCCAGGGCTAAGGGTGTGGAGACAGGCAGATCCCAGGGGCTGACTGGGCAGCCAGCCAAGCCTACTTTGGGATCCCAGGGCAGAGACTCTGTCTCAATTTTTTTTTCCAGAGCTGGGGACCGAACCCAGGGCCTTGTGCTTGCTAGGCAAGCACTCTACCAATAAACTAAGTCCCCAAACTCTCAATTTTTTTTTTTAAAGTCGGTAGTGCCTAAGCAAGGATACTTACTCTACATCATCCTCTGGCCTCAAAAATGCATGTGCTCTGGAGCGCACCACTTCATACACGTTTGTTTTTGGTTTTTCATAGTTCTCCGACTCAGTGTAGTTCTCCCTAGGTAAATGCTGTCCCGATCATTTCATTTTCTCCATCACAATGTCCTTCAAAGTTTGCCTCTTTCTTCATTTTTAAAGATTTATTTATTTTACAGTATTGTGTTTTTGTGCGTATGAGCAGGCCCCAGCACATGTGTGACTAGAGAATAGCTTTGGGGAGACTGTTCTTGCCTTAGACTTGCCTGAGGCATGCTTTCTCTTGTTTCTGCTCCTCAGATGTGTAGTACCCATGCCAGCTAGCAGGCCCCCAGGAGCTCTTGAGTGGGTCTCCTGTCCCCACCTCCCAAGGCCCTAAAGGACTGCTAGGATTTCAAAGGCCTGCCACCACATCTGGCTTTTTATGTAAACCCCAGGGAGCCAGCTGAGCACTCTCTGCAGCATTTCCTTTGGTTTTGGGAGACAGTGTTCCCTTAGTACCCTTAGTACTCTTGCCTGGCCTAGAGCATGTAGATCAGACTGGCCCTGAACTCACAGAGACCCACCTGCTACCTCTGGAGGACTGGGAATAAAACCAGGCAACAGGCTTGGCCATGGTGAAACACGCCTTCCATCCCAGCTCTTGGGAGACAGAAGATGGGTTCAGTTGCCAGCACCCACAGAGTGACAGACTTTGTCTCTAATTCCAGCTCCAGAGCATCCAGCACCTTCTTCTGGCCTTCCAAGGCATGCACAAATTACAAAGCACTCATATACATAAAATTTTTTTGATAGTTACAAATTTTATTTCTTTTAGTCTCAAAAATACACGTAGATGCAAACCAGCTCTCTAAATGCAGGCAGGCTTTGCCTATCATCTGGTATTATTTCTGTTACAAAACACTGTCGTATGAAGATCTGAAACACACCATTTACAAGCACACATACTGTAAGTAATGACCTCCTTTCTGTTTACCCAGACCCCAGGTGGGAAGTTCAGAAGCTGGGCTGCCCCTTGCTTTCCACCCTTGAGAAGTAAATACCAACACATAGTCAAAGATGAAACCTAGAAATGTGGAAACTACCCAACTCCTCTACAAAGTCATTCAGTGTGATTCTCAAAGGGAGAAAAGAGAGGTAACATTTGAAAATGCAAAGCTGAAGAAAAAGACCAGATGATCAAAGCTGCCATGTCTGTGTTTCCTGGGGAATCAGGAATCCTCACAGGATGCAGCTCCACAACCCAGTGCTTGATAGGACACCAGCATCTATTGGAAGAAGTCATGACCTCCCTACACAGTCATGTCTACACAGGTGTCACAGTGTCCATTTAGCTTCGACAGTCAATAATGAGGTCATGTAGCAAATTGTCACCCCCCAAAAAACACTAAGTGCCAAATCAGCTTCTATGAGCTGACCTTTGGTGTATGCCGGAGGTTGTTTTGGTGACACCCAAAGCTTACTAAGAGTCTCTGTTCTAGAGTTTGTCCCCCAAGCAAAACTCCTTGTCCACAAAGCTCAGTCAACTGTATAGGTCCCAAGAACTGTACAAAGAGAACAAGCCACAGTACACATTCCAAGGGCTTAAGTTTCCTTGTGCAGCAGTTCCGAAGGCGCCCGCCACAGCCACACACTTTGTCCAAAACTCAACGTGCGGTTGTTGGTGAGATTGTTCTGTAAACAAACGCACACAATCAGGCGGCTGCTGTACCGAGTTCAACAAAACACGAAGTCAGAGTTCTCCTAGGGCCACACAGCTGGGCAGCAACACAGGAAAGACTTAAGGCAAAAGGACACGCTGGAGAGTCAACCCAAGGCCTCCACTCACAATGGTTTCTAACTGCGGGATGCTTCTCAGTTGCTAGCTGTCAGACACCATTTCCTCCTCTTCCTCTTCCTTTCTGTCTGCTTCAGAGGTGTCTGAAGACTCATGGAGCAAGACATATTCTCTGCTGCTGAACCCAAATTTAAGGACATCCTTTTCCTTCAGTTCGTAGTATCTCTGTGGCTCAATACGCGCGTGGTTCAAGAAGGTTCCATTGCTTGAGCCCAGGTCAATGATGTAGGGCTTCACCGTCCGTCCAGCTGTGCCGTCGGCACGCCTGTGCTCCACAAGCCGGTACTGGAAGACTGCATGCTGCTTTGAGCAAGAGGGATGGTCGATGGGAATGTCGGCGATGAGGCGATCCCGACCCAGAAGGTAAGCACTCTGCCTGTGGATGTACATGACCGGAAGCATGTCCTCATTTTTAAAGGGGTACAGACGCCACCGTTTTTTTGGGGATCCGGGCCTCTGGGGGTTCGTTGTACTTAATGACCACACCCCGGAAGGTATTGGTGTCCTCAAGAAGTGCCCCAGAAAGTTCAAGGCTTGGTTTTTCTTTAATAGACACCTCTTTACTTCTGTTACCAGCAGGGCGAGGGATCACCTCCTGAGCCTCACCACCAGCACCTTCCTTCTGCTGGCGATGCTCCTGGCAGAGGCGCCTGGCATCCTGAAAGTTCCTCTCTTCTTCCTGGGCCTGCAGATCCTGGCTGTCTCCATCCCGACCCTGCCCACTGACAGTCCTCTCATCCCAGCTCCTCCTTTGGTGGGAACGACTGGAGTGCTGGTCTCGCTCTCTCTTCCCAGTTCTGCCCTGGCACGGTTCTGATGGCTTCCGGGGCTGGTGTTGCTCTCGACCTCTCCGTGCATGGTCCTCACGTTCCTGCTTCACTCTGACCGAGGAGTAGTGGGAACTCCGGCTTCTCTTGGTCCGTGGAGACTCGCTTCTTCTCCCTGAGGACTTGTGTTTCCTTTTGCCTGGGGACCGGCTCCAGCTAGCAGAGGCTGGGGCGTCGACAGGTTCAGGGCTCAGAGGCTCCTGCTTCACCTCCAGGGTCGCCAGCGCGTCCTCTGTAGGGTGTAGCCTCCACCAGCTTCGCTCCTGCTTGGCCATCATCCTGAGAGCCGCTTGCATGTCCCGTGAGCTAAGGAGCCCTTTTTTGTTGTTTTCTAGACAGGGTTTCTCTGTGTAACAACAGCTCTGGCTGTCCTGGATCTGCGAACTTGACTTGTAGACCAGGCTGGCCTAAAACTCAGAGATTCCCCCTGCCTCTGCTTCCAGAGTGCTTGGGCTAAAAGGGCC